>NW_016107496.1:2940454-2948721 GCF_001604975.1 Cebus imitator
GAGACGGGTTTTCACCATATTGACCAGGATGGTCTCGATCTCTTGACCTCGTGATCCACCCGCCTCGGCCTCCCAAAGTGCTGGGATTACAGGCTTGAGCCACCGCGCCCGGCTGGAACCCATTTTTAAGGAAGATCACTTCAATGATCTCCGATCCAGGGTTGAGACTTAATTGTCTCTCCTTTCTCCTCCTGCAGCTTGATGGAGAAAACTCTTACTGAGCCTCCCTGAATCTGCTTCATCAGATGTGTGACATAGCCTGCTCTCTTGCTGCGGAGCTTCTTGCTAGGGCGACCTCCTTGCACACGCGCTTGTTCGTGTGGAAGCCGTTGCCCATGCCCGTGTAGTACTTTTCTATGATGACTCGGGCTGTCTTCAAGGTTTTGGTGCAAAAGCGGCCCATGTTGGTGGGTCCTTGGTCTGCCTGGAACATTCTTCCACCAGCTAGCCACATATTTACTCCCTCACATAATATCTGCTCAAATGCCCCCATATCCGAGATCTTCCCTAAGCATACTTTTCTTTCTTTTTCTTTCTTTTTTTTTTTTTAGAGACAGGGTCTCGCTATGTTGCTCAGGCTGAAGTTCAGTGGCTATTCACAGGCACGATCCCATTACTGATCAGTACGGGAATTTGACCTGTTCGGTTTCTGACCTGGGCCGGTTCATCCCTCCTTAGGCAACCTGGTGGTCCCCCACTTCCAGGAGGTCATCATATTGATGCCGAACTTAGTGCGGACACCCGATCGGCATGGTGCACTACAGCCCAGAACTCCTGGACTCAAGCGATCCTTCAGCCTCAGCCTCCCGAGTACCTGGGACTACAGGCACGTGCCACTGCTCCTGGCAATCATACTTCTTTTTCCCTAGGTTAAGAGACAGGATCAGCCTGATGCGGTGGCTCACGCCTGTAATCCCAGCACTTTAGGAGGGCAAGACGGGCGGATCACAAGGTCAGGAGGCTGAGATCAGCCTGACCAACATGGTGAAGCTCCATCTCTACTAAAAATACAAAAATTAGTTGGGTGTGGTGTGCGTGCCTGTAGTCCCGGCTACTCAGGAGGCCGAGGCAGGAGAATCGCTTGAAAGCAGGAGGAGGAGGTTGTAGTGAGCCGAGATCGCACCACTGCACTCCAGCCTGGAGATAGTGAAAAAAAAGAGAAAAGAGAAAAAAAGAGAGAGAGAGAGAGAGAGACAGAGACAGAGACAGAGACAGGATCTCACTCTCCCACCCAGGCTGGAGTGCAGTGGCACCACAATCATGGCTAACAGCAGCCTCAAACTCCCAGGCACAAATGCCTAACCATATTTCTAAAACGGTGCTTCTCCTTAGTTTCTATCCCCTTGCCTTATATTTCTTCTTAGCATCCACCTAACATACTTTTTTGTCTTGTCTCACTTGACTAAATTTGGTGAGAGCAAGGAATTGTTTTCTTTACTGTATCCTCAGCACAGAGTACAAGGTCTGGTAGTTGACATTTAAAAGCATGACAGATATTTATTAGATAGATGGATGGATGGCAAGATTTAAACTCAAGTTAGGCTGATTCCAAAACCTGGTTCATTTTTCACTGCAACCAAAAAACTGTGAAGCCAGATCTACTAGCTACCAAGCCATGTCGACTTTAGAATTGAGAGGTAGGATGGCTTGGGGGAAAAAAATGCTAAGAATTTCAGTTCTGTCCTCTAGGTGACATCAGAGACTCCACGAAGGTAGGAAACTATTCTGCAAAACCAGAAAGCAGCAGATCAGAAAAAAAAGCAATCTTTTGGTAACAATGCACTTATCATCTCCCTGTTTGCTGAAATTTAGAGGCAATATAACAAGTGATCAAGAGCATGGATTCTGGAACCAGACTGCCTGAATATAAACCCCAATTCCTCCACTTACTAGGGGCATGACCCTGGGCAAGGGACATAAGTTTTCTGCCTTGGCTTCCTCATTTGCTAGTTGGGGATAACAATACTATTTCTTAGGGTTTTGTGAAGACTAAACAGCTGATATATTGGAAAATGTTTACTCTGTAAATGTTAGCTATTTTTAATCATAAGCTTTCTATTCAGTTGTATAGAAGGTTTAGTTCATGATCCTATTCTTCCTGAACATATAGAGGACAAAAGGGAAAAGAAGGCTATTCTAGACCACTATAGAATCAGTAGGCTGAGTAACAAAAAACCAGCCTAATGGCCATGTTGAGGAGGCTAAAAAGATGTCTCATATGCCTACACATCCAGAGTTCCAACAGTCGTGGAAATTTATCAGCGTACTATCAGCCCCAGTGCCCAATGCATTAAACTTAGTTGGTTAATGCCACCAAACTAGAAGACAGCCAAACCAAGGTTAGCACATCCTTTGAGAAGACAGCAGAATTCAATTTGGCAGTAAGCTCTTGATCAGTTGGAAGATCATCTAGGCCAGGCATGGTGGCTCATACCTGTAATCTCAGCACTTTAGGAGGCTGAGGAGGGAAGATTGCTCAGGCCCAGGAGTTTGAAACCAGCTTTGGCAACATGGAGTGAGACTCTGCTTCACAAGAAATTTTTTTTAATTAGCCAGGTGCAGCAGCATGCACCTGTCATCCCAGTTACTTGGGAGGCTGAGGTGAGGGAATCACTTGAGCCCAGGAGGTCAAGACTGCAGTGACAGCTGTGTTCAGGCCACTGCACTCCAGCCTGAGTGACAGAATGAGACCCTCTCTCTCTCTTTTTAAAAAAATAAAATAGAGATGGGGGTTCTCCCTATGTTGTCCAGGTTAGTCTCAAACTCCTGGCCTCATGCAATCTGCCAGCCTTGGCATCCCCAAGTACTGGGATTACAAGCCTGAGCCACTGTACCCAGCAAAGACTCTGTCTCTAAAAATAAAAATAATAGGCTGGGTATGTTGGCTCATACCTGTAATCCCAGTACTTGGGGAGGCCAAGGTGGATGGATCACTTGCCGCCAGGAGTTCATGACCAGCCTGGCCAACATGATGAAACCCCATCTCTGCTAAAAATAGCTGGGCATAGTGTGCGCCTGTAATCTCAGCTGCTTGGGAGGTTGAGGCATGAAAATTGTTTGAACCCAGAAGGTGGAGGTTGCAGTGAGCCAAGACCACACCACTGCACTCCATCCTGGAAGACAGAGCAAGACCGTCTCAAAAAAAAAAAAAAAATTCATGTCCTGGGCAGTGTTTTCTTTACTTTACCTTTTTTTTTTTTTGAGATGGCATCTCACTCTGTTGCCCAGGCTGGAGTGAAGAGGCATGATCACAGATCATGCAACCTCTGCCTCCCAAGTAGCTGGGACTACAGGCACGTGCCACCATGCCGGGCTAATTTTTTGTATTTTTAATAGAGACGAGTTTTTCTCAGTCTCAGGCTCCTGCCTCGACCTCCCGAAGTGCTGGGATTATAGGTGTGAGCCACCACACCCAGTTGCCTTATTGTTATCACTTTTTAATAGAGTCAAGGGTCTCATGTTGCCCAGGCTGGTCTTGGACTCCTGGGTTCAAACAATCCTCCTGCCTTGGGCTTCCAAAGTGCTAGGATTACAGGCATGAGCCAGCCCGCCCAGCCCTGGGAAGTGTTTTATACATTGGTCTTGCAGCTATGTCTGTGTGATGGTGATCTTACAGTCAGTAGTATCCTTAGATTATTGAGATAATGAACAGGTATATAGTTTCAGTATAAACTCTTTTACACTCAAAATCCCTTTAAAACTCTCTAATAGCCCTATGAATTAAGTACTACCTCATTTTTAATACTTAATTCATAGGGTTAAGATGATAAAATTGAGGCTTAAAAGATTACGCTGTCCAAAGTCATATCCAGAAAGAGAAGGAGCTGGGATTTGCATGTAGGCCTATCTGACACCAAAATATATATCAACTATCTTTTACCACGGAAAGATAAACAAGAACACACTACCCAGAGAGATGAAAATAAATAGGACAGAGGATATAATGTGTTGAAATTCTTAGAGAAAAAGAGTTAAACTAAAAATCTAAGGCATTGTATTTGTTTTTCTGAAAAGGAATCTATAGACTTAGCTCTGAAGCTTTATGTTACTTCACTAATTTACACTTAATTGTATTCTAGATCTAAAGAAACAGGCAACTCTTTGTGACTACTTCCACACTAACAAAAAGAGAACAGTACATGTAAATCTGAGAAAAAGAGTGCCGCAGCAAACTGAAAGCACAAACATCAAAGAAGTCATATGAGTGACATCAAGGAAGGTTTCAAATAGGACATAGTTATTTACACATGTGCATAATACACACATACACACACACACCATTTATAAAAACAAAATAGGTGGGGCTCGGTGGCTCACGCCTATAATCCCAGCACTTCGGGAGGCTGAGGTGGGTGGATCACCTGAGGTCAGGAGTTCAAGACCAGCCTGGCCATCATGTCAAAACACCATCCCTACTAAAAGTACAAAAATTAGCCGGGTATGGTGGTGCACGCCTGTAATCTCACTACTCGGGAGGCTGAGGCAGGATAATCACTTGAATCTGGGAGGCGGAGGTTGCAGTGAGTCGAGATCACGCCACTGCACTCTAGCATGGGTGGCAAGCAAGAAACGCCATCTCAAGAAAAAAAAAAGGCAAAATAACAGCAAAGTTTGAGGGGTATGCAGAGACGAATTTAGAGAGGACAAGTTTAATAAGCTCAAGGATGTAAATGAAAGTCTGAAGCAAGGGTATAAAGATGTGTAGAGAAAGATATTAACTAAACTCTTAAATGAAAAATCAGATACTAAAACTCAGGAAGATTAGCCAGGTGTGGTGGCAGGACCCTGTAATCCTAGTTAGTCAGAAGGTGGAGGCAAGAGGATCAGATGAGCCCAGGAGTTTGAGGCTATAGTGAGCCATTATATAATCACACCACTGCACTTCAGCCTGGGCAACAGAGCAAGACCCTGTCTCAATAAATAAATAAATAAATAAATAAAACTCAAGAAGAAAACAAGAATTGGGCCAGGTGCAGTGGCTGACATCTGTAATCCCAGCACTTTGGGAGGCCGAGGCGGGTGGATCACTTCAGGCCTGGAGTTCAAGACTAGCCTGGCCAACACAGTGAAAACCCATCTCTACTAAAAAAAAACATAAAAGTTAGCTGGGCGTGGTGGCGGGCACCTATAATCCCAGCTACTTGGGAGTCTGAGGCAGGAGAATTGCTTGAACCAGGGGGCGGAGGTTGCAGTGAGCCAAGATTGCGCCACTGCACTCCAGCCTGGGCGACAAGAGCGAAACTCTGTCCCAAAAAAGAAAAAAAGAAAACAAGAATCTGCATTAATTAAAATGTGGACCTCATCTTAGGCAAATCTAATATATGGAAACATAGATTCATGTCCCCAAATATCACATACAGTCAGAAAAAAGTACAATAAGACAACAAATAATACAATGTTATTATTTTAAATAGCAAGTTCCCTTATAATTGATATTAATCCAATTGAAAACTAATTCATATATAACTTTTCAGTGTCTGAATTTGGAAATGCAAATGCTAGACTTACTTGAAATTTGAAGCCAGACAGAGTTTAGCTTAGGCCTATGTTCATAAGGAACATTATAGGGGAAATGCTGTAGGGGATGTGTAAAGAAAGACGTGAAAAGAAAAAGGAAGAAGCGGAAATAGATAGAAGTTCAAGGTTGAAGATAAAATACAAGGTCGACTGGTGCAGTAGCTCATGCCTGTAATCCCAGCACTTTGGGAGGCGAAGGCGGGCAGATCACGAGGTCAGGAGATTGAGACCATCTTTGTTAACACGGTGAAAACCTGTCTCTACTAAAAATACAAAAAATTAGCTGGGAGTGGTGGTGGGTACCTGCAGTCCCAGCTACTCAGGAGGCTGAGGCAGGAGAATAGAATCACTTGAACCCAGGAGGCAGGGGTTGCAGTGAGCCGAGATCGTGCCACTGCACTCCAGCCTGGGCAACAAAAGCAAAACTCTGTGTCAAAAAAAAAAAACAAAACAATACAATACAAGGTCACTAAAAGAAGCAGGAAGGAGAACAAAGTATGTGGAAAAAATAGGTGCTGGTGGCCTTCCTCCCCGTGTCACAAAGGGCAGGCTTTCCCAACTCACTCCATTTTGCAGTGGTAGGATATTCTTTTTCACTGAAGTCTTGGAGTTGGTATAATGAAACAAAAATTAATCACAAACTAAAAGTAAGCACTCTAGCAAGGAAAGCCTTAACTCACAACTAAGAAAATAGAGCATTTACAGGAATGCAGAATGATGTAGGATTACTCTTTATGAAATAGTATAGAGGCTGGGCATGGTGGCTCATGTCTATAATCCCAGCACTTTGGAAGGCCAAGGTGGAAGACTCGCTTGCAGGCAGTGGTTCAAATCAGCATGGGCCACTGACAAGATCCTTTCACTACAAAAAATAAAAATAAGGGCTGGGCACAGTGGCACATGCCTGTAATCCCAGCACTTTGGAAGGCTGAGGTGGGAGGATCACTTGAGCCCAGGAGGTTAAGGCTACAATAAGCTATAATGGTGCCACTGCCCTCCAGCCTGGGAACAAAGTGAGATCCTGCCTCAAACAAACAAAACAAAACAAATTATCTGGGTGTGATGGCATGTGCCTGTGGTCCTACCTATTCAGGGGACAGAGGCGAGAGGATCACTTGAGCCCAGGAGTTCAAGGCAGCAGTGCGCTATGATCACACCACAGCCTGGGCAACAGAGCAGGACCCTGACTCTAAAATAAAAAAAATTTAAAAAAATTAAAAAGGTAAGAATGAAAGAAAAAGGCAAGTGTGGTGGCTCATGCCTATAATCCCAAGACTTTCGGAGGTCAAGGTTGGTGGATCACTTGAGGTCAGGAGTTTGAGACCAGGCTGGCCAATACAGTGAACCCTGTTCTACTAAAAATATAAAATTAGGCTAGGCACGATGGCTCACACCTGTAATCCCAGCATTTTGGGAGCCCAAGGCAGGCAGATCATGAGGTGAAGAGATTGAGACCATCCTTGCCAACATGGTGAAACTCCGTCTCTACTAAAAACACAAAAATTAGCTGGGCGTGGTGCCGCACACCTGTAGTCCCAGCTCCTCAAGAGGCTGAGGCATGAGAATCGCTTGAAAACCCAGGAGGTGGAGGTTGCAGTGAGCCAAGATTGTGCCACTGCACTCCAGCCTGGGTGACAGAGTGAGACTCCATCTCAAAAATAAAATAAATAAAAATTAGCCAGGCGTGGTAGCACATACCTGTAATCCCAGCTACTCAGGAGGCTAAGGCAGGATTGCTTGAACCCAGGAGATGGAGGTTACAGTGAACCGAGTTTGTGCCACTGGACTCCAGCCTGGGTGACAGAGGGTCTGTCTCAAAAAAAAAAAAAAAAAAAAAAGAAAGAAAGAAATGTATATAAATGATATATAAATGAGGCAGCTAGGTGGGACAATTGTGCCATTCCTACTGAGACTGGAGTTCTCATAAGACCCACAGGGGCCATAACAGATCAAATTCCTATAGAGGAACCATCCGTGACCAAGGAAGCAGACCAATGATTCAGTAAAATGATAAAATGGTTCTTCAATTTCAGTTCTCCAGTCCCCCAAAATCTGGAATTATTAGGTTTGGCCAGAGAAAAAAGCTACAAGAGGGAGAAGCTCAATTCTGATTTCAAATATTTGGACTCTAAATTTGTGTTGCTTTCAAGACTGAATACTGAAGCTCTGTTCAGCCCTTCATGATGATTTGCAAGACAGTCCAAATCTCTGCAGCAACCCTCTACAAAAGACTTTCTCAGAATATCTGGGGATCCACAGGGTTTTGAGAACACTCCCCCATTATGCATACATTAGAAATGCGTTGGTACCGTTATCCCACACCCTCTTTACTCACCAAGCTTCCCCAGCTACCAGCTCAGGATCATACTCTGCTCTCACAACATGCCCAGTACCTGACTTCCAGGAATCAGAACTTCTTCCCCTTTATGTGAACCTCATTTTCTCAGGTCTTAGGCTTTTTTTAATTTAATTTTATTTTTTTGAGACATAGTCTCTCTCTCTCTCTGTCAAACAGGCTGGAGTGCAACCTTGGGTCACTGTAACCTCCGCCTCCCGGGTTCAATTGACTCTTGTGCCTCAGCCTCCTGAGTAGCTGGGATTACAGGTATGAGCCACCACGCATGGCTAATTTTTTTTTTTGTATTTTTTGCAGAGATGGAGTTTCACCATGTTGGCCAGGCTGTCTCGAACTCCTGACCTCCAGTGCCTGGCCGTGTTTCCTTCCTTTATATGGCTTTTTTTTTTTTTTT
>NW_016107496.1:2950428-2961400 GCF_001604975.1 Cebus imitator
GTGATCCACCCGCCTCGGCCTCCCAAAGTGCTGGGATTACAGGCTTGAGCCACCGCGCCCGGCCTAGAATGACCAGTTTTTAAAAAGAATGATGTAGAACTAGAAATTCTAATATGGTAAGATATTCAAGATATGCTAAATATAAAAATCAAATTGCAGGTCATTAGTATAACATGAGCCCATCTGAGTGTGTGCGTGTGTGTGTGTGCATGAGTGATGGGGAAATTCTTTGCAATGATTACCTCTACAGAGGGGACTAAGAGGTAAGGGGGAAAAGGTATATAATACCATTCTTTATTGTTTTAATTTATCATTTTGTGTATTACTTTCATAATAAAAA
This sequence comes from Cebus imitator, assembly GCF_001604975.1. Taxonomy (NCBI): domain Eukaryota; kingdom Metazoa; phylum Chordata; class Mammalia; order Primates; family Cebidae; genus Cebus; species Cebus imitator. Next base: position 2,950,769 of record NW_016107496.1, read on the forward strand.
AGCTACTATAAAATTTTCATTTAATTGAAAGGATTAATAGTGAACATATGCAATGTTTTAAAGCAAACTGAATAATTACAATGTTCTATCACTATGCTGGTTTTTATCACTGGCACAATAAAATTAGTTTGTAGCTAAAGAAAGCCTAAGAGATTTTCTGGTAAATTTAAGTATCTATAATTCCAAAGTTGTATAAATTCATTTCCATAAATTTGAAGACTACTCTAAAAAACTCTGACTTCAGGTAAAAATAGTTAAGTGTAATTTATAGTCAATATATTAATAAAGGTCTGGCATGGTGGCTCATGTCTGTAATCTCAACACTTTGAGAGGCTGACACGGGAGGACTGCTTGAGCCCAGGAGTTCAAGACCAGCTTGGGCAACATAGTAAGACCCCGTCTCTACAAAAAAACATTAGCAGGGCTTTGTGGTTTGTGCCTATAGTCCCAGCTACTTGGGAGGCTCTGAGGCAGGAAGATCACTTGAGCCTGAGAATTTGAGGCTGCAGTGAGCTATAACTGTGGCACTGCACTCCAGCCTGGGTGACAGAGGGAGATATAATTGTTTTTTTGAGATGGGGGTCTCACTCTGTCACCTAGGCTACATACAGTGCAGTGGCATGATCATAGCTCACTGCAGCCTCTAACCCTGGGCTCAAGCAATCACTGCCATGCCTAGCTAATTTTTTTAACTTTTTGTAGAGATGGAGGTCTTAGCCCAGGCTGGTCTTGAACTCCTGACCTGGCCTAAAGTGATCCTCCCATTTTGGCCTCCCAAAGTGCTGGGTTTACAAGCATGAGCCACTGTGTCTCATCTATATATACAATTCTATGCATCACTTGCAAGAAGAGGCACTATGCACTGATTTGGAAGAAATCTTAAAAGTCACCTAGTCTTGGGGCCGGGCGTGGTGGCTCACGCCTGTAATTCCAGCACTTTGGGAGGCTGAGGCAGGTGGATCACAAGGCCAGGAGTTCAAGACCAGCCTGACCAACATAGTGAAACCCCATCTCTACTAAAAATATAAAAATTAGCCAGGCATGGTGGTGCATGCCTATAGTCCCAGCTACTCTAGAGGCTGAGGCAGGAGAATCACTTGAAACCGGAAAGCAGAGGTTGCAGTGAGCCATGATCATGCCATTGCATTCCAGCCTGGGCGACAGAGCAAGACTGCCTCCAAAAAAAAAAAAAAGCCACCTAGTGTTGGCCAGGCACAGTGGCTCCCACCTATAGTCCCAGTACTTTGGGAGGGTGAGAAAGGAGGATCACTTGAACCTAGGAGTTCAAGATCAGACTGGGCAACATAGTGAGACTTCATTTCTATATTTTATTTTTTTAAAAAGAAATTTTTTTTGAGACAGAGTCTTTCTCTGTCACCCAGGCTGGAGTGCAGCAGCCTGATCTCAGCTCACTGCAACGCCCATCTCCCAGGTTTAAGCAATTCTCGTGTCTCAGACTCCCAAGTAGCTGGGATTACAGGTGTGCACCACCACGCCCAGCTCTGTACTTTTAGTAGAGACAGGGTTTCACCATGTTGGCCAGGCTGGTCTGAAACTCCTGGCCTCAAGTGATCTGCCTGCCTTGGCCTCCTAAAGTGCTGGGATTACAGGCCTGAGCCACTGCACCCAGCCACATTTCTATATTAACAAAACAAAACAAAACAAAACAAAACAAAACACCGTAGCTATCTAGTCCAACTTTCCCACCCAAACACCTAGGCATAAAAAAAAAAAAAAAAAAATCAATAAATGATGACAGAGTTACTTTTCCTTACCTTTGAATAACAGCCTAAATTAGTTTGACTAAAAAAAAAAAAAAAAAAATCAAAACCAATAGCAGCCTGCTGAAGAGAGAACCAGTACTAGGAATACAAGACAACCAGAAATGTCTCCTCCTCAAAATGATGACATCTGGTAATCATTCACTAAAAAGTATTTTGGTGTAATATAACAAGTTGCTCAGGTCAGTTTTAAACAAGTCATTGACTTAATTTTCTGGCTTCAAAGTTTTCAATGTGTTTCAAACCAAGAGAAATTAGACCATGATGCAGATTAATTTTAATGAACAAAAATCTCTGTATAAAAAACATTTAAACCTTATCAAACGCTTTAAACACACACACACACACACACACACACACACACACACACACACATCAATACACAATCTTAGAACATTATCTTTGTTTACCCACATAACATGTAAAAGTATTTCTCAATAAAACTTACAAATGAAGAAAGAAAATCCATGATGCTACACTTACACACACACACACAGACACACACACACACACACACACACACTCTCTTAAGGAAGAACGAAAACATGGTAAGAGTGTGAACAGGAAGGGAATGCATCTTTTTCTGTAAAGCTTATATTAAAAACACTGCATGAGTAAAATAACTTCCTATACCAAGAGAAGATGCAGAGAGGGGAAACAGAAAGCAGGGATGAGACTAACTCATTAATAAATAGTTTGAGAATGTCCTTCAAGGACGGTGAATACGGGAGTTACAGATAATCCTGAGTTGTCACCACCTCAAGTTCTTCGATTCTGATAACTGATGACCCTTAAAAAGCATCTATGTATTCATATTTTGTAGGTCTTGATTTGTTCGACATTATTTAGGTGTGCTTTGCCTCTTTCAGTGATTAATTCCTCAGTTCATACTCAGTGTTATGTCCTACTCACCAGAAGGGCCACAGTAATAACTGAACACAGGCTATAAAGGTGGCATATAGAGGGTGAATAAGAAAGGCCAGGTTGCCTGGTTTGGATTCAGCTTCTGGTACCTGGCAAGCTACTTAGCCACTGTGTCTCCATTTCCTCATCTTCGGTTGTGGGTCACTATAGCACCTACTTCAGATAGTGTGATTAGGGAGATTAAACAAGATGATCATTCAAAACATTTATCACACTGCCTGATCAGTAAATGTTAGCCGAAAACACTATTAGTTGTAGTATTACAGGGCAACCAAAAGAAAAATTCCATCTCTGTATTTTTCCTCACTGATAAAAATTTCAGGGACAAACTGTGGCAAAAAGCAGAGATACCAGTACATTTGAGACCAGTACGAAGAGATTGAAGACCTCATCTTATGAATATAGATACCCATTTTTATATAAGAAAAAAATTACATGGCTCCATATCACAAAATTTAAGACCTTTCTGTTAAACATCACACAATTCCCATCATCATTATGCCCTACATACAATCTAAATGATGTAGAGTTCCTATTGATATTCAATAACAACAAGGTCCAGAAATTTTAACTAAGAAATAGCTGCAGAACTGCATATTGGGCAGTAATCTGTGTGTGCCACAAGAGCTTGGGCCAACACAGAGGGCCAGGATTCTGCCTCCGTGGCCTAGACTCCTCCACACACAGTCAGATGAGTCAGGTTCCTGCAGACCTTCAAATCTCCATTCATATCCCCCTTGGAGAGGGCTGTTTTCAGAGGTGAAGAAGCAGCAGCCACTGAGCACGAAATGCCGCCCTCCTACTTGAGTATAATATGATAGCTATCATTGGTTTCTGCTGTTAAAAAGAGAGAGAGAATCATCTTTAGTCACCTCTAAAGCACAGTAGGAGAAACAAAATATAGTAAGATTCTTGTGAGAAGGGGAAAAAAAAAGCAGGACAAACAGCAGCATACTTATTAATAAGCACAGAATCCTTTTAATAAATAGGCATTATAAAAACAACATGCCAGGCAGGCGGATCATGAAGTCAAGAGGTCAAGACCATCCTGGCCAACAGGGAGAAATCCCATCTCTACTAAAAAAAAAAAAAAAAAAAAAAAAAAAAAAAAAAAGAAAAATTAGCTAGGTGTGGTGGCTTGCGCCTATAGTCCCAGCTACTCCAGAGGCTAAGGCAGGAGAATTACTTGAACCTGAGAGGTGGAGTTTGCAGTGAGCTGAGATTGCGCCACTGCACTCCAGCCTGGTGACAGAACAAGACTCCGTCTCAAAAAAAAAAAGAAAAAAAAACATGCCTCAATATCCTCAACTGTAATGGAAGATGGAAGAGAATGGCAAAAAGCCGGGCCGGGTGCAGTGGCTCACACCTGTAATCTCAGCACTTTAGGAGGCCAAGGTGGGTGGACAGCTTGAGGTCAGGAGTTTGAAACCAGCCTGGCCAACGTGGGGAAACCCCATCTTTACCAAAAATACAAAAATTAGCAGGACATGGTTGTGCGTGCCTGTGATCCCAGCTACTCGGGAGGCTGAGGCAGGAGAATCACTTGAACTCAGGAGGCAGAGGTTGCAGTGAGCCGAGATCATGCCACTGCACTCTAGCCTGGACGACAGATCGAGATTCTGTCTCAAAAAAAAAGCTGACTTACACAAAGGAACAAACTCTAATAATGTCACTTTATTAAAATAAAGAAAAAAAATGCCTCAATTTCCTCAACTATAATGGAAGATGGAAGAGAATGGCAAAAAGCCAGGCTGGGCACAGGGACTCAGGCATGTAATCACAGCACTTTGGGAGGCCGAGGTGGGTGGATCGCTTGAGGTCAGGAGTTCGAGACCAGCCTGGCCAACGTGGTGAAACCCCATCTCTACCAAAAATATAAAAATTATGGTTGATACTTTCCCTATCTCTCCTCAAAGAAGTAAAGTATGTACTTTACCTAGCAGTAGTAAAGCTGTTAAACTGCTTAGAGAAAGGTGTTTATCTTACTACTACCTTTCATTGTGTCCAGAATAAAACATGCTTCTTCCTGAAAGTTCTGTATCATCTGAAAAAATCAAGAAAACTTGTGATTATTTAAATGAAAAAGAACCCCTTTATATTCCTGTGTCTCTAAGGACCACCCCACATCCAGGGGGATTTAGATGGGAGGCTTTACAGGCCACAGATAGTGTATTTCTTGAATATCTATAGAGTCATAAAAGTTTCTTCCTCCCAATTTTCAAAAGCCTGCTTCGCAAACTTTTTTCCCCTCCCATTTGGTTTTTAAATATTAAAAAGCTAAGCAGATTAGAACAGTTATCTTAAAGCTAGGTATGCATTTCCCTGGGTTAACCCCAAGACTTTCCAAGGAGTACACAGACACTAATGCGTGCATACAGGAGAACTAACTTCCATGTCTTCAACAACTATATGTGCTATTTCCTATAACTTCTTTAATTTTCCTTCCCCATTTTCCCTTCTCAAACTCCTTTCTCCCATTTTACAAGATAAAGGCATAAGTTTCAAGCTCCCAGAATCCTAACAAGGTGCTCTGGCCCACGATGTAAAAGCTTCAGGTGCCAAAGTGGAGTGACAAAGGTGAACTCTAATAACTGGGCAACAAACTCTTTTATGAGTTTGGTTTCTAACTCTTTCCTTTCACTAGAATTATGGAGTAACCTAATCACAAATTATCATATGATAAAGGATTCAAAATGATTTTTTGATATCACTATGTAATTTTTTAAACTTCATTTTGTGAAGTTTAAAATAATCTAATGACATTGTTATTACAAAACTCTATCCATTCCTATCAATTTATGTGAGTCAAGTCCCACAGCATTTATATCTAGAGGAAAAAAACAGAATAAAATCGATGCTGAAATCCTATGTCATTCTAGCAATCAATAGGCAGTATTCATCTACAAAGGAAATAATTATGTGCAAGGGTACAGGTAGGGAATGAAACAATTTCATCCAACTCATTCATAGATATACCTGTAATAATTTTTTTCTTTTCTTTTCTCAGCTCACCACAACCTCTGCCTCTGCCTCTGCCTCCACCTCCACCTCCCAGGTTCAAGTGATTCTCCTGCCTCAGCCTCCCAAGTAGCTGGGATTACAGGTATGCGCCACCACACCCTGCTGATTTTGTATTTTTAGTAGAGATGAGGTTTCTCCATGTTGGTCAGGCTGGTCTGGAACTCCCGACCTCCGGTGATCTGCCCGCCTCAACCTCCCAAAGTGCTGGGATTACAGGCAAGAGCCACCACGCCTGGGTTTCTTAATGTTTAATAATTACTTATTAAAACATGTAGCATATTTACATTATTTTAATCAATTGTAAATTATGATAATTCCATTCATAATTTTAAAATTTTTTATTTAAAAACTTTGTTTCAAACAAATATAGTAGGATAATAAAAGTTGTTTGTGCATAAAAATATGTTACAGTAGGCTGGGCGTGGTGGCGCACGCCTGTAATCCCAGCACTTTGGGGGCTGAGGTGGGTGGCTCACGAAGTCAAGAGATCGAGTCCATTCTGGCCAACATGGTTAAACCACATCTCTACTAAAAATACAAAAATTAGCTGGGAGTGAAGGTGTGTGCCTATAGTCCCAGCTACTCGGGAGGCTGAGGCAGGAGAATCACTTGAACCATGGAGGTGGAGGTTGCTGTGAGCTGAGATCGTGCCACTGCACTCCAGCCTAGAGACAGAGTGAGAGCTCCATCTCAAAAAAAATAAAAATAAAAGTTACAGTAAGATGGCCAGCCACAGTGGCTCACACCTGTAATCCCAGCACTTTGGGAGGCCGAGGTAGGCGGATCAACCGAGGCCAGGGGCTCGAGACCAGCCTGGCCAACATGGCAAAACCCTGTCTCTACTAAATATGAAAATTAGCTGCGTGTGGTGGCACATGCCTATAATTCTGCTATTCGGGAGGCTGAGGCAGGAGAATCACTTGAATCCAGCAGGTGGAGGTTGCAGTGAGCTGAGATTGGGCCACTGCACTCTGGCCTGGGCAACAGAGCAAGACTCTGTTCCAAAAAAAAAAATTTTTTTTTAGGAGGAAAGCAAGCAAAAAGTATGAAACCCTCTGATCTAGAAAACAGAACACTCTGCCCCAGGAGAACTGCTCTTGCTCTGTGTGCTGACAAATTAATCATCATCTGGTAATTCAACTGTACTGAAAAATCTACCTCATCACTGATGAGCACATGAATTCCTGTTGGCCCCTGCTTGTAAATCTGGCTGATCTGGCAAGGGGAAATGCTGAAAAGCTGAGCAATTTTTTCTGTCAATTCAACAGCTGTCAGTTCTTCTAGATAGATAGCATGGTAAACTGCAAAAGGGAGAGAGCAACAGCAGTCAGTACAAAGTTTGTCTGCTCTTACAGGTAACTTGATCACTAGGAATGCCCACTTCTCTGAAGAACTCAGAAATCAGACTGCCTAAGTTCAAATTCTGGCTCAACCACTTGCAGCTGTGTGACCTAGGGCAAGTTATTTACCCCTAGGCCTCATTTTTCTCACATAAATACTGGTGATAACAATAAAATCCTCTGCAAAGAGGAGATATTAGTTGTAAATATTAAAGCATATAAAAAGTGTTAGGAATAGCACCTGGCTGGGCGTGGTGGTTCACATCTATAATCCCAGCAATTTGGGAGGCTGAGGCAGGGAGATCGATTGAGCCCAGGAGTTCAAAACCAGCCTGGGCAACATAGGGAGATCCCATCTCTACAATAAATAAAACAATTAGGCAGACATGGGCAATGAATCATGATTGCATCACTGTACTTCAGCCTGGGTAGCTGAGTGAGACTCTGTCCCAAAAAAAAAAAAAAAAAAGCACCTGCCATATAGTAGGAGTACAAAAAATAAATGCTAGTGATTATTGTTACTTCTTGCAGACGGTGAATCTACTGTCTGATAGTTTCCCATCACAGATGCCCATAAGTTATCTCTTCATCTTTGTTCATATCTGTCCTGGTCTGTCCAGAACAACCTACCGAAGAAAGTACCATTTGAGTCTCCATCCTCATGCTTCTGTTGCTGTTGCTGCTGCTGTTGCTGCTGCTCCCTCAACTGCAGTGATTCCTGACAAACATAAATGGTTAACCTTGGACGCACCATCCTAAGGGGAGGAAAAAGGCTAATTAGTCTTACGTTCTTTATGGTAAGCACAATAAAAAGAAGGGAGAAACTGTGTTTCTACATTAATAGTACAGAGCAGATGAAAAGTAGAAGCTCATTGGCCAAACGCAATTAATTCACTATGTTTTATTAGTTCCCCAGTGGTAGGGCTTTTTTCCTTAAGTGGAATTAGTTCCAATATAAGGCATCAAATAAACCTCTGAACTTGTGGCTTTTCCTGAAGACTCAGGTCTAGCAATCTTAAGCCCACATTCTCACATGAAAACAATCAGCTATTCTCCTTACATGACGCATATATTCTTCACTATACCCCAGTCTTGACTGCCATTCATTTACATTACCTGTACATTCTCTGTAGTCATTTGAGTTTGTGACTTACGGTGTAAAAGTTAGAAATAGTCAAGATATATAAGCCGCTGTCTTATGGGTCAGGTTCAAGATACACTTTTTACTCAAAAATGCCAAAAGAGTAAACTAGATCATCTTATTTTTCTCATTACCTTCTCCTAACTAGCCTAAGTCCTTTTTCTGTTCTTCTCAGAGAAAGGTATTCAACTACCTCTTGATCTGATCATCTTATTCTTTCTTATTTCTAAACATTCTTTAGATAATATGCTTAAAAGAATGAAAGATCAATTATTTTTCCCCACGTCATCAACCCCTACTTTCACTTCTTTCCTTAAAATTTTCCAAGATTCACCGGGCACAGTGGCTCACGCCTATAATCCCAGCACTTTGGGAGGCTGAGGCAGGTGGATCACCTGAGGTGGGGAGTTCAAGACCAGCCTGACTAACATGGTGAAACCCCATCTCTAGTAAAAATACAAAATTAGCTGGGAATGGTGGCGCATGCCTGTAATCCCAGCTACTTGGGAGGCTGAGGCAGAAGAATCGCTTGAACCCAGGAAGTGGAGGTTGCGGTGAGCCGATATCACGCCACTAAACTCCAGCCCAGGCAACGAGAGCAAAACTCCATCTCAAAAAAAAAATTTTTTTTCCCAAGATTCAACACTCCCCCCCCTTTTTTTTTTTAATTAAAAAGACAGGGTTTCACCATATTGGTCAGGTTGGTCTCGAACTCCTGACCTCAGGTGATCTGCCTGCCTCAGCCTCCCAAAGTGCTGGGATTACAGGCGTGAGCCACCACGCCCGGCTCAACACCCCTTATGGTGTAGACAAAAACAAATATGACTGGGTACAGTGGCTCACATCTGTAATCCCAGCACTTTAGAAGGCCAAGTCAGAAGCATTGCTTGACTTCAGGAGTTTGAGACCAGCCAGAGCAACATGGCAAAACCCCACATCTACAAAAAGTACAAAATTAGGTGGGCATGGTGGTGCACGCCTGTAGTCCCAGCTGCTCAGGGAGCTGAGGCAGGAGGATTGCTTGCACCCAGGAAATCAAGGCTGCAGTGAGCCGTGATCACACTACAGCACTCCAGGCTGGGTGACAGAGCAAGACCCTGTCTCAAGAAACCCCCCCCCCAAAAAAAAACCCAAACCAAAAATAAATACTGCGCAATCTGTTTTTCTGTTTAGTTATTGATTTGGTTCTGCTGCCATTGACCTAAATGCCTTCTTCATCAATGTTACTACTACCTATTTAAAATGGTAACTCCCAAAAAAAAGTTCACAAACTACTGCGTATTTTAACAATTGCAGGCAGACACTCAATTCCTACCCACACTTAAGAATGAGCACTTCTCTAGTTAAAACCAACTTGGGGAGAAAAAAACCAACTTCGGGCCTTTGCACCTGTTGTTCCTTCTGCCTAGAACAATTTCCCTTCCTGTGACTCTAGAGCTGCATCCTTCTCAGAACTGAGCTTAAATATCCCTCCTTGGAGAGGTGCTTCCTGACCACATTCTGGGCACTCTATAGCCCACAACCTTGTTTTTTGCTTATTTGTTTTCTTTTCCTTCAAAGCTCTTATCCCTATCCACAATACTTCCTTATCTCACTCCCCGTTAGAAAGTAAACTCCCTAACAACTGCCACCCTGTTTTGCTCACCAATAAATTAATATTCCCAGAGCCTACAATAGTACCTGGCTCATGAAAAGGATGATGAATTTTCATTGCAAAATTCATTCACCTGGAAATGAAAAATGGAATATCATGGGAAATTCCCTGGACAAAGTGTAAGAAAAGATTTTTAAAAATCTTTATTTGGTACATAGCTGACATTTTAAAAAAATGTGTATTTGGCTGTGTAGAGTATTGTGAAGAATTCCCGAATCGAAATCCATTTGGAATCCAACCTCATTGATATTTTAACACTAATTACATACCGGCCTTTTAATGCATTAAAAAGTCTGATTCCATCTGCAGGGCCACAGATTTGGATCACATCATCTCTAGTTAATTTCAATAAATCTGCCCCTGGAAAAGATATAAGAAAATGGATGATAAAGGCAAATATTCTCTTTGTTAATGACTATTAAAATGGGCTCTATTATAAGGACATCTCATTACCAGAATGTTACAATCCATAATTTTCTTCATGGCATATAAGGCCCTTCAGGACCTGGCCTCTACCTCCTCTCCCATCTCAATTCCCCTCAATTAACTTCCCCACTTAACCCTATGATTTCATCATACTGATGATGTCTAATGAGCAAGTTGTTCTTTCTGCCTGAAATATCCTTCCATTATCCAGGCTGGGTGCAACATGCCTGTAGTCTCAGCTACTCGAGAAGCTGAGGTAGCAGGATTGTTAGAGGCCAGTCGATTGGCAGAAGTTCAAGACTGGCCTGGGCAACATAGCAAGACCCCATCTCTTAAAAAAAAAAA
>NW_016107496.1:2962795-2967178 GCF_001604975.1 Cebus imitator
ATATACACACACAACTCTTCCACGGACATCAGGAGGCCGTAGAATGCAAAGGAAAATTTCATGCTGGGGAAAACAAAAGAAAAAGAAAATTTAACCTGAGAAGTTTGTGAAAAGTCTTGTGAATGTAGAAAAACGATTTCGATGCAACCACTGCTGAGCTTCCTGAGGTGTGGTTGTTGGTAAGAGGTTCTGAAAGGGAGAGAGCATTTTTTAGGTAATCAAATAGATCTGTCTGTTACCCCATTAGGTAACACATAGCCAAACACACCCACATACCCCCATTCTCAGACCTAGTTTGTGCAAGTTGTTTTCTCTTTCTCTAACCATGCAAGATGCTCAAGGAGTTCTAGCTTCCTTCTCTTCCCCACTAGACTGTAAGCTCCTCAGATGGAAGGGTCCTGCATTACTTGTTTCATATCTTTAGTCCCTAGCACAGTATCTGGTTCATAGCCAAAATTCAATAAATGTTTGTTTAATGAATGAATGAATAATATTCCCTAAAAGCTGGGCATTTCTACTGAATTGGACAGTCTTCAAAGTATTACTAGACATTGCAAGTAACTAACATTCAACTTTAGACTTACATCTGTGACTGGAGGGGGTGGCTCTGGCTGGTGGTTTGGTGAACCATTTCTAAAGAAACATTTAAAATGAAAGGATGAGTCCATGACACATGCTGGGGCTCATTATTTCATTCCTCATCTTTACAACAAATCTTAAGCTAGAGATTAAAAAAAAAATCTGTGCTCTCTCATAAAACATTCTTATTCTTCCACCCAATACTTTAATTTTCTATTAGTTTAACCTAAAGATTTTATGGGGAGGGGGAGAAATTATGTCATTAGCAATATTTTTTATTATTGAGGAAACTGAAGAAAATATCAAAGTTTCAATAAGTTGGGACCGATGAGATAAATTATGGCATAAGAAATACTTAACCGATGGGTACAGTTGCTCACGCCTGTAATCACAGCACTTTGGGAGGCCGAGGTGGGAGGATCATGAGGTCAGGACAGTGAGACAATCCTGGCCAACATGGTAAAACCCCATCTCTACTAAAACTACAAAAATTAGCTGGTGTGGTGGCACACACCTCTAGTCCCAACTACTAGGGAGGCTGAGGCAGGAGAATCACTTGAACTCGAGAGGTGGAGGTTGCAGTGAGCTGAGATCACACTACTGCACTCCAGCCTGGCGACAGGGCAAGACTAAAAAAAAAAAAAGAAATTTAACCATAAATTTACTAAGATGAAAAATTGTGAAAGAATAATTGTTAAGAAAAAAATTTTTAAATAAAATGAAAAATATCAGGATAAAGAAGTTTATCAGTACAATACTACTGTAGGGAATACATAAATATGCACACATACACAAGAAAAATATTGGAAGAAAATTTCTGCAATGCAACATGATCACACACGTTTAGAATAAAAAATAATTATTTTTAAAGCAGCTTCAAAAATTAGTGCTGTCTAATTTGTGATCCAAGAGTTATCTCCACACCCTCAGTCAGTCTTTCTCTCTTTCTTTCTTTTTGAGATGGAGTTTCATTCGTTGCTCAGGCTGGAGCGCAGTGGCATGATCTCAGCTCACTGCAACCTCTGCCTTCTGGTTTCAAGTGATTCTGTTGCCTCAGCCTCCCGAGTAGCTGGGATTAGAGCTGCCCACCACCATGCCTGGCTAATTTTTGTATCTTTAGTACAAACAGGGTTTCGCCATGTTGGCCAGGCTGGTCTTGAACTCCTGACATTGTGATCTGCTTGCCTCAGCCTCCCAAAGTGCTAGGATTACAGGCATGAGCCACTGTGTCCAGCCTCAGTTTTTCTTTATACGTTTGTTGTCTATGAATTGTCCCTCTTCCCTAATGCCTACCTTTTTTTTTTGAGACGGAGTCTTGCCTTGTCACCAGGCTGGAGTGCAATGGAGTGATCTCAGCTCATTGCAAGCTCCGCTTCCGGGTGTTCAAGTAATTTTCCTGCCTCAGCCTTCCAAGTTACTGGCACTACAGGTGCGAAACACCATGCCCAGCTAATTTTTTTTTAAATTTTAGTAGAGACAAGTTTTCACCATGTTGGCCAAGACGGTCTCTATCTCTTGACCTCATGATCCACCCTCCTTGGCCTCCCAAAGTGCTGGGATTACAAGTGTGAGCCACTGTGCCCAGCCATGCCTACTTTTGTGGAATAAAAAGTTTAATCTAGTATGAAGTACATAACAAAGAGAAGAGAAAAAGTTTTAAACACAACTCTTAAACCCTATATAATATTCAGAATTACCTATAAGTAGCATGTATCATCCATGTGGATGTTAAGATATTTTTTTCTTTCAAAAAAAAGATCTTTTTCCTTTTTTAGCCTTAGCTGCAAAATTCAAATTTGGTATTCAAACTTAGTAACTAACTTTTCTTAGGGCCCTAGTTATATGTATTCCTTCTACAACTAATACCTACTTTTATTCTTGTTACGTTTTGAATATTTAAGCTACCTTAATTAAATCCTTTAAAAAGTAGGTCAGACATAGAGCCTGAATAAATCCCAAAACACAACATTGCAACCAAACAATATGTCCACACATTTGGTGGCCTAACTAGTTCAAGTTTCAACATGGTTATGTGAGATACATGTTAAATGCTTGGACCATAATACAGCTACTTTTTAAAATTGGAGTAGGTGTCTGTACCAACTTCAATTATCTCTTATGGTAAAAGATAATAAGGCAAGATTAAATGTATCCCATAGATAATTCCAAAACTTCATTTTAGCCATCATCTTCAAACTTATTTCCCCAGTTATCAAAGATTCATAATAATTCAGTGTTAGAAGTATTTCTAACAAGTAACAAAACAAATTTTAGTATTTGTACAATTGTTTCCAGTTCCCAAAGACCACTCTCTGATGCAAGTATGATCAGGAAGTGAAATAACCACAGATGTACAGTCATAGGGAGAAGCAAAAAACCCAGATCATCAGTTCCTGAACCACTAAAAATTGACCATAAATGCTACTTTCTGGTAGGGGAAAAAAGAAAAGGAGGAGAGAGAGGGGAGAACACAAGGAGAAGAAAGGGCTATATAAAACCCTTTCAGTCTCTTTTGAAGATAATCCAAATCTCAATGAATAAAGAAATCCATCAAAGACAGACCAAATAGATGTGCTTATTGATTTAAAAAGATCTTATTTGTGAACAGGTAATGAAAGAATATATATTTTGGACAAATAAGCCAATTTAATTTCCCAGACTTACCCTTCCCCAAGAGAAAAACTGCTATGGGAACTGTTGAAACCAGGTGATGGGGAATTATTGACATATGTGATCTCAGGCCATGGAGAACACTAAAAACAAAGGATAAGTTAGATAATAAGCACATTTGACCCTATTGCTCCTTGAATAGCACATCTTGATTAGTAAATCTTAATTCCTCAGAGACCCTCATAAGCAATAGAGAACACTGCTTCTCTTTCCGCCATCTTGGAGCCTGTAGAGGCCTTCTGGGAATAGGACTTCTAAAAGGAAATACGTCTAGAAAGCTGTGGTCCTGGGCCATTTTTGCTGGATTTAAGTGGGTTCTCCAGAACCAAAGGCAGCACACAGTTCTTCTTAAAATTGAAAGTGGTTTATTCCCAAGATGAAACTGAATTATATTTGGGCAAGAGATGTGCTTATGTAGACAAAGCAAAGAACACCATAGTGACTCCTGGCAGCAAAGCAAACAAAACCAGAGTAATCTGGGGAAAGATAACTTGGACACTCAGAAACAGTTGGCATTGTTCATGCCAAATTCTAAAGCAATCTTCCTGCTAAGGCCACTGGACACAGAATCCATGTGATACTGTGTCCCTAAGGATTTAAACTAACGGAAAGTAAATAAAAGTAGATTTGTGCTCTTGTTTTTTTAAAAACAAAAACAATACCAAAACAGAGTGAGAGAGACTATTGCTTAGAAGAAGTAAATTTTGACCAGTTTGGAAGTGATGAATTTTTCTTTTAAGATTAAAAATTATGAACTGAAACTGTCACCAAGAGAAACCTTGTTACCTCTGTGAGTATGGTCGTCTCATAGGAAGGTTGATATTTCTCCTTTTCATGAGGTGTTCGTTTCTCCATTTTCTCTCTGTCCGTTTTTTGCTTTCTGTCTGCTCCTTTGGGCTGAAATGAGAAATATTTTGTTTTAAACTCAGGTAATCACCTTTTAAGCCAACAATATTACTTCTAAAAACTTAAATATTCACATATGAAACAAAATTATATGTGCAGCGATGTAAAGGTAAGAAACATCACTTTAAGCCGGGCGCGGTGGCTCAAGCCTGTAATCCCAGCACTTTGGGAGGCTGAGACGGGTGGATCACGAGGTCAAGAGATCGAGACCATCCTGGTCAACATGGT
>NW_016107496.1:2969153-2974371 GCF_001604975.1 Cebus imitator
AAGGGCTTGTAACTTCAACAGGCTTTAAGAGCTTTCAATGAGAACCCATGTTCTTGTCTCTAGCCTTCTTTTCCAAATTCCTATTATCCCATGACCATCTCCATGTAAACTTCTTTAGCAGGCATCTTGGTTATTATTTCAATGACTCTAGCTTAAACGTTTTTTCATTTTTTGTTTTCAAAAAAAAAAAAAAAAGACAATTTGACTTTCTGACTTTGTAGCTAATGTTAACACAGAATGATAAGGTAAAAGAATCCAAGGGCTAGCACACTGCGCAGGAATACCTTGAAAACTTTGATCTGGCAGCTGGCCGAGTGTAAGTGCTCAGTATATTCCCCGTTTTCATTCTCCTTGAAGGTATCAATTTGCACTCGGAATGGCACCCCCTTTTCTCCACCATGTTTCCTCATAGTGAACTCTGTGCTAATACAGTGCACCTGAAAAGAATACAACATCAAGGTTTCAGTATGGCTAGCTAGCCAAACCAGGTGGCGGTATTTTTTTTTTTTAAGCAACTATTAACAGCAAAACCTTTACTAGGCATTACGAATAGCTACAAAAAACACTTTTCCTCTTTTTGATCTTGAAAAACTTATAATCTGATAGAGGAAATACAAAAACTTAAATGATTTACAAATGAAAACAAAATAAATGTACAGATCTAATGCTAACAAAAGCTACTGTGAGTAACTAAATTCATTAACTGCTTCAAAGAACACAGAGTTAGCAAAAGAGAAATGATTTCTGTGAGTTAAAGTTTCCTCAATTTTAAGGAAGATCTTAGAAAGAGGAGTCACTACCCAGTCTGGGAACATAGTAAATATGAATGTTCATAGCAATAGGAGAGAAAGAGGTTTGCTTGGCTACTGCATAAAGTCTAAGATTGATGAATTTTTTTTTTTTTTGAGACAAAGTTTAGTTCTTGTCGCCCAAGCTGGAGTGCAATGGTGCAATCTCGGCTCACTGCAACCTCTGCTTCCCAGGTTCAAACGATTCTCCTGCCTCAGCCTCTCAAGTAGCTGGGATTACAGGTGCACACCATCATACCCGGCTAAGTTTGGCATTTTTAGTAGAGACAGCGTTTCGCCATGTTGGCCAGGCTGGTCTTGAACTCCTGACCTCAGGTGATCTGCCCCGCCCCCCCCCCTTAGCCTCCCAAAGTCTGGGATTACTGGTGTTAGCCACCAGGCCCCGCCTGATGAATCTTAATAGTAAAACCTTATCTGATTGACTACTCCACAAGATTATAGTTGAAAGTCTTAAAATCATATATATAAAGTGTTTACTTAACACAGTGACTATCTCTCGTGAAGTATTCAATAAACTACTGGTTACTATCATTATTACAAATAAGGATTTTCTTTTTTTTTTTTTTAATTGCATTTTAGGTTTTGGGGTACATGTGAAGAACATGCAAGATTGTTGCCTAAGTACACACGTGGCAGTGTGATTTGCTGCCTTCCTCCCCCTCACCTATATCTGGCATTTCTCCCCATGCCATCCCCTCCCCCGACAAATAAGGATTTTCAAAGACTCTACCCAAAGAATATATTCAGATATGCAAATCAAATTTTAAGCATAAAGATGCTCAAAATAACATTACAGATGATAGTAAAAAACCAGGCCAATCAAGGCCAGGTGTGGTGGCTCACACCTATAATCCCAGCACTTTGGAAGGTTAAGGTGGGTGGATCACCTGAGGTTAGGATTTCAAGACCAGCCTGGCCAGCATGGCAAAACCCTACCTCTACCAAAAATACAAAAATTAGTTGGGCATGGTGGCATGTGCCTATAGTCTCAGCTACTGATGAGGGTGAGGCAAGAGAATCACTTGAACCTGGGAGGTGGAGGCTGCAGTGAGCCGAGATTGTGCCACTGAACTCCAGACTGGGCAACAGGGCGAGACCCTGTCTCAAAAAAAAAAAAGCCAATCTAAATGCCAAATAATTGTTAGGTAAATTATGGTACAACCAAGGAATGAAATATTATGCAGCCATTACCAAGCAATTTTGGGAGACACAAATAAATAAATTGGGGTATTAGAAGAGCAATTCAGAAACTCCTCAATGTTCTCAGGCACAGGTTAAGGAGCCTGGGCTTGATAGTCAGGCTAGAACCCTGTAAAGATTTCAAAGTTAACATGTTTTATCCTTTAAGAAATAAACTGGTAGTAAGAGATGCTCTGCAAAACTGGAAACCTATCTGCAATACCTTACCTGAATAAACACAGATGTTCTCTTTGCAGGGTCCCACAGGAACTCCACTGTATTTAGTTGAGTTGGATTAGCCCTAGGATCGATTATACCCACAGACATTGGGATATCTGAGAAACAAAACGGTAATAATTGAACAAGTTTGAGGGCTATTCAGTTTTAAATAAGAAAGCACTGATTCTTATATTACTCATCCCTAGCTACTAAGATTTTTGTGTATTACATTCTATATTTCTTTGCTTTTCTTTTTAGATGAAGTCTTGCTCTGTAGCCCAGGCTGGAGTGCAGTGGCACCATCTCGGCTCACTGCAACCGCCTCCAGGTTCAAGCAATTCTCCTGCTTCTGCCTCCCGAGTAGCTGGGATTATAGGCATGTGCCACCAAGCCGGGCTAAATTTTTTGTATTTTTAGTAAAGATGGGGTTCGCCATGTTGGCCAGGTTGCTCTCGAACTCCTGACCTCTGGTTATCTGCCCAGCTTGGTGTCCCAAAGTTCTGGGATTATAGGCATGAACCACCACACCCAGCCCACACCTTAAATTTCTTTTTGCCAGTGAAAATGATTTGATTAGAGTAAAACTGACTTAATTACTTTCCTTCTGAGTGGTTTTCTTCCTCTTCAAAAAGTTTTTAACATACGTCAATTAAAGAAATTATTTGGCCGGGCACAGTGGCTCATGCCTTGGAGGCCGAGGCAGGTGAATCATGAGGTCAGGAGTTCAAGACCAGCCTGGCCAATATGCTGAAACCCCATCTCTAATAAAAATACAAAAATTAACTGGGTGTGGTGGCGCATACCTGTAATCCCAGCTACCCCCAGGAGGCTGAGGCAGGAGAATTGCTTCAACTTGGAAGGCAGAGGTTGCAGTGAACTGAGATCGCACAACTACACGCCACCCTGGGCAACAAGAGCCAGGTTCCATCTCAAATAAATAAATAAATAAATAAATAAATAATTTTTTGGCCGGACACGATGGCTCACACTGAGGTGGGTGGATCACATGAGATCAGGAGTTTAAGACCAGCCTGGCCAACATAGCGAAAACCCATCTCTACTAAAAAATACAAAAATTAGGCAGGCATGATAGCAGTCACCTGTAATTCCAGCTACTCAGGAGGCTGAGGCAGGGAGAACTGCTTGAATCTGAAAAGTAGAGGTTGCAGTGAGCCGAGGCTGCGCCACTGCACTCCAGCCTGGGTGACAGAGCAAGACTCTGTCTCAAAAAAAAAAAAAAAAATTATTGTTAAATTGACAAATAGTAATTGTACATATTCATGGGCTATATAGTGATGTTTCAATACATATAATGCATAGTGATCAGATCAGAGTAATCAGCATATTCACTATCTCAAACATCTATCATTTCTTTGTGTTGGGAATCTTCAGTATCCTCCTTCTAGCTTAAAATACGGCAAGTTAAAGGCAGTTTCCTTTTAATTTGCCAAAATCCTATTTAAGATGGATTAAGTCTACACTATCATGAAAACTGTAATTTATAATGTTTCAACTATAGTTTTAAAATTAGTGTTACATTAAGAGCATTGCTATTGAAGGGGTGCTGCAGAGTGTCTTTATAAAGGTAGACAGGATTATATCACAGATGAAAGTGGAAAAATTTTAACACAAAGATTGATGCAGGTCGGGCATGGTGGCTCACACCTGTAATACCAGCACTTTGGAGGCTGAGGGGTGTGGATAATTTGAGGTCAGATGTTCGAGACCAGCCTGGCCAACATGGTGAAATCCCATCTCTACTAAAAATATAAAAATTAGCCAGGCATAATGCTGGGTGTCTATAATCCCAGCTACTCAGGAAGCTGAGACACAAGAATCACTTGAACCCAAAAGACAGAGGTTGCAGTGAGCCGAGATCACACCATTGCACTGCAGCCTGAGTGACAGACGAGACTCTGTCTCAAAAAAACAAAACAAAACAAAACAAAGCAAAAAACTGATGCTGACTTATCAAGTCATCAAGTAATCCTGTAACAGAGTGACAAATTTTTACTTAAAAGGGAAGTAAGATTTAACGGGCTTGGGTAGAACTTTGCTTTCCATTCCACATAGCAGATATTCAAATAGCATTCTGTGACTTCTATTAATGATCAAACGGCGGAGTTAAGGCCAGGTGATATGTATTATCATAACTGTGATATAACAATATTACTGTTTTAGTATCAATAATTCAAACAATAAAGCATCAAGTGGGTCCCACTCCACAATATTAGTTGTGTTAAATGCATCTTAAGGTCAATTCATCATACAGATATCAAGATCACTGCATGAGAACCAATGGTTTCTCAGGTAAAATTAGTAGTAATTTTTTTTAACAACTATGTTTACCAATAGAAAATTTTAACCCATTAGAGATGCAGATACCAAGAAAAGTAACCGCATGTGTGTTTGTGAAGATCTTTCCTTTATAACCTATGACTTAGGAAAAACAAATTCTACTCTGTGTAGCAACATGGAAAGACAAAACTTAACTGTAAACCAAGAGGCTGGCTTCTTCTAATACCAGAACTCTCACTTTAGGTAAAACATACTATGAATTTGGTTCTTAGGCACTAGTAAAATGAAGGAACTCTCAGCATGTTGGGGAAAAAAATCTGCCCCTCTTTACAAATGCAAAAGAAAATATCAGATCCTGAATAGCCAAAACAATCACAAAAAAGAACAAAGTTGGAGGTCTCATGCTTCACAACTTCAAAACTTACTATAAAGCTACACTTAGCAAAATAGTGAGGTATAGGCTTATAAAGACATGTAAACAAATGGAACAGAATAGAGTGCCTAGAAATGTCTTCAAATATATGGTCAAATGAATTTTGACAAGGGTGCCAAGACCATTCAATGGGGGAAAGAATGGTCTTTTCAACAAATGGTATTGAGAAAACTGGGTATCCCCATGCAAAAGAATGAAGTTGGGCCCTTACCTTGTACCATATACAAACATGAACTCAAAATAGATCTGTGACCTGAATATAAGACCTAAAATTATAAAA
>NW_016107496.1:2974994-2979832 GCF_001604975.1 Cebus imitator
ATATATATATATATATATATATATAAATGGCCAATAAGCACATGCAAAGATGCTCAACATCACTAATTATCAGAGAAATGCAAATCAAAACCACAGTGAGATACTTCACAACTATTAGGATGGATATTATCAAAAAATAGAAAGCAACAAGTGTTGACAAGACTGGAGAAATTGGAAGTTTTCAGTACTGCTGGTATAAATGTAAACTGTGTAGTCACTGTGGAAAATAATATAGTGGTTTCTAAAAAAAAACTGAAGATAGAATTACCATATGATCCAGCAATTCCATTTCTGGATATGTATCCAGCAGAATTAAAAGCAGAGACTCAAACATGTATTTGTACATCCATGTTCACAGCAGCGTTATTCACAATAGACAAAAAGTGGAATCAAATTAAGTGTGTATCATGGGATGAATGGATAAACAAAATGTGGTATATACACACAATGGAATATTATTCAGCCTTACACGGGAAGGAAATTCTAATGTATGTTACCCCATGAACCCTGAAAACATTATGCTAAGTGAAAAATGCCAGTCACAAAAGGACAAATACTATAGGATTTCATTTATGCAGTACTTAGTAGTCCAATTCATAGAGACAGAAAGGAGAATAGTGGTTACCAGGGCCTGTGAAGAAGGGAGGATGAGGAGTTATTGTTTAACAGGCACAGTCTTCTAGTTTTGCTATGAAAAAAAGTTCTGGAGATGGATGGTAGTAATGGTTACATAATAATGTGAATGTACTTAATGTTACAGAACTATCCACTTAAAAACGGTTAAAATGATAACTTTTGTGAAATGTATATTTTACCACAACTTAAAAAACAAACCAAAATCAACCTACAGTTGCTATGGCACTGAAGTGTTTACACTTCCAACTCTAATTTTGATATCATTTTAACTTGTATTACTGAATTTTTTATGCTTGGTAAATAATTTCAAGGTTTATACTAACTGAGCCTCTCAAGCATATGAATCAAGGTAAATGTCAAGAAAACCAACTCTCAGCCCATAGCAAAAGGCATTTCCTAGGCAATAGATTCTCTTTTAACTCACCTATGTCAAGAATTCTGTCTCCAGGTCGGTTCCACCTCCAGCCCTCTAGCTGCTGATGCTCAGTGTACTGTAGCCTTCTGTCATGGAACACCACTCGGAATATACTCTAAAAGGATACAACAAAATCAGATAACAGGACCTCTTGCAAATCAGTGCTGACAAAGGAAAACTAGCAGGACTCACTGCCAGCTGGTTTCTAACCACAATCTAAAATGATTTTTCTTAAGATCTGTTTCACTCTAAAACCTATACCATACCAAGTACTATTTCAGGATAAATTTTATAATTTCTCAGATACAATCTTTTCTTTTTTTTTGAAATGGAGTTTTGCTTTTGTTGCCCAGGCTGGAGTGCAATGGCATGATCCTAGCTCACTGCAACCTCCACTTACCAGATTCAAGCGATTCTCCTGCCTCAGCCTCCCGTGTGGCTGGGATTACAGACATGCACCACCCCACCCAGCTAATTTTGTATTTTTAGTAGAGATGGGGTTTCTCCATACCTCAGGTGATCCACTGTCTCGGCCTCCCAAAGTGCTGGGATTACAGGCATAAGCCACCACGCCTGGCCAATTTCTCAGGTATCTTTACAGTTAACTGGTACCATATTTAAAACTTGGCTTAAATTTCAGTCCTATGGTAACTAGGCACAAAGTACTCCTGTCTGAAGCATTTCTGCATGTCTCTTCTGTCACACCATGGCCTATCTGGCTTAGCTCTTCAGATGCATATGAAGAACTCATCAAGTCCCCTGCTTGCTAATCCACCATGCAACCTATACATACTGAGGGTAGGTAAAGTCTGTTTCCATCAACTTTCCTTTTGTTATTCTTACTTTGTAGAAGTGCCTGTTAATTCCTCCCACCACCTTTTGACAAAACTCCTCTGTCTCAGTTGTGCTGTGAATTATCAAAATCCTGTCAGTCTAGACTAAGAGAACTGCTCTTCATCAACAGTAGCTTCTGTTTTCCTTGCTGTAAGACCAAGTATCCAAAAAAAAAACACTGAGGCTTCTCTAAAGACCTCAAGGAAGTTACTTTACTCCACCCAAAAGAACTTCACTGAGCCAGGGGATTACCCTGGACAGGGCATGGTGAGCATTCTATTTCTGTAGCTCTGAAAAATTCAAGTGAATAGGGGGGCTTACTTACTCTGACCCCAAAGAAATAACACATCTGTTTACCACTATGCCAACAAATGATTGCATGCAAGGGATATCATCAAGCCCTTTATGGAAGCAAAAGAACATTAACAAAAAAATAAAATTTAAAATCCCAAAAGGATTAGTAAAAAATATTGTACAGAAGAATGATTTATTCATTTTACCTTCACCAATTTGCCATTAATTTCTGGAAGTTCTCCAAGTTTCCTATTGTCTAACATTCGAATTTCGTAAGACTGTCCTAGAAGAAAAAGTAATTATATATTATATTCATCACAAATTAACATTGCCAGATTCAGAAAGAATAGAATTCAGTTAGTTGAATATACAAGAGTATAATACTATTAGTAACAACAACCAGAAACCTTTACTAGATGCTCAGCACTGTGCTAAGTATTTTTACACATTATCTCATTTAACTAATATACCTTTCTAAGGTATTATCAATCCCATTTTACAGACAAAGAAATTGAAACTTAAAAGAGTTTTACCAACTTGTCCAAGGCCACACAATTGGTAAATAATAGAGCCAGGTAGAGTAATACTTCTCAAACAGTAACCAATGGGAGTATCTAGGGAACATGATTAGGAAGAGGAAGCTGGGAACTAAAGATGGGCAGCTAAGCAAAAGGAGCTAGTAACAGATATCAAACATGACATGAGAACTCAAATCTCTGAAATAAGACTTCTAGTTTGATAGGCCATACTAGAAAGATCTAAATTTTTACATATAAGCATACCTAATAAAACATCATAAATCCAGTAGGCCTGTAATAATACTAACGAATGAGGAAGCATCTAACCTTGATTGAGATATGTTAGAGTTTCATCATGGAGTTTCACTGCTGGAGAGGTGGCAGCACAAAGCACATATTGAAAAGGTAGGATTTTATTCTCATTATCAGGAGGCAAACTTGACTCTTCTTGCTTAAAAATGGGCAATGCAAGGACATCACTAAAACAGAACAAACGACTCACATTAATACCTGACAATGGTGCAAAGGCAGATTTATTGTTGAATAATTTAACTGCAATATGCTTTGGAAAGCAATAAACATTACTCACCTTAGTGGAGTTTCATTCCAACCATTCCATTTAGATTACCTGCTGTGAAATCCCCCTGACCACAATAGTGGTGACAGATATTCACTGCTAAAACCACTAGGTGTTAAAGAGAATGTGTCTAGGAATCACAGACAGGGGTTCCTAAAAGGACTCTGGAAATTATAAACAGAGTTCCAAAATGTATAAATCTAGGACACTCAGTAATGTATTTGTTCTCAGAAAGGCAACAATTATACTATCTATATAACCACATCAGCTGATTTACTATAAGGACTAAAATAATTTCCACAACTCCTTAGAAGCCACATAAAAACAACAAACTGATGACGAGTATATATTTCAAGGTCATCTTACATTCTGTGGAATAATAACTAATATTGAGATGTTCCTATAAGCCATTTCCTATAAGAAAAAGCTTCTTGTATCTGTTTATCTAAACTTACAAACCACAGACATATCCATCCTTTGTCAGTGGCAATGTGCAACGACATAAACACTTTAGGAAAAGGTTTGGCAATTTTTTAAAAAATTAAACATGCGCCGGGCGTGGTGGCTCATGCCTGTAATCCCAGCACTTTGGGAGGCAGGCAGATCACCTGAGGTCGACAGTTCGAGACCAGCCTGACCAACATGGAGAAACCCATCTCTACTAAAAATGAAAAATTAGCTGGGCATGGTGGCGCATGCCTGTAATCCCAGGTACGTGGGGGCTGAGGCAGGAGAATTGCTTGAACCCAGTAAGCAGAAGTTGTGGTAAGCTGAGATGGTGCCATTGTACTCCAGCCTGGGCAGCAAAAGCAAAACTGTCTCAAAAAAATAAAGAAACAGGCTAGGCATGGTGGCTCACACCTGTAATCCCAGCACTTTAGGAGGCCAAGGCAGGCAGATCACCTGAGGTTGGGAGTTTGAGATCAGCCTGACTAACATGGAGAAACCCTGGCTCTACTAAAAATACAAAATTAGCTGGGTGTGGTGACACAAGCCTGTGATCCCAGATACTTGGGAGGCTGAGGCAGGAGAATCACTTGAACCTGGGAGGCAGAGGTTGCGGTGAACCGAAATTGAGCCATTGCGCTCCAGCCTAGGTAACAAGAGTGAAACTCCATCTCAAAATAATAAAACAATAAATAACTAAATATATACATAAAGTTAAATACACATCTATTGATCCAGCAATTCCACCCATTGGTACTTATCCAAGAAAAATGAAAACATAAATCCACCCAAAGACTTGTTGCAAATGTTCATAGCATAAAAGCAAAAACTAGGCTGGGCACAGTGGCTTACGCCTGTAATCCCAGCACTTTGGGAGGCCGAGTTGGGTGAGTCACCTCATGTCTGGAGTTTGAGACCAGCTTGGCCAACATGGTGAAACCTCGTCTCTACCAAAAATACAAAAATTAGCTTGGCATGGTGGTGCATGCCTGTAGTCCCAGATACTTGGGAGGCTGAGGTAGGAGAATCACTTGACCTCTGAAGGCAGAGGTGCAGTGAGCCAAGATCGTGCCACTGCGCTCCAGCCTGGGCAACAGAGCAAGACTCAATCTCAAAA
>NW_016107496.1:2980428-2987867 GCF_001604975.1 Cebus imitator
CCGTCTCAAAAAAAAAAAAAAAAAAAAAAAAAAATGTTTTATACTATGATAGGTGTGCTACATGGTTGTAACTATAACAGCTTATTTTTGCATCTCAGTGTATATGAATTTTACCTAAAAAAAATTATTGAGTAGAGGATGGGGAATGTGTAGAAGTATAAATGATAAAAGAGGGCCAGGTGTGGTGGCTCATGCCTGCAATTCCAGCACTTTGGGAGGCCAAGGCAGGCGGACCATTTGAGGCCAGGAGTTCAAGACCAGTCTGGCCAACATGGTGAAACCCATCTCTACTATTAATAAAAAACAAAAATTTATGGATTTATGTTTTCATTTTTCTTAGATAAATACCAATGGGTGGAATTAGCTGGGTGTGGTGGCACACACCTGTAATCCCAGCCATGTGGGAGGCTGAGGCATGAGAATAGCTTGAGCCAAGATTGTGCAACTGCACTCTGGCCTGGGCGACATTAGTGAGACTGGGGCTCAAAAAAAAAAAAGCTAAAAGAGTAGTAGCATCTTGACTTCTAAAGCAAGGTGATGAATACAAGAGAGTTCATCACATTATTCTGTTTACTTTGTATATGTTTGAAATTTTCCACAGCCTCCGAGTAGTTAGGACTACAGGCATGTGCCACCATGCCTGGCTAATTTTCGTATTTTTGGTAGAGACAGGGTTTCATCATGTTGGCCAGGCTGGTCTCGATCTCTTGACTTCAAATGATCCACCCACCTCAGCCTCCCAAAGTATTGGGATTGCAGGTGATCCACCTGCCTCAGCCTCCCAAAGTGCTGGGATTACAAGAGTGAGCCACCGCACCCAGCCCAGTGATTCTTCTTGTTAACATTTCCCATGTTCAAAACGGAATACATTGAAACCTTTACCTATAATTTAAATATTATGCTTATAAAGAGACCAAAATGCCTTTTTTTTACCATCCACAGATGAAAAAGCAATTCTTTATATATACCTATATCCCTCACCAGTATATACATTTTCACTAATACATCAGATTAAAGGGTCACTACCTTCAGGCAAAGACACTATTGACAGAAAGTTGACTGCCCTCATGTGAATTTTATAGACATTATAAATTCTTGCTGTAAAATAAAACAAGTAGTAAATGTTCTGATTATTGACTTCACACGCAGGTAAAATACAAATTTACTGGCATGATAACTAAAAAAAGGAGTGGTGGAAGAGAAGAAAATTTTTCTTTCTGCTGATATCTGAATAACAATATGTTATTATTTGAATCCAGTAAGACTACTTGCAAACCAGTTTTCATGAAACAGGTTTTTTTTTTTTTTTTTTGAGAGAGTCTCTGTCGCCCAGGTTAGAGTGCAGTGGCACGATCTCAGCTCATTGCCACCTCTGCCTCCCGGGTTCAAGTGATTCTCCTGCCTCAGCCTCCTGAGTAGCTGGGATTACAGGCACTTGCTATCATCCTTGGCTAATTTTTATATTTTTGGTAGGGACAGGGTTTCACCATGTTGGCCATGCTGGTCTCGAATGCCTGAACTCAGGTTATCTGCCCACTTTGACCTCTCAAAATGCTGGGATTATAGGTGTGAGCCACCATGCCCACTCTATGAAACAATTTTCTAATCATTAAAAAATATTTCAAAGGCGAGAAACACAGAGGTCACTCCCTTTTCCTTCAGCTTTACTCATATGGGTTAAGACTGGAGAATGTTGAGGGAATCCTTCTTCCTGTCCATATTAATTTGTCACATGAAACATATTATTGTTCCCTTGAGACTATTTAAAACTGTAGAAACAGAGTTTTCTAAAAAATTACTCTGTTCTGGTTCTTTTATTTCTCAAGATCAGGAAGTTACCAGTGCTCCCATAACAAAAAGTATAGAAAATAAAGCAAAACGCCACAAAACTTAAGAAACAAATTGTTAGCATTTGGAAGCCTTTACTGTCTTATTCTCAAATACATCACATCTGATGATTCCTTAAAAGATTAGAGAAGCTTACCAGGTATCAAGGCAAACACGATTTTTAAACATAGCAACAGTTCAACCTTTATGAATGTATGGTGGTTATTTTTTCTTCTCAAGTATCACTGCCAACCAAGGTTAATAAATAGCAACCATTCCTAGTCTTCTCAGGATCGTGTGGCATTATACCTAACCCATGACTAAGCAAAAGACTGTTATCTGGGGCTGGAATTCTAAAACTGATTCTCAAAGTTACCCCTAAAATTAACTCAAAACAGCACAGCCAAACAAAACACACAAGACTATATTTTCTCATCAGAGTTTAGATCTATAAACTCCAAATATATTTCAATTATTCACATTCTTGCTACACTGAATTTCCTTTGGTCTGCTGTAGGAACAAAAGAGTACCTATTCAGTTCCACTTTCCTAGAGATAGAGGCTAAAGGTCACTGGAAATATAATTCTAGGTCCCTATTTATACCAAAACAAAAACAAGCATAACCAGAAACAATTTTGGAAATACAAAAGTCTGCTTTTTCCTCAGAGGTGAGTTTAGATGAGGAAAACCCAAACTGTAGATTCTAAGTACTTGCTGCCAATTGTATAATTTAACGTTTTATTGTATTTTCTGATTGCTTTACATGTCTTTTTTTTTTTTTAATTTTTAGTTTTTGTAGAAATGGGGGTCTTGCTATGTTGCCCAGGGTGGTCTCAAACTCCAAGCCTCAAGTAATCCTCCCACCTTTTCTCCCAAAGGGTTGGGATCACAGGCATAAGCCACCATGCCTGGATTAATTCATTTCAATGAAACATAGCTATTTGAAAGGAAGGCTTCTCTTTCATGTTCTTGGCAAATATTCATTCATATGATGTATACTTTTAAGTAAAAAATTATAGGAGGCCACTAAACTCCTATGCTAGGCCCCAACAGATCAGACTACAAATAAAAATGGAGTCATTCATGTTAAGTTCTACATCCTTAAACCTAAACTAAGCTATCTGATCTTCTAAGAAATCAGGAGAGAGAGAACAACCAATTTCCCAAACAGGACAGTTTAAATCTTCAAACAGCATGATAATGAAGTTCCCTCTGCTTTAACCCTCACACAAAAATGGTTGCCTGAAGTAACCTATGTTAACCAATGAGCTACTTTTCTTTTTTTTTTTAACATGGGGTCTCACTCTGTTACCCAGGCAGGGGTACAGTGGCATGATCAAAGCTCACTGCTGCCTTCAATTCTTGGGTTCAAGGGATCCTCCAGCTTCAGCCTCACAATTAGCTGGGACTACAGGTGTGCACCACCATGTCTGGCTAATTTTTAAATTTTTTGTAAAGACAGGGTCTCAACATGTTGCTCAGGCTGGTCTTGAACTCTTGAGCTCAAGCTCTCCTCTCTCAGTGTCCCAAAGTGCTAGGATTATAGGCATGAGCCACCTTGCCCAACTGATCAGTCATTTTTCTTCTTCTTCTTCTTCTTTTTTTTTTTAAAGAGATCTGAAGTGAATTTACTTTTATTGACTTCACTTTAAGTCAAGCATGAAATTTCACAGTGATTTCTGAGGTGGGGGCAGAAGGAAGGCTGTGTTAAGAATCATCGGGGTTGTGGCCCAGTTGCCCCGTGGAGCTGCAGGTAGGGTGGGCTCTCACTGGGGCAGCTGGAGGAGCATGGACTGCCCCGCTGGCAGGTAGGTGATGTTCTGAGAGTGTGAGAGCTGGTACGTGATGTCCTCCGCGGCTTCCAGCTCATGCAGCTCGATCAGGCCGTCTCCCATGGTGGCCAGTGAGTTGGCAATTGGCTCAGCAGCCTTGGAGTTGCCCTTAGCAGAGACGATGGTCACCTTTTTCTGCTCAGCCTTTTCCACCACAAATCTGGCCCTCTCTGCTTCCTGCTGAGCCACCTGTTTGGCTTCCACCACTTCTGTGAACTCCTTCCCAAAGGTCAGATGCATCAAGGACATATCATCCAGGATGAGCTCAAAGGTGGCTGCTTGCTCCCTTGCTCACTTCCTAAAGACCAGCCATCTCTGGGTAAGGATCTCTGAGTGATGGACGGCAGCACACGCTCATCATAGTCCTCTTCAGTGCTGGAGAAGAGGCGAGGAAGCTGGCTAGTGATGGGCCAGAAAAGTATGCACAGTGTGATGCTGACATTCTGTAAATCTTTGCCACCAGCGATGACTGGCACATTATGTGGTTGAGAATGGCAGTCAAAGAGAATTAGTTTCTTTACCCATGGGATGACAAAGTGAGTCCCTTCCCCTACCACAATGTCCTGTTACTTCTGTCCTGGAACCAGTCGAAGATGACAGTTGTGTGCCCAGCATCCACATTATATAAGGCAGAGTTCACCACGCCTCCTGCAACAGCTAAGGCCAGGGCAAACTTACGATGGACTCAAACACTTTAGCAGCCATGGTTTCTTCGGCTGGACCCTCTCACACCTGCTTCCATTCTGACCTCTAGATGAATCAATCAGTTATTTTTCTATTGTTCTGTCTCCCTCTCCCAGCCTTACTAGAAAAATAACCAATACGCTCTGAAAAGTAACCAATACGCTCTGTTCTTTGCTTCTGCTTTCTTTGGCCCTTCTGTCTAACCTCTTCTGCTCAGCTCACTGAAACAATTACTCTATTTTATGGAATGATGTCATGCTCAATTCTAGAATCACAAATAAAGCCACTTGAGATCTTTAAATTTGCCGTAGTTCTGTCCTTTGACAGGTTGTTTGCATTCACCATAATACTCAGCACTATACAATACTCTGTGATCATTTTGGAATTTTTTTATCTTACCCTATCTCTGATCAAAATATAAAGATATAGAAATCACACCTGTTAAAAGGGTAAGTTGAGTATACATTAAAAATGTATACCCTAAATGGAAATCCACACCTGAGCATGGAGACACAGCAGAAAGCCACTGAGTGAAAGTAGGAACAGAAGCAATATCGGGAATGATCTAGGATTCCACAAAGAGCTGTTTCATGGTCCCCTGAGGTATAAATTACCCTCTTGAGAACAGGCAGCCCCTGAACGGTCTCTACTAATTCATAACTGTGGTTTAGCTTTCTTCCTTCAGGCCTACCAGCTGTTTGAGATGCTCTGTTCTAGAAAGAGCCTAGAAAAGGGAGAGGCAGAGGGTTGAAGAGTGTTACCTTGAGTAAGAAAGACAGTAGGTAGCATCTAAGGAACTTAGAAACTAACTTGAGACAATAAGATGTCATGAACTTCAATGTTCCTAGTTGTAACCCCCATTTAGCCTCCACTAAATGATGAGAATAAAGCATTTGAAAGAAAAGCATGCTAACATCCCTACATTAGCTACAGCCTGAAAGGGCAACAGCTGAAGAGACTACACCCTACTCTGAGGCCAGCTTCAAAAGAAAACAATATCTGGCAAACAATTGGTCATAACAACTTTAAGAAAATAGATTGATTCTCTGGGATTTGTGGGAAGGATGTAAGGTCAGATCAAGGAGGAGACCTGGCAAGGAGAGATGGCCCTATGGTTTTACCATAAAGGCAGTGAGATGTCCTAACTACCTAGTAAAGGTGAAAATGGCTTACTTTCTGTCACAAATAATGATAAAAGATTTCTGCTATTGAAAAATCTCATTCAACTAACAAGCAGCATATATGATTTTTAAAATTTGCTTTGCTAATTATTCTACCATCCAGAAGGTAGAAGAAATGGGTAGAATTTTAATTTGGAACCTAATTTGAATTAAAAAAATTGATCAGAAAAGAAGTAGTGGAAGCCTCAAAAGAAAACAACCAAGGCAGACAGGCAGGCAGGCAGACAGGCAAGGAGCACAGCTAGATGTAGCAACTAGACACTGAGAACAGGCTTCAACCAGTCAAGGAGACAGGACCTAAGGCCATGGTCTGAGGTGCTAAAAGGGAAGACAACAGGATTGAGGTTCTCAAAAATGAAATTCTGGCAATTTCACATTATCTGAAATAGAGGCAGAAAAAAGAGGGGGCTTATCTAAAGAGACTAGCTGGAAATCTCACCAATCAACTCAGACAGACATGCACGATATATATAAAAAGAAAGAAACTATTTTTAAAAATTGCACTGATGTGTCATCAAGAAGGAAGCTGAAGCTGAAGCCCAGGATGTGCTGAGACTTGCAAAAAAGGTAAGAAAGGCACAGGCCCACTCTTTGATGTAAATGGCATATTATTAATTAATATAAAGCAGAGACAGAACATCTCAATTCCTGTTTTTCTTCTATCTTTTCTGTCAAGAAAAATCATCTTGAAAGTAGACAGAAAAGAAAAAATATTAGGAAAAGTAGATTAGTGACCAAGATAAAGTAAGGAGACTATCAAAGGGTGCCTAACTGCTTAAATGAATGAGAACCTCCTGGATGAATTCTATACCAGAGAATTTGAAGAATCTGCAGATGAGATCCACGAGTGACACTCTGGAAACTCAGATAAAGCTTATGATTCCAATAACCCCCAAATATCACATTAGCTTTGTGTGTCTGCAGAAGCAATTTTATTTTTTTTGAGATGGAGTTTCACTCTGCCATCCAGGCTGGAGTGCAGTGATGCGATCTTGGCTCACTGCAACCTCTGCCTCCCAGGTTCAAGCAATTCTCCAGCTCAGCCTCCCGAGTAGCTGGGATTACATTATGTACCACCACTCCCAGCTAATTTTTGTATTTTAGTAGAGATGAGTTTTCGCCATGTTGGCCAGACTGGTCTCGAACTCCTGACATCAAGTGATCCACTCACCTCAGCCTCCCGAAGTGTTGGGATTACAGGCGTGAGCCACTGTGCCCAGCCTGCAGAAACAATTTTCTTTTTTTTTTTTTTTAAATTCATCTGGGTGCAGGTGGGCTGAGTCTGAAAAGAGAGTCAGCTGCAATTTTCAAAAAGAAGAGAGATCACATTCTCTGTACCTAACACCAGAGTGATATGACATGCAGGACAAGCAAGACTGTAGAATAGGTTACTAAAAGAATAGTTATTAATAAAAACTAGTATTGGGAACATCTAGAAGCCATAACCAAACTCCATTTTCCTTTTTTTATATGGTTAGGCCAGCAAATGCTATAGGCATAAATATAGTATCTAGATTTTAGCAATGGATAAAATAAAGTCTCTCTTGATATCATTGTGCAAGGTGAAAAAAACAATTTTTTTAACTTGAAAGTTAAGTGGCTTCACAGATGACTATACAACTGTACCTAAGGAGTGCAGATAGGCCGGGTACGGTGGCTCATGCCTATAATCCCAGCACTTTGGGAAGCCAAGGTGGGCGCATAACGAGTTCAAGAGATGGAGACCATCTGGCCAACATGGTGAAACCCCGTCTCTACTAAAAACACAAAAGTTAGCTGGGTGTGGTGGCGCATGCCTGCAGTCCCAGCTACTCGGGAGGCTGAGGCAGGAGAATCGTTTGAACCTGGGAGGTGGAGGTTGCAGTGAGCCGAGGTTGCACCATGCACTCTAGCCTGGCAACTGAGACTGCCTCA
>NW_016107496.1:2987877-2991915 GCF_001604975.1 Cebus imitator
AAAAAAAAAAAAAAAAAAAAAAAAAAGAGTGCAGATAAATCTGGAAGAAGGCTCAGTAGACTCCCACAGGGCCCCAGAGCAACCTGTCCTCTGTAACTTTTTTTATAAATGACTTGGATGAGAAGGAAATGGAAAAGGAGGATGATCAAATGTGCACATGACAGGAATCTGGGATGGGAAAGTAAATACCCTCCCTGTATGACATAATCAACTTTTAAGTAATTCCAAGTGGCTGGAAGAGGAGGCTAAATTTAAGGGATCACTTTTAATAAGGACAAATATAAAGTCATGAGCTTAGAACAAAAAATCAACAATAATAACAAAATGGCACAGGACAGTGAGAAATGACTGGGCTTTTTAAAAAGCCTATTTCAAAGAGACAAACAGTGTGGCATAGCTGCCAAAATCACTGATATCAGGTTTCATTAAAAACAAAGACTGAATGAAGGAAACGTCATTCTCTATGCAAATCAGACTACACTTGAATATACTTAGTTATATGTGTACAAATTTGAGAGAACTTAAAAAATCTAAGTAGAGAGAGAAGAATAAGTGAGGTGACCTAAAGTCATGTCATATGTAGAGTAACTGAAGGGAATGAGGATCTCAGTTGTGAGCAAATAAGTCTTTTTAGTTCTATTCTGTAAAGAGATTTCAATAGCTCAGGGTTGGATGAGTTGACCTCTTTAAAAGGGTCTCCAAATCAGTTCTATGATTTTATTATTCTAAAAAGACTAAATGTTTTGAGACTGTTCAGGTATTAGAAGTTACGTTGGAAGGAAAATGGGCACAGGGAATCTTTCCAGCATGATAAAAATGTTCTAAAATTGGAAGAAAAAAAAAAAAAGAAGCTGCATTGGGGCCAGGCACAGTGGCTCACATCTGTAATTCCAGCATTTTGGGAGACAGAAGCAGGACTGCTTGAGATGAGTAGTTTGAGACAAGCCTGGGTAAAAAATAAGACATCATCTCTACAAAAACACTTTTTATGGGCCGGGCGTGGTGGCTCACGCCTGTAATCCAAGCACTTTGGAGGCCAAGGCGGGCGGATCACCTGAGGTCAGGAGTTCAAGACCAGCCTGACCAACATGGTGAAACCCCATCTTAAAAAAAAAAAAAAAGTAAAAAAAAAAAACCAAACATTTTTTAATTAGCTGGGCATGGTTCTGTGCATCTGCAATCCCAGCTAACAGGGAGGCTGAGGTAGGAGGATTGCTTGAGCCTGGGAGGTGAAGGCTGCAGTGAGCCATGATTGTGCCACTGTACTCCGGCCTGGGCAACAGAGTGAGACCCCATCACAAAAAAATCTACAAACACAAAAACAACATAAAAAAAGAAGCTGTTGGCCAGGCGTAGTGGCTCATATCTGTAATCACAGCACTTTGGGAGAATGAGGCAGGCAGATCACGTGAGGTCAGGAGTTTGAGTCCAGCCTGGCCAACATGGTGAAACGCTGTCTCTACTAAAAATACAAAAATTAGCCAGGCGTTGTGGCACGTGCCTGTAATCTTAGCTACTCAGGAGGCTGAGGCAGGAAAATCGCTTGAATCTGGGAGGCAGAGGCTACAGTGAGCTGAGACTGGTGCTACTATATATACTCCAGCCTAGGTGACAGAGTAAGATTACATCTTAAAAAAAGAAAGAAAAAAGCTGCATTGGGCTGTGTTTAGAGATCC
The DNA here is from genome assembly GCF_001604975.1 of Cebus imitator. Lineage (NCBI taxonomy): Eukaryota > Metazoa > Chordata > Mammalia > Primates > Cebidae > Cebus > Cebus imitator. The sequence goes on from NW_016107496.1 coordinate 2,989,554, forward strand.
TATTTATTATTAGAAAATACTAACTGACATGTAGTGTCCTCTGATATTTTCCATCTGCTATAGAGGGCAGAGCCAAATGATAACTATAAAAACCTATATACTGGCTAAGTCAACTGGTTTATAAACCTGTCTATACTTCCAAAAAACTGGCCGGGCACAGTGGCTTATGCCTGTAATCCTAGGAATTTGGGAGCCCGAGGAGGGTGGATCACCTGAGGTCAGGAGTTCAAGACCCAGCCTGGCCACCATAGCGAAACCCTGTCTCTACTAAAAATACAAAAATTAGCTGGACGTGGTAATGGGGGCCTGTAATCGCAGCTACTCTGGAGGCTGAGGCAGGAGAATCATTGGAACCTGGGAGGCAGAGGTTGTAGTGAGCCAAGATTATGCTGCTGCACTCCAGCCTGGGTAACAGAGTAAGACTCTGTCTCAAAAAAAAAAGAAAAAAATAATTCTCGACAAATTATAATAAAGGTATAGAAAACATCTAGGCATACTAAATCTTCTGTATACCAAATACAACAGACCCAACAGTGCAGTTTTTTTCTATCACAAACAATTCCTAAAAATGGTATTCTTGGTTAAAGTTAAGATATAAAAGGTTTTCGGTTCTTAGAGAACGTCTACATCTCACGAACATCCACTTGGCCAAAGGTGAACTATGCTCAAAGTATAATGAAAGACACTCTCAGATCTTCTAAACTGTCTATAAACTAGCTGAGTAAAATATATATTTTCTGAAATACCAATAACTCCCTTTAGAAATAATTAATTTTTTTTACTTGAGGGTGGCCATGAATGATAACTGCCCTTCTGGAAAGAAAACTTCAGTTAATCAGAGATTTATTACCTACTAAGTATCAGGTACTATTGTAAGTATGAAAAACCACATATTGATTTTTGAAAATAAAATTATTTTATTTTCCTCCTTCTTTTTCTGTTCTTTTGATCTTCAGTGTTTCAGCAACAGTAAATAAATGGTACATCTTTTTAAGCTCTTACTACTTTTTTAAACACAAAGTTTATGACATCATCTATTCTATTTTGTACTCACTTGTTCCTAACTAATTTACTTAAGTTCTTTTTCAGTCATGCCTAACTTACAGCTAAACAGTTGCTAGCTAGTTCCTATCTAACTGTAATAGAACAAATGCTAAAATAGAGGAACTGGTTGGGGGGGGCAGAAATGAATATAAATAAAGTCTAAATAATCCAAATGTAGTCTTAAGTTTTAAACATCATAAAAACTGCCTGAGATTTCATCACCAGACTGCTAAATGTCCCTTTGGTGGCTAATGTCCAAAGATGGTCTTGGATGATCCATAGTTCTTTGTATTCATACACTTTCCTAGCACTCCCTCCACACTGGATCTGAGCTGGTAACTTTAACAACAAGAATGTGGAAGAAGCAGCAGTGTGCAAGTTCTGGTTTAGGAACTAGTCTTTTTCTTTTTTTTAAGACAGAGTCTCAAGTGATTCTCCTGCCTCAGCCTCCTGAGTAGCTGGGATTACAGGCAAGCACCACCATGCCCGGCTAATTTTTTATATTTTTAGTAGAGATGGGGTTTCACCATGCTGGCCAGGCTGGTCTTGAACTCCTGACCTCGTGATCCGCCTTCCTTGGCTTCCCAAAGTGCTGGGATTACAGGCATGAGCCACCGTGCCTGGCTGGGACTAGTTTTTAAGGATTGCTAGCTTTTACTTTGGCACTTTTTGGGAATTGCTAGTAAGAAGTCTAGCTACTCTGCTGAAGCAACCACATGGAGTGGCTATGTGGAGAGGCCTCTCCTCAGGGAGAGACCCTGAGACTACATAGAGAGAGAGCGAGGTCCAGCCAACCCAGTGTCTCAGCAGAGCCCAGCACCAAACATGTGAGTGAGCTATCCTGAATGTCCCAGCCTAGGCCTCAAAATGACTGCAGCCTCAGCTTGCTGATACCACATGAAGGCGGACTGCACAGTCAACCCACAGATTCATGAGAAATCATTGTTGTTTTGAGCCACTAGGTTTCTGTGGGTGGTTTGTTATGCAATAAAATAGTGGAATAGCGGAACCCAAAGCTTCTAAAGAATTATTTGTTCTGCAACAAAACTTAATAGTAATGGTGAATATGCAAAGGAAAATATTAAGTCAACCTTACTTAGAAAAGTTTGACTAAAAAAAAAAAAAGGTACATTCCAAAAGCCACTGTATGACATTTAAGAAAAAATAAACAACAAAGCACAAAACCATCTCACATTACAATGACATCTCACCTGAACTTAAATTACCTAAAGCAAGTTAATGTTATAAAGCCTTGAACTACATTGCCAATAAAATATACCTATTTTAACTCTCCTTTTTTTTTTTTTTTTTTTTTTTT
>NW_016107496.1:2992927-2993928 GCF_001604975.1 Cebus imitator
TAAGCCATTTTATATTCAGACCCAGTACACACATACATGTTTGTGCGTCTCTAGAACTGAAAACAGTTTCACAAAACAATACATATTAATTTCAGTTCCTCCTTCTTCCTTTCCTTTCCCTTTTCCTTTCTTTCCTTTCTCTCTCTCTCTCTCTCTCTCTCTCTCTTTCGAGACAAGGTCTGGCTCTATTGCTCAGGCTGGAGTGCAGTGGCACGATCTTGGTTGACTGCAATCTCTGCCTCCTGGGCTCAAGCCACTCTCCCACCTCAGCCTCCCCAGTAGCTGGGACTACAGGCATGCACCACCACACGCAGCTATTTTTTTGTATTTTTAGTAGAAGTGGGGTCTTGCCATGTTGCCCAGGCTGTCTTGAACTTATGAGTTCAAGCGATCCACCAGCCTCAGTCTCCCAAAGTCCTGGAATTACAGGCGTCAGCCACCGTGCCTGCTCTTGGTATTTTCTATTTGACATCATTTTAAATGTTTTCTACAACCTGAAGTTTGGAAAAAACATTGCTCTAGTCTTTCGTGCCCCTTAGAACTTTGTACTCAATTAAATCAGGTTTATTTACTGTTCCTTTAACAGTATTTTTAAAATGAACATAATAAAAGACAAGTCTAAAAGATCATACTGTAATTCAGCTACTTAAGAACAGGAATAATAGGCCGGGCGCGGTGGCTCACGCCTGTAATCCCAGCACTGTGGGAGGCCGAGGCGGGCGGATCATGAGGTCAAGAGATCGAGACCATCCTGGTCAACATGGTGAAACCCCGTCTTTACTAAAAATACAAAAATTAGCCAGGACGTGGTAATGGGGGCCTGTAATCGCAGCTACTCTGGAGGCTGAGGCAGGAGAATCATTGGAACCTGGGAGGCAGAGGTTGTAGTGAGCCAAGATTATGCTGCTGCACTCCAGCCTGGGTAACAGAGTAAGACTCTGTCTCAAAAAAAAAAGAAAAAAATAATTCTCGACAAATTATAATAAAGGTATAGAAAACAT
>NW_016107496.1:2996038-2997415 GCF_001604975.1 Cebus imitator
GAACAGGAATAATAGTATCTACTTAAATGAATAATCAAACAATACATGTCGGGCACTGTGCCTGATGCCTACAATCCCAACACTTGGGAAGCAGGAGGATCACTTGAGCCCAGGGGCTCAAAATCAGCCTGGGGAATGTAGTTAGGACCCTGTCTCTATTAAAAAAATAGAAAAATTAGCCAGGCATAGTGGTGTGTACCTGTAGTCCCAGCTACTCAGGAGGCTGAGTTGGGAGGATCGCTTGAGCCCTGGAGGTTGAGAAGTTGAGGCTGCAGTGAGCTGTGACTGTGCTACTGCACTCCAGCCTGAGCAACAGAGGAAGACTCCTTAAAAAAAAAAAGACTCAGTCTCAAAAAACAAAACAAAACAAAAAAAACTACAATTCAAGGCAGGGCGCAGTAGCTCACATCTGTAATCCTAGCACTTTGGGAGGCCAAGGCGGGCGGATCACTTGACATCAGGAGTTCGAGTCAGCCTGACCAACATGGTTAAACCCGGTCTCTACTAAAAATACAAAAATTAGCCAGGAGTGGTGATGGTCGCCTGTAGTCCCAGTTACTTGGAAGGCTGAGGTAGGACAAGCACTTGAACCTGGGAGGCGGAGGTTGCAGTGAGCCAAGAAGGCGCCACTGCACTCCAACCTGGGCAACAGCGGGAGACTCCATCTCAAAACAAAACCAAAAATAAACAAAAAAAACCCCACCCCACTACAATTACAATTCAGATCCCACTTTTTAAGTCAGAATGTATTTAGAAATAAAATCATTTGCAAATCATCTTCTGCTGTATTTGTGTAATATATTACTAAATTCAAGTCAGGTCTGTATGAAAGGCATATAAATACATTAGAATCACCTGGGGAGTTTTAAACATCCCTTCCACACCATATCCTATGTCAACTAAATCCAAATGGGAGGAGGGATTGGTATGCTTAATTACTCAGTGCTATGTATTGATAAACTAAGATAATGAATGGGTTTGATTTCTATGTCACCTAGGGTGATCATCTTTTTATAGCAAGACTTGACTTTACAGGTGTCCTAAGTGAGCTATCTTGAAATGTCACCACAAAGGGTGAGGGAATTTGTTCCAGTCTACACATACCCATCGCCACTACTGGGGAGAAAGCAGTCTGACACTGTATCAGTAAATCCCTTCAAAACCTTTTTTTCTTTTTCGAATTCATCAAATAGTCTTTGAGCATTTGCTATGTTCTAGGCTCTGTTTTAGGTGGCAGAAATATAGCAATAAACGAGTTAAAGAAGCTTCCCTGGGCTGGGCGAGGTGGCTCATACCTGTAACCCCAGCACTTTGGGAGGCCAAGGCAGGTGGAACATGAGGTCAGGAGTTCAAGAGTAGCCTGGCCAACATAGTGAA
>NW_016107496.1:2998417-2999636 GCF_001604975.1 Cebus imitator
GAGGCAGGAGAATTGCTTGTACCCAGGAGAGGAGGTTGCAGTGAGCTGAGACTGTGCCACTGCCCTTCAGGCTGGACAACAGAAACTCTGTGTCTGTTTTTGAGACTCTGTCTCAAAAACAAATGAACAACAACAAAAAACTACACCATATCTGGATTTTTATGCTGTCCCTCATAAAGATAGCTGTTATTTGATAGTCTTTCTCTGGGGATACTGGTTCTGGAACTTTTTCAGATGTCAAAACTGGGTTTAATGGTCTTTAAGCACTTTAAGAAGTGCTTCTGGAGTACAAATCTTTCTATTTCTTCAGCACAATTATGAGATCAGTTTAGATCACTTGCGATATGCCAGATGTACATTTCATTATATACATCTCAAAGTTTACCAAAAAATGAAGCTGATTTCTCTTTTTTCTCCTCAAGTCTTTGAGTCTCTTACATTTCTACTCTGCTGAATTATTTGCCAACTACCAATTAATTACATCTACCAGAAATGTGCTTTTATTTTCCTTTAGCTTATAAAGTCGCTAAATACATCTAATTTCTGCTAACCTTATTTTATTTGGAAGCTGAAAAGCATCTATGTCAGATACGAATTTACTTCCAGGGAGCTTGTAAGATATTAAAAATTTAATCAAAGAAATCTGAATCAGCAAAGCCCTACCTCAGGAGATTTACCAGATATAGGCCTACCTTCTCAGTTTTTTTCCATACATTATAGGATTAGCTCTTACCAGCCTACAAACCTCATTAAAACACTGCTAATTAAAAATATCACCTGTGGCATCATTAGTACTAGGCCCTTTTATTACATTTCTAAAATCACTGGCCAGGATGGTCTCGATCTCTTGACCTCGTGATCTGCCTGCCTTGGCCTCCCAAAGTGCTGGGATTACCGGCGTGAGCCCTGCACCCGGCCTTTCTCATACATTTTTAAGCATCTTCTTCCCCTATTAAACCTACAAACCTACCTCTCCTTGAAACCATCTTTTCTTTTGCTTTTGATTCAATGAGGGCAAAGTTCCTCCTCCTAGGAAAGACTAATCATCCTACTAAAAATACAAAAACATTAGCCGGGCATGGTGGTAGGTATCTGTAATCCCAGCTACTTGGGAGGTTGAGGCATGAGAATCGCTTGAACCTGGGAGGCAGAGGCTGTAGTGAGCCAAGACTGAGCCACTGCACTTCCAGCCTCGGCGACACAGCGAGACTCTGTCTTT
>NW_016107496.1:3000995-3002231 GCF_001604975.1 Cebus imitator
GAAATGGATAACCTTTGTAGCAAAGCAGGGCGAATCTCATCTAAATACAATGTCCATCATAAGAGACTTAGAATGAAAGGGAAAGTAAATAACAGTAACAACTGACCAACTCTGAGACAAAGAGAGAAGATCTGGAAGATGGACAGGTGACAATTGAATGGGGGAGAAATGAAGGGAAAAAAAGTCCTGAAAAAGCACAGCAAACTACCACAACAAAATTGGTCTCAATAAAGAGACTCATGTCTCAATGAAGAGAGATCGTTGCCTCAGGAACTGCTAAGCTACTTGCCTTTTCTTTAACAAAATGGAGAGGTAGTGAGTTCATTCATTCAACAAATCAGTGCAAACTACTTATTAGGCACTATTCTAACAGTAGGCAGAGACCAGAGAACAAAAGAAAATCCCTTTTTTTATGAAGCATGAAGCTGGGGAGAGAAGCCAACAAACAAATTACAAATCAGATGTTAGGGAAAAATAAAGCAGAGAGAGTAAAGAAAGCAAGGAATGCTGGTAAGGGGACGGAGGCTCTTGCTATTTTACATGAAGGAGGTTAGAAGGCCTCCTAAAGTGACATGTGAACAGAAACATAGAGGACGGAAGGAGCATAGAGGAATGTTTCGGGAAAAGTAACTGCAAATGCAAAGACACTGAGGTGGGAATGGAGCCCCAACACCAGGTGTGGCTGCAGCAGAGCAAGCCAGGGGAAGAGTATATAAAATGGTTGGAGGAGGAGACCGTATGGATCCTTGCCAGACCCGTGGCTCCTATTCAAAGTGAAATGTGAAACTACTGGACACTTTTCAGGAGAAAACTAGCATGATCTGATGAACATTTTAAAGAATGTGATCAGATAATTTATCACTAAGACAGGTACACTTAGTGAGTGAAGAAGGGTGATATTAATAGTTACCTTAGGACAGTATTAACAAGACCTAGTTTTAAAAGGCTTCTCTGTGTGCAAGTCATTTTGAAGGGGTTCCTCCTGGCCAAATCTGGAATACTGTCATCAAAATATATAGTGATAGTAGAAGATTACAATGCATTCAATAAAGTAAGAATCTATGAGTCTATATTGTTTTAAAAAATAGCTCTTTCTTACAGTAGAAAGCCAATTGTTAAATATAGAGGGGGGCCAGGCGCGGTGGCTCACGCCTGTAATCCCAGCACTTTGGGAGGCCGAGGCGGGTGGATCACGAGGTCAAGAGATCGAGACCATCCTGGTCAACATGGTGAAAC
>NW_016107496.1:3002646-3015529 GCF_001604975.1 Cebus imitator
GCTACTCAGGAGGCTGAGGCAGGAGAATTGCCTGAACCCAGGAGATGGAGGTTGCGGTGAGCCAAAATCGCACCATTGCACTCCAGCCTGGGTAACAAGAGCGAAACTCCATCTCAAAAAAAAAAAATAATAATAATAATAATAATAAATAAATAAATAAATAAATACAGAGGGAAGGGCAAAAAGAGAAAATCACTTGGCAAGGATCATAAAGATAACTGATTAGGGCAAGAACCATCTGAATGCTAAAATTAACAGGTGAAAGTTTAAGAACAGGATATTTACAGTCTCAAAACATCTCCCAATACGTTACTACAAAAGGCAAACTAATAACCTTATGATGGAGAAAACTGGACCCTACCACTCAGGTAACATTGCCAGAAACAGGAGCAATAAATAGCATGTGCATCCTAATACGATACACAGAGAACTCAGCATCGCTTCTTAGGTATTAATGCCCAATGTGCATAACCTGAATCTAACCATGAGGAAACAACAGACAAAAACAAATTGAAGGATGCTTTCCTCCCCCAGTAATCACTATTCAATATTCTATCATTACGAATTTGACTACCTGAGGTATTTAATGGCAGTGGAATCATGTATTTGTCCTTTTGTGTTTGACATTTCACACAGCCTAATGTTACAAGGTTTATCCATATTAATCACATATCAAAATCTCCTTCTTTTTATGGTTGAATCATAATCCAGTATGTATATATATATACATTTTGTTTATCTAGGCTGCTCCCACATTTTGGCTATTGTGAATAATGTTGCTAAACATGGGCGTACAAATAGCTGTTCAAGTCACTGCTTTCAATTGTCTTGAATATATATTCAGAAGTAGAACTGATGTATCACAATTCTATGCTTAATTTTTTTTGAGGAACCACCATAGTGTTTTCCACAATGGATGCACCATTTTGCATTGCCACCAGCAATGCATAAAGGCTCCAGTTTCTCTACATTCTTGCCAACACTTGTTACTTTGCTTTTTTACTAGCAGCCACCCTACAGGCTGAATAATATTCCGTTGTATGTATTTGCAACATTTTGCTTATCCATTCATCCCTTCATCAATGGGCTATATCCATATTTTAGCCATTTTAAGTAATGCTATGAACATTAGGTGCACAAAGATCTCTTCGAGACCCTGCTTTCAATTATTTTGAGTATACATTAGGTCATCCTCATCTCATAGAGGGATCCAAGACTCCCATGGATGTGTGAAACCACAGAGAGTATCAAACCCCACATATGCTGTGTTTTTTCCTGTACATATATGCCCACGGCAAAGTTAATTTATAAATCAGGCAGAGTAAGAGATTAAAAACAATAATAAAACAACTCAAAAGTGGGCGAAGGATATGAACAGACATTTTACAAAAGAAGACATATATGAGGCCAACAAACATATGAAAAAATGCTCATTATCACTGGTCATTAGAGAAATGCAAATCAAAACCACGTTGAGATACCATCTCATGCCACTTAGAATGGCAATCATTAAAAAATCTGGAGACAACAGATGCTGGAAAGGATGTGGAGAAATAGGAACACTTTTACACTGTTGGTGGCAGCATAAATTAGTTCAACCATTGTGGAAGACAGTGTGGCGATTCCTCAAGGACATAGAAATAGAAATTCCATTTGACCCAGCAATCCCATTACTGGGTATATATCCAAAGGATTATAAATTGTTCTATTATAAGGATACATGCACACGAATGTTCACTGCGGCACTGTTTACAATAGCAAAGACTTGGAACCAACCCAAATGCCCATCAATGATAGACTAGACAAAGAAAATGTGGCACATATACATCATGGAATACTATGCAGCCATAAAAAATGATGAATTCGTGTCCTTTGTAGGGACATGGATGAACCTGGAAATCATCATTCTCAGCAAACTGACACAAGAACAGAAAATCAAACACCGCATGTTCTCACTCATAAGTAAGTGTTGAACAATGAGAACACATGGACACACGGAGGGGAGCATCACACACTCTGGGGTCTGTGGGGGGAAATAGGGGATGGACAGTGGGGAGTGGAGAGTTGGGAAGGGATAACACAGGGAGAAATGCCAGATATAGGTGATGGGGAGGAAGGCAGCAAACCACACTGCCATGTGTGTACCTATGCAACAATCTTACATGTCTTTCACATGTACCCCAAAACCTAAAATGCAATAAATAAATAAATAAGTAAACAATATATGGTAATAAATTATATAAATGTGGCCAGGAATAGTGGCTCACACTGGTAATCCCAGCATTTTGGGAGGCCGAGGCAGGCAGATAACTTGAGGTCAGGAGTTCGAGCCCAGCCTGGCCAATATGGTGAAACCGCATCTCTACTAAAAATACAAAAATTAACAGGGTGTGGTGGCAGACACATGTAATCTCAGCTACTTGGGAGGCTGAGATACAAGAATTGCTTGAATCTGGAAGGCAGAGGTTGCAGTGAGCCAAGATGGCGCCACTGCATTACAGCCTGGGAGACACAATGAAATTCCGTCTCTAAATAAAGTGGTCTCTCTCTCTCTCAAAATATCTTATTGCCCTATACTCACCTATTTTTATAGGTCACAGTTGACCTTGGTTAACTGAAATCTCAGAAAGTGAAACCTCAGATAAGGGAAACTACAGAGCCTCCAGAAGAAAAATTACTGGATCACATGGCATGATGATTTTTAGGTGTCAACTTGACTAGAAAGCTGGTAAGGTATTATTTCTGACTGTATCTGTGAGGGTGTGTCCAGAGGAGCCTGGTGCGTGAGTAGACTGACTAGGGAGTAAGATCCACCCTCGGTGTGGGAGGACAACATCCAATGGGCTGCATGTCCAGACAGAACAAAAAGGTAGAGTAAAGGTAAATTCATTTTCTCTCTTGAAGCTGGAACACCCTTCTCCTGCCCTTTGAAATCAGAACTCCAGTTCTCCAGCCTTTGGACCTAAGGACTTACACCATTAACCTCCCAGGTTTTCAGGCCTTCAGCCTGGGTCTGAGAGTTATGCCATTGGTTTCCCTGGTTCCGAGGCTTTGAGACTTGGATTGAGCCATGCTACTGGCATCCCTGGTTCTCCAGTTTGCAGATGGCCTATCATGGCTCTTCTGAGTTTCCATAATTAAGCCAATCCCCCTAATAAATCCCCTCTCATTAACCCATCCATCCATCTATACCCTATTGGTTATGTCTCTCTGGAAAATCCTGATACATATGGTAATTCTATTTTTAATTTTTCAAAGAACCGCCACAATTTTTCACATAGGCTATGCCATTCGACACAACTACCAACAGTGTGCAATGGTTCCAATTTTTCCACATCTTTCCCAACAATTATTTTCTGTGGCTCTTGATAGCAGTCATCCTCATAGGTGTGAGGTAGTATCTTGTAGTTTTGACTTACATTTCCCTAATCAGCAATGTTGAACATCTTTTCATGTGCTTATTGGTCATGCTGTAGAATCCTTTTAATATACTGCTAAATTTGGTTTGCAAGTATTTTGTTGATGATTTTTACATCAATGTTCCTAAGAAATATTAGTCTATAGGCCAGGCGCAGTGGCTCACGCCTGTAAAGCCAGCACTTTGGGAGGCCAAGGCGGGTGGATCACTTGAGGCCAGGAGTTTGAGACCAGCCTAGCCAACATGGCAAAACCCCGTCTCTACTAAAAATTAAAAACTTAGCTGGGCATGGTGGCTCATGCCTATAATCCCAGTTACTTGGGAGGCTCTGGAATGATATTCCTGCCACTCAGAGGGCAGAGGTTGCAGTGAGCCAAGACTGCACCATTGCATTCCAGCCTCAGCGATAGAGTGAGACTCTGTCTCTAAATAAATAAATAAATATTAGTGTATAGATTGTTTATAGTATCTTTGTAGGGTGTTGGTATCAAGGCTGTATTCATCCATTTCAAATTGCCATAAAGGAATACCTGAGGCTGGGTAATTTACAAACGAAAGTTTATTTGGCTTATGGTTCTGCAGGCTGTACAAGCAGCATGGTTTGAACATCTGCTTCTGATAAGGATCTCAGGAAACTTGCAATCATGGCAGAAGGTGAAGGAAAAGCAGGTATGTCACATGGCAAGAGAAGAACCATGAGAGACGATGGAGGTGTCACTTAAACAACCAGCTCTTGAGTAAACTAATAGAGCAAAATTGCACTCATTACCATAGGGACCGTACCAAGCCATTCCTGAGGGTACAATCCCATGACCCAAACACTTCCCACTAGGTCCCACCCACCTCCCACACTGCAGATCAAATTTCAACTTGAGATTTGGAGGGGACAAACATCCAAACTATGTCAAAGATAACACTAACGTCACAGAATGAATTAGTGAATGTTCTCTCCTCTTGAATGTTGGATGCAGCAAACCACCATGGCATGTGTATATCTCTGTAACAAATCCTGCAAGAATTGCACATGTACACCAGAACTTAAATTAAAAAAAAAAAAAAGTCTGAGAAGGACTGTGTTAACTTTTCTTGAAATGTTGATAGAATTCACCAGTGATGTCATCAGGTCCAGAGATTTCTTTGTTGGGACATTTTTTATTACAAATGCAATCTCCCTATAAGACTATTTACATTTTCTATTTCTTAGCAGTTTATCTAGTTTAGTAGGTTTTGTGTTTCTAGGATGTGACAATTTCATCTAGGTTACCCAATTTGTTGGCATACAATTGTTTTTTTTTTTTTTTTCCCAAAAAAATCTAGTTAAATACAGTAGTAAGTATAGGGGAAAGAGTAGAACAAGTTCTATCTGTAACTGACTGTGAACAATGAATTAAGATAATTCACTGCTTCAGACCAGCCTACAATTGCTTATGGTACTCTATTATAATCTCGCTCTCTCTTTTTTTTTTGAGACAGAGTTTCAGCCTTGTTGTCCAGGCTGGAGTGCAAAGGCACAGTCTAGGGCATTACAACCTCCACTTCCCTAGTTCAAGCAATTCTTCTGCCTCAGCCTCTTGAGTAGCTGGAATTACAGGCACGTGCCACTATAGCAGCCTAATTTTTTGTGTGTATTTTTAGTAGAGATAGGGTTTCACCATGTTGGCCAGGCTGCTCTCGAACTCCTGACCTCAAGTGATCCACCCACCTCAGCCACCCAAAGTCCTGAGATTATAGGTATAAGCCACCGCACCTGGCCTATGAGCTCTCTTTTTAAGAGGCAGGCTTGGCTGGGATTGGTGGTTCACGCCTGTAATCCCAGCACGTTGGGAGGCCGAGGCAGGCGGATCACGAAGTCAAGAGATCAAGACCATCCTGGCCAACATGGTGAAACCCCATCTCTACTAAAAATACAAAAATTAGCTGGGCATGGTGGTGTGAGCCTGCAGTCCCAGCTACTCAGAAGGCTGAGGTAGGAGAATCATTTGAATCCCAGGGGCAGAGGTAGCAGTGAGCCAAGATTGCGCCACTGCACTCCAGCCTGGAGACACAGCAAGACTCTGTCTCAAAAAAAAAAAGAAAAAAAAAAAGGGACAGGCTCTGTCACCCTAGCTAGAATGCCGTGACACAGTCATGGTTAACTGTAGTCTTGAATTCCTGGGCTAAAGCAATCCTTCTGCCTCCACCTTTGGAGTAGCTAGGACTACAGGCATGTGTTATATTTTTGTATAGACAGGGTCTCAGTATGTTGTCCAGGCTGGTTTGAGATCCTGGGCTCCAGTGACACTCCCTTTTCAGCTTTCAAAAGCACAGGGATTACACATGTGAGCTGCCATACCCAGGCTATCCTTTTCATTTCTGTGGAATTGAGGGCAATAGTCTTACTTTCATTTTTATCCTACTATTTTCAGTAATTTGAATCTTTTTTCTTTTTTTTGAGATGGAATCTTACTCTGTTGCCCAGGCTGGAGTACAGTGGTGTGATCTTGGCTCACTGCAAACTCCGCCTCCCGGGTTCAAGCGATTCTCCTGCCTCAGCCTCCTGAGTACCTGGGATTATAGTCGCCCACCACCACGCCTGCCTAATTTTTGTATTTTTAGTAGAGACAGGGGTTTCACCATGTTGACCAGGCTGGTCAAACTGACCTCAGCTGATCCGCCCGCCTCGGCCTCCCAAAGTGCTAGGATTACAGGCATGAGCCACCACGCCCAGCCGAATAATCTTATTATTATTATGTTTTTTTTAGAGACAGAGTCTTGCTCTGTCACCAAGGCTGGAGTGATGTGGCATGATCATAGCTCACTGCAGCCTCAAACTCCTAGGCTCAAGCAATCCTCTCACCTCAGCCTCCCAAGTAGCTAGAAATACAGGCTTATACCACCATGCCCAGCTAATTTTTATTTATTTTTATTTTTTGTAGATAGGAGATCTTGCTATGTTGCCCAGGCTCATCTTGAACTCTTGGCCTTAAGAGAGCCCCCCATTCCTAAAGCACTGGTATTACAGGCATAAGCCACCATGCCTGGCCTCCATCATAATCTCATAGGACCACTGTCATCTACGAGGTCTGTCTCTGACCAAAACATCATTATGTAACACATGACTGTACTGAGCCATCCACGTTCCCCTGGGCGTGTACAATGACTTCGTAATTTCTCCCATCTATTTGGTTGCTTTTGATCATCCTAGTCATCAATATCTGTTTTCTTTGTTTTGCTTTTTTGTTTTCTGAGATGGAGTCTTACTCTGTCATCCAAGCTGGAGTGCAGTGGCATGATCTCAGCTCACTGCAAACCCTGCCTTCCAGGTTCATGCGATTCTCCTGCCTTGGCCTCCGAAGTATCTGGGACTATAGGCGTGTGCCACCACACCCGGCTAATTTTTGTATTTTTAGTAGAGACGGGGTCTCACCATGTTGGCCAGGCTGGTCTCACACTCCTGACCTCAAGTGATCCACCGCCTTGGCCTCCCAAAGTGCTGAGATTAAAGGTGTGAGTCACCATGCCCCTGGTCATCAATATCTGGCTTTCAAAAGGGGGGAAAAAAGGAGAAGAGGAGTATGGTGCCAGCCCTTTAATTCTCATGGGCATCACTTCAGTGGTGGTAGTAGCACGACTTGCAACAAAATGGGGAGGTGCAACAACAATAACCATTGCCTCTTTGCAACTCTGTGATCAGAACCAGCAATTCTTTCTTTTATTTATTTTATTTTTTGAGACAAAGTCTCACTCTGTCACCCACGCTGTAGTGCAATGGCATGATCATGGCTCACTGCAACCTCCGCCTCCTGGGTTCAAGTGACTCTCTTACCTCAGCCTCCCAAGAAGCTGGGATTACAAGCACCCACCACCATGTCCAGCTAATGTTTTGCTGTTGTTTATTTGTTTTCTTTGTTTTGGTAGAGCCGAGGTTTCACCATGTTGGCCAGGCTGGTCTCAAACTCTTTACCTCAGGTGATCCACCTGCCTTGGCCTCCCAAAGTGCTGGGATGACAGGCATGAGCCACCATGCCCGGCCTCTTTTTTCTTTTATTTATTTATTTATTTTTATTATTATTTTTTTTAAAGTCGGGGTTTCACCATGTTGGTCAGGCAGGTCTTGAACTCCCGACCTCAGGTGATCCGCCCGCCTTGGCCTCCAAAGTGCCTGGATTACAGGCGTGAGCCACTACGCCTGGCCCTCTTTTTTCTTTAGACAAGAGTCTCACCTTATCACCCAGGCTGCAGTGCAGTGGTACAGACTCTGTCTCCCAGGCTGGAATGCAGTGGTGCAATATCGGCTCACTGCAACCTCTGCCTCCCAGGTTCAAGCAATTCTCCTTCCTCAGTCTCCTGAGTAGCTGGGACTACAGGTGCCCACCACCACACCTGGTTAATTTTTTGTATCTTTAGTAGAGATGGGATTTCACCATGTTAGCCAGGGTGGTCTCAAACTCCTGACCTCAAGTGATACACCCACCTTGGCCTCCCAAAGTGCTGGGATTACAGGCATGAGCCACCGCACCCAGCCGTGAATTTTTTTTTTTATTCCGCTTTTACCATGTTGAGAATGAAATTATCTTTTAAGTGAAAAAAACACAAGCACTGGCCGGGCGCTGTGGCTCACACCTGTAATCCTAGCACTTTGGGAGGCCGAGGTGGGTGGATCACCTGAGGTCAGGAGTTCAGGACCAGCCTGGCCATCATGGTAAAACCCCACCTTTTAAAAAAAAAAAAAAGAAAGAAAAAAAAGCAAACAAAACCAAACACACAAGCACTTACAAAGGGTTATTTCTGTGTAGAGAACAGACTGGATGACAGTGTGTGTGTCTGTGTGTGTGTATGCACTGAGTCAGAAGGAGAGTTGGAACAATTAAAAGCTGCTGAAAATTAGGAACATAGGTCATGGAAGATGACAGAGTAGGAACTCCAGGAGTTAGTACCTTCACCAAAACAACTATTGAGATGGCAAGAGCTGCTTCAGGTGACTATTTTAGGACTCTGGGGTCTTATCAAACACTGGCAGTGTCCAGAGTAGTGCTTGATGAAGAAAAAAGTTGGTAAATTTTAGTGTATTATGGCATTTGGAACAGCATCTATCATTCTCTAGCTCCCAGACCTGTGGTATGCAGCTGTTGGGATGGCAGTTCCTGTTGCAGCTTGCTGGTGCTAGGGTGGGAAATAGGGGCTTCGTTCTCCAAAAATTGAGGTTATGTGCTTTGTTCACTACTTTTGATTGCTGAGGAGCTGCCAGAGAGGCCGGCCACTGTTTCATACATGCACACCCCCCCGACTGAAGTGGCTTCCCTAGTGTCACTAGACAAGTGGATTTAAAGAGACAGAACACTCTTTTTTTCGTTTTGTTTTCTTTTCTTATTGGATCTAAGCATTTAAGGAAATCTCTGTCAAGTCACTGAAAGACCACAGAGATAAAAGAACACAGACTTCAGTGACCATATGCTCTTTGCAAAGACAGTTTGGAAAAAGGCACTAAACAAATGACAAATGCAGCTTTCATAAGTAACAACAGTAATCCCTAGGGAGGCAGTGGAATCTGACTTTCAGAGTTACCATTTTACAACATACAAAATGTCCACTTCCCAACAAGAATTTGCAAAGCAAAGAAAGAAACAGGACTATATCGCCCATTTACAGGGGAAAAAAAAAGAAGTTGACAGAAACAACCCCATAGCAAGCCCAGACAATGGACTTACTAGACAAAGAATTTAAATTAACTGTCTTAAATATGCTCATAAAGTTGAAGGAAACAGTGAAAAGAAAACAAAATAAAAACTAAAGGAAATCAGGAGAACAATATATAAACAAGTAAGAAATATCAATAAAAATATTTTTAAAATATAAAAAGGAACGAAATAGAAATTCTGGACATAAAGATACACTAGCTGAAATAAAGATTTCACTAAAGATTCAAGATACAGGCAGAACAAAGAATCAATGAACATGAAGATAGAACTGAAATTACTTAAGCTGTGGAGCAAGAAAAATAAATGAACAAAGAAAAAGGAACAGAGGCTGGGCGCGGTGGCTCACACCTATAATCCCAGCACTTTGGGAGGCCGAGGCAGGTGGATCACCTGAGGTCAGGAGTTTGAGACCAGCCTGGCCAACATGGTGAAAACTGGTCTATACTAAAAATATAAAATTTAGCAGGGCATGGTAGCCCATGGCTGTAGTCCCAGCTACTCAGGAGGCTGAGGCAGGAGAGCTGCTTGAACCCAGGAGGCAAAGACTGCAGTGAGCCGAGATCACATCACTGCACTCCAGCCTGGGTGACAAAGCAAGACTCCCTCTCAAAAAAAAATAAATTAAAAAAAAATTTTTTTAAACCAGCCAGACATGATATCTCATGACTGTACATACCCCTAGCTACTAGGGACGACTGCTTTAGCTTAGGAATTTAAGACAGCAGTGAGCTGTGACTGGGCCACTATACTCCAGCCTTGGCAACAAAACCAGACCCCATCTCTAATAAATAAACAAATAAATCAGATTTCTAGTCTGTGCCCCAATCACTGGAGATGGGCCCCTAAACTGGATTTTTTTTTAAATTTTTTTGAGACAGGGTCTCACTTAGTCCCCCAAGCTGGAGTTCAGTGGCACAATCATAGTTCACTGCAGGCTTGAACTCCTAGGCTCCAATGGTCCTCTCATTTCAGCCTCCAGAGTAGCTGGGACTAGGAGAAGGCACCACCACACTCAGCTGATTTTTTTATTTTTAGTAGAGAGAGGGTCTCCTGATGTTGCCCAGGCTGATGAAAACTCCTGGGCTCAAGCAGTCCTCCCACTTTGGCTTCCCAAAGTGCTAGGATTCCAGGTGTGAGCCACCAATATAGCCCCCAACTACATTTTTATTTTTATTGCATTTTTTTGAGACACAGTCTAGCTCTGTTGCCCAGACTGGAGTGCAGTGGCACAATCTCAGCTCACTGCAACCTCCTCCTCCCGGATTCATGCGATTCTTCTGCCTCAGCCTCCCAGATAGCTGGGATTACAGGCGTGTGCCACCATGCCCAACTAATTTTTGTATTGTTAGTAGAGACAGGGTTTTACTATGTTGGCCAGGCTGGTCTCAAACTCCTGACCTCAGGTGATTCATCCACCTCAGCCTCCTAAAGTGCTAGGATTACAGGCATGAGCCACCACGCCCAGCCCCCAAGTGTATTTTTTTAATGAGACAGGGTCTCGCTCTTTTGCCTAGGCTGGAGTGCAGTGGCACTATCCTGGTTCACTGCAACCTCCACTTCCCGGGTTCAAGTGATTCTCCTGCCTCAGCCTCCTACGAGTAGCTGGGACTACAGGCACGTGCCACTGCACCTGGCTAATTTTTTGTATTTTTAGTAGAGACAGGGTTACACCGTGTTAGCCAGGATGGTCTCTATCTCCTAACCTCATGATCTGCCCGCCTCAGCCTCCCAAAGTGCTAGGATTACAGGTGTGAGCCACCATGCCCAGCCCCAAGTGTATTTTTAATAAGCACTCCAGGTGACTCTTATGAATATTAAAATTTGAAGACCAATATCTAATTAACACAAATTAATAGAAAAGGTTAAATGTGCATAAGCGTCAAGAGAATAATGATGAGTACCTAACACATGAAAAAAAAGATGAAAAAACAAAGAGGCTGGGCGTAGCGATGTGTGCCTGCAGTGTCAGCTACTCGGGAGGCTGAGGTGTGAGGATGACTTGAGCTCAGGAGATGGAGGCTGCAGTGAGCCGAGATGGTGCCACTGCACCCCAGCCTGGGTGACAGAACGGAGCCATCTTAAAAAAAAAGAAAAAAAAAAAAAAAAAAAAAAAAAAAAAAAAAAAGAAAGAAAGAAAAGAAAAAAGTACTTAAAATGTTGGCACACTGTGCTCTCAAGAACTCAAAGAGACGTTTGAAAACCTCTGCATTTGATTTTGATGTTGAAAAAAACTAAATGCGTAAATATGCAAGCCATTGTAATATCTGTGAAAACCACACAGGATATGATTTGTAAAGCACTCTTAATTAAATGTAAGATAGCATAGTATCAAGAGCATATGGTAGTGCGCATAGTAGATGAATAAACGTTTGCTGATGATGTTAATTATTTTTAATAATAAGTACAGTTATAGTTAATTATTTCCATCCTAACCTCTCGTAACCTAAACAAAATCAAACTTTTTGTTGTGGATATCTTCACACAAGCAACAGCATAAAAAATTGTCAAATATTATGTCAGATGCTCATGTGTAAGTTCCAGGTCAGGGCATTTGCTTTCAGACCAAATTAACCTCTATTTTTGCCCAGGCACGGTGGCTCATGCCTGTAATCCTAGCACTTTGGGAGGCCAAGGCAGGCAGATCACAAGGTCAGGAGTTCAAGACCAGCCTGACCAACATGGTGAAACCCTGTCTCTACTAAAAATACAAAAATTAGCTAGGCGTGGTGGTGTGTGTCTGTAATCCCAGCTACTCGGGAGGCTGAGGCAGGAGAATCACTTGAACCCGGGAGGCAGAGGTTGCAGTGAGCTGAGATTGTACTACTGCACTCCAGCCTGGGCGACAGTGAGACTCCATCTCAAAAAAACAAAATAAAACCTCTATTTTTATGCTCGGACTTATATAAACAAGGACAGGTAAAACCAAAGTTAAAATTCTCAAGACTAAGATCATTGCACGATAGAACACACAGAACTCATGTTTCCCTGAAAAATCACTAAAATATGTATACAAGGATAGTCTTTTTTCCCAATGTTTCTTAATTTTTAAATACTTTTTTTTTTTTTAAGAGATGAAGTCTCATTCTGTCACCAGGCTGGAGTACAGTGGTACAATCACAATCACTGCAGACTCAAACTCCTGGGCTCAAGCAATCCTCCCACCTCAGTCTCCTGAGTAGCTGGGGCTATAGGACAATGCCACCAGGCCTGGGTAATTTGTTTATTTGTTGATCTATTTGTGAAGAGTGGGTCTGGAATTCCTGGTTTCAAGGGATCCTCCAATCTCTGCCTCTAAAAGTGCTAGCATTACAGGCATGATTATTATTTAGAATAATAGTCTTTATTATTCTAAGTAAAGATTCCTGAAGATGCTGAAGTATTAAATTTTAACTCATTATTTTACTTCAGTGAGGAAAGTCCACTTTGAATTAGCACGAATAAAGGAACTTTACATAACTCTTAAAAGATCTCACTATCAGAATGAAAAATGCATCTACTTTCCCCATAGAAAGCATTTTTCCCCTACAAACTCACAAACCCAGTGAAAATGTTAAGTTCTGGTGGGGCACAGTGGCTCACGCCTGTGATCCCAACACTTTGGGAGGCCTCGGCAGGTGGATCACCTGAGGTCAGGAGTTTGAGAGCAGCCTGGCCAACCTGGTAAAACTCCATTTCTACTAAAAATACCAACAACAACAACAAAAAAATTAGCCGAGCATGGTGGCGGGTGCCTGTAATCCCAGCTACTTGGGAGGCTGAGGCAGGAGGATCACTTGAACCCAGGAGG
>NW_016107496.1:3017244-3021219 GCF_001604975.1 Cebus imitator
TGGCGCGATCTCGGCTCACCGCAACCTCGGCCTCCTGGGTTCAGGCAATTCTCCTGCCTCAGCCTCCTGAGTAGCTGGGATTACAGGCACGCACCACCATGCCCAGCTGATTTTTTGTATTTCTAGTAGAGACGGGGTTTCGCCATGTTGACCAGGATGGTCTCGATCTCTTGACCTTGTGATCCACCCGCCTCGGCCTCCCAAAGTGCTGGGATTACAGGCGTGAGCCACCGCGCCCGGCCATAGGTTAAGTCTTATAATGCATTAGGAAACCCAATTATAGTCCATCTAACCCCAAGATGCAGCCGTTTCAACATTTCCAAACAGGATTCCTGCACATCTAAAATTAAATAAACTACAGAGAGAAACGAAGTAGCCAATACATGCAAAAAGTTATACAGGCAGTAATGCTGCTTTCAAATGAGTTTCTGTTTTGTTTTGTTTCTGAAACAGAGTCTCACTCTGTCCCCAAGGCTGGAGTGCAGTAGCACCACCTCTGATCACTGCAACCTCCACCATTCAAGTGATTCTCCTGCCTCAGCTTTCCAAGTATCTGGGATTACAGGCCCACGCCACCACACCTGGCTAACTTTTTTTTATTTTTAGTAGAGTCAGGGTTTCACCTTGCTGGCCAGGCTAGTCTCAAACTCCCGACCTCAGGGGATCTGCCCGTCTCAGCCTCCCAAAGTATTGGGATTATAGGCGTGGGCCACCGCACCCTGCCGAAAGGAGATTTTTAATCTGTTACCAACAATTGACTTGATACATAAAGATTTAGAAGCATCTTAGAGTTTTCTTTGTCACTTTTTCATTTCACAGCTTATGTTTTAAAAGTCAGAAATCCCAGAATTAAGAAAAGCCTCAAAGCAAGCTAGTGATAAGATACAGCTGTATGGACTTCTTCATCAAGGACTTCCATATCTTTCCAACAAGCAACGAACCAATATTCATCATTAAGCACCAGCTCCCAATTTCCCAGCATCCTAGACATCCTTCTTATGCTATATGTAACCCCTTCTTCACATAACGTCAGACTTACCCACACATACACCATCAGTCCCCAAGTCTCCCACATTGGCACAAAAGCCTCTCAACATTCATCTGGTTGCTAATCAAGGACCATTCTTCCTTCCTCCACAGATCCTGCGCAGGCTTCATATTGCCTACAATCACTTTTTCCATTTCTTCCACAACACTGACTACTAAGTCCCTTTTCCCGATTCACAGGCAGCTTTTTAAAACTCTATATATCTCCTTCTCACTCAACCCCTTTTCTTAGTCTCTATCCCGCCTTTGTTATTAAGAAGGTGTACGGTCTGGGAAAATCTCACTCACCTCATGCTATAGGCACCAGCACCCAGTTCCTGGCCGATCCCGGACAGGCTAGCATCAAAGTCCTGCACCAACCCGGATTCAATCACTTCGTCGGCCAGAGGCAGCTTCAGAGCCCAGGCCATCCTGGCTCCTTCCTTGCCCCAGGAGACACCGTGTCTTGTACAAACGCGCGGAGGGTAATTCTACCCAACAGGGGCAAGACAGTAGAAAACTACAAACCAAGGTTTCCCACGCAGTACCCACCAGCCACCCCCAAACCCTACCAGCACTGCTCGCACAATTATCTCCCGAATCTTTGGCTGATCGCTCTTGGCTGCCCCAGGCTCCAAAATCTCCCCTGCCGAGCTCTCGAGAACGTGAGGCTCCCTTTGCTCAACTACTGCAGACTTCCCAGAGGCAGTTCTGGACTCCCGCACTCCCACTTAGCAGGATATCCCCTTGAGCTAGTAGGGGTGGCTTGCTGCTTCCCAGACAGACCAGGAGCAGCCGCAGGAAGACAGCCCGGCGCTCCCACGCTGCTTTTGGACCTTTTCCCCCGCCCCCTTCTGCTGGAGGCCCCCTCCCTCCCAGGGATCGCGCTCTCTTCCGGTCAGTCCCACGATCACTTCCGGTCACCCCTTCTCAACTCCGCGGCTTAGAACCAAATCCAGCTTTCCGCTGAGTCGACTCCTCGCCCTCTGCAGCTCCCCACGGCCTGGAAACATGGAAGGAAAAAGTCCAGCACAGGCGTGAAATCCAGAACCGCCAGGCCCTTCCACCGCCCGCCGCCCCAGCGCCAACCAATCATGGCGTCCTCTTCCTTCGCCAGCCCGGCGAACTGACGTCACGCTGTTGTTCACCAATGCTGAAGAGACTTCGTCGGTCTCGGCAGCGATGATAGGCTGGCTATGCCACGGCTCCGCCCCCGAGATGGGCTACAAGATCACAGAGAGGACTTGGCTTACAAGTGTACGGGTTTAAACGTCTATCCGTGTGGTTACCGGAGCTCTGGTATCTGCTACCCATCAAGTCGTCATCCTGAGCCATGGGAGGAGCCCTCCTTCTAGCCTTATGAACCCACTCCATCCCTGCGAACTCTTGACGGCTTCCTAAACGCTCCTTTCATGCGCGCGCTTGCACCTGCTCATCCTCCTGTTTCCTTAAATTCGCCTCTCCGGAGGTCAAGACCCTACTTAAGTCCCACTTCCTTCCATATTCATTTTATCTTGGGCATCCTCCCTAATGGATTTGGACAGAAAAACATGAGATCAGTAAAAATGCGGTTTTTAAAAGGTTGTGCTGGTATGGGGTGTTGGAATTTAAAAGATCTGAAAATCGGCTGGGCGCTGTGGTTGACACCTGTAATCCCAGCACTTTGGGGGGCCGAGGCAGGTGGATCACTTGAGGCCAGGAGTTCGAGACTAGCCTGGCCAACATGGTGAAACCCTGTCTCTAAAAAAAAAAAAAAATCTGAAAATCAGAGTTTGGGCTGACATCTTCACTTACTACTTTGGTGTCTTCAGAATAATGGCTTAATCTCATGTCTTCAGAATAATGGCTTAATCTCACTGAGATTTACCTTCCTCGTTTGTAAATAGTAACTATATCTGCTCCACCTTCCTCCTTTGAGGATAGAGTAATAATGGCCATTGTTTATTAATTAGCAACTATTTTTAGGAACTTTATTTCACTGAGTAGTCCTCAAAGCAATCTTGGAATTAGAATTATAAAGGTAAGTGTAATAACTCTCATTATTTATTTATTTATTTTTGAGACACAGTCTCTCTCTGTTGCCAGGCTAGAGTTCAGCGACGTGATCTCAGCTCACTGCAACTTCTGACTCCCTAGTTCAAGCGATTCTCCTGCCTCAGCCTCCCAAGTAGCTGGGATTACAGGCATGCGCCACCATGCCCAGCTAATTTTTTGTATTTTTTGTAGAGATGGGTTTTCACCGTGTAGGCCAGGATGGTCTCGATCTCAACCTGGTGATCTGCCTGCCTCGGTCTCCCAAAGTGCTGGGAATACAGGCGTGAGCCACCACACCAAGCCATGACTCTCATAAGCGCTTAAATTGGCCAGAGCTAAATTAACATGCCAGCTTCAGAGCTGATTCCAAAGCCTGGCATTTTTCACTACAAGACATTGCATTTATGTGAAAGTACTCGTTCATTGTTGTATTCCATTGCTGAATTTTAAAAAATCTGCCTTGAATTATACATTTGTATATATCTGCCTCTGTCACCAGATTCATTTAAAGTGTAAGGAATAGGTCTTTTTCAGGCTTGTGTTCTAATATCTCCTACTATAGTTCCTGCATTCAATAGGACTTTTAAACATGTTTATTGAATTAAAAAAGGAATAAGAAGCCGGGCACGGTGGCTCATGCCTGTAATCACAGCACTTTGGACAGACAAGGTAGGCAGATCACCTAAGTTCAGGAGTTCGAGACCAGCCTGGCCAACATGGCAAAACCCCATCTCTACTAAAAATACAAAAATTTGGGGGGAGTTGGGAGCAAAAAAAAAAAAAAATTAGCCGGGCATGGTGGCTTATGCCTATAGTCCCAACTACTTGGGAGGCTGAGGCAGGAGAACTACTTGAACCTGGGAGGCGGAGGCTGCAATGAGCCAAGATTGCACTATTGCACTCCAGCCTGGGCAA
>NW_016107496.1:3021594-3033661 GCF_001604975.1 Cebus imitator
ATATATATATATATTTAAATATATGTATATATATAAGCTTTAAAAAGATCTGCTTCTTACCTACTCTTCCTTTCAGAGAAGAGTTTTGAAACTTGTGGAAGTGAGAACATTGAATTTTCAGAAAATTGTGCCCGTGAAGGAATATTGGATGATGCATGTTTTCTCATCCACAGAATAGCTCAAAGGGAATGGACTTTAAAAACCAAGGAGTAACTAATAATTAAGAAAAACAACAATACCGGTGGCGGAGCAGCGGCTTAGCCTGAGCTGGGCAAAATGGAGCTCGAGTCAGATACCCCAGCCCAGTGAACCCAGCTGTCTTCCCCCATCTGACCATGGTGCTTTTGGCCATCGGCATGTTCTTCACTGCCTGGGTCTTCGTTTATGAGGTCACCTCTACCAAGTACACTCATGATATCTATAAAGAGCTCCTCATCTCCTTGGTGGCTTTACTCTTCATGGGCTTTGGAGTCCTCTTCCTGCTGCTCTGGGTCGGCATCTATGTGTGAGCGCCCAAGGGTAACAACCAGCTTCACTGAATCTCTGCTTTTGTAAATTACTTTTTTTACTATTGCTGGAAGTGTCCCACCTGCTGCTAATAATAAAGGCAGATGTATGGCAAAAAAAAAAAGAAAAGAAAAACAACAATAAAAAATAAAAAAACAAGGAGTAATCATATTAGATGTTTGGAAGAAATGACTGTGCCACATCCAGGAATATCAGGGAGCCCCGTGACCTGGAAAATATTTAGAAAAAGACAGACATGTACTTCTTGGAAATGTTTGAGACTAAGTTTAAATTCTGAACCAAAATAAACACTTCACAGAGGTCCTCCTTGTGATTTATTAATTCTACAATACACTGAGGTGAAATGAGAGGAGACTTCTAAGCCTCAGCCCCTCCCAAGTGAAGTGAAGGTCAGCCTGGAGAATTATGCCATTGAGCCCAATGTCCCCCTCGGGAAAGAAAACTTTACACATTGTTTACTGCTGGAATTCTGTGACTAGGAAAGTGGACTTTTCCCATCCTCTCCCCACCCCAAAGTAACTAAGAGTGAAATTGGAGTGCCAGGAGGAGAAACAGAGATTCCAGGAGCAGCCCTGAAGGCTCTGCTTCCAAGAAAAGACGACTAGATGTTCGCTTAGAAATCCAGCAACACCGGGCCTGGCACAGTGGCTCACGCTTGTAATCCCAGCACTTTGGGAGGCTGAGGTGGGTGGACCATCTGAGGTCAGAAGTTTGAGACCAGTTGGGCCAACATGGTGAAACCCCATCTCTACTAAAAATACAAAAATTAGCCAGGCCTGGTATCATGCACCTGTAATCCCAGCTACTTGGGAGGCTGAGGCAGGGGAATCGCTTGAACCCAGGAGGTGGAGGTTGCAGTGAGCTGAGATTGTGCCATTGCACTCCAACCTCAGCAACAAGAATGAAATTCCAGGGCCGGGTGCAGTCGCTCATGCCTGTAATCCCAGCACTTTGGGAGGCTGAGACAGGTGGATCATCTGAGATTAGGAGTTCGAGACCAGCCTGACCAACATGAAGAAACCTCATCTCTACTAAAAATACAAAATTAGCCAGGCATGGTGGCTCATGCCTGTAATCCCAGCTGCTCGGGAGGCAGAGGCAGGAGAATTGCTTGAACTCGGGAGGCAGAGGTTGCAGTGAGCCGAGATTGCTCCACTGCACTCCAGCCTGGGCAACAAGAGTGAGACTCTATCTCAAAAAAAAAACAAGAAAAAAAGAGTGAAAGAGAGAAAGAGAGTGGAAGTCAGGAAGGATGGAAGGAAGGAAGGAAGGAAAGAAAGAAGGAAGGAAGGAATAAAGCAACACCTATCAATAGATCAAATTTTTATACCCATAAATTCATCCCACGATGAAAATCCTAGCTTCTATTACACGTAATAAACCAGAGTACCTGTGGCACAGAGCTCCAAATTCAATGTTCTGGACTGTTGAAGTTAAAGTTTATCATGGAGCATCCATTTCCCTAGATTGGATCCTAAAACTGGACACCATCTAGATGGGACACAGCAGGGTTTACCCTGGTAGGTGGAGATCAGAACACACAGCCACCCCAAGATCCCACCCACCTCTCAGAGCCTATATGGGGTAAAGTTAAGCTCAAAAGCTTTACAGACAGCCTACCTGGGTTCAAATCCTTGTTCTCCTGTTCACAAAGCAGCCCTGAGTAGATTCCTCATGATATGTCTACCTCAATTCCCTATCTGCAAAGTGGATATAATAATATTTCTTACTTTATAGAATTATTGTGAGAATTAACTGAGATGGTGCATGTTAAGTGCTTACAAGAGTGCCTAGCACTAGTGATCAGTAAAGGTTAGCTAATGTTATTATGAACAAGGAAGGTACCCTAGCCGCTGTCTTGCCTGTCTCTTAAGAGACAAATCAATTCTCTCAGAGGCTTGAAGGCTTGCGTGCCTTGGGTCAGTACCCATTCATCCCCCAGCCTTCCCTTTTCACTCAAATACTCAAGTCAGTCATTGGTTTCCCTAGTGCGTCAGTGGACATGTAGAAGCAGGCTTTTTTAGAGACTGACCATCTCATGTTATCTCTTCACATCTTCCTGCTGTCCACATGTGAGGCCTAGTGTGGCTTCTCTGAAGAACATTGCAGTTGATAGGAAAGGAAATCAGAAGTTTGACAGGCACACAGTTCCACCTCACGTTCTTCTTCTCTCTCCCCTCTAGTCCGGAAACCAGCCCACATCCATAAAACAGCAGCTCCTGCTTCAGAGCCATCCACAACACAATAGAATTCCCAGGCCTGGGAATAAAGACTGTAGTCCCTTCATCCTCTAAAGCTTTCCTGGGCCAACTGCCAAGAGCCACCTTCAACTGGTCTGAGCCAGAGCCAGCAGCTCCAACTGACTCTCCTGGTGGGAGCTGCTTGGAGCTCTCTCTCTCAGGTCACAGCCAGCTGCTGCCCAGATTCTATTCACTCTCACATTTCACACACCAAACCTGGCATAGCTAAGCTGAATCTCATATTTCCTGGTTTCTCCCAGGTACCTGAAGTCAGGGACTCAGCTGTCATTATTTCCATGAAGGAGAGGGTATGAAATGTATTCAGTCAATCATCTGCCATTTATCAAGCACCTACTGTATGCCCCTAGCCTGTGTATGAGAAGTTACAGCCCAGTGTGGATAGCTAATATCAGGGTTGTAAGATCTATGCAAAAGGTAATTGCTGGTGTCTGTTTGAATTTTTGCTCTGTTATTTCAGAGTACCGTAAAACTCCTCTGATCCCTAAGCTTTGCTTCAGAGGCTTAGACATTCATTATCTCCCTGGGTGAGGGTGGAGAAGTGGGGCATGGTCCAGAATCCAGCATAGCGCCTGGCTCAGGAATGTTGGTTGGGTAGAATCAAAGGTAATGTCTTGCTCTCACCAGTTTATTTTATTTGTATTTACTTGTTTGTTTATTTTTTTTTGAGACAGAGTCTCACTCTGTCATCTGGGCTTGAGTGCAGTGGCTTCATCTCGGCTCACTGCAGCCTCTGCCTCCCAGGCTCAAGTGATTCTCATGTCTCAGCCTCCCCAGTAGCTGAGATTACAGGCATGTGTCCCCAACACCTGACCAATTTTGTAATTTTAGTAGAGACAGGGTTTTGCCATGTTGGCCAGGCTGGTCTCAAACTCCTGACCTCAGGTGATTCACCCTCCTTAGCCTCTTTAAGTGCTGGGATTACAGGCTTGAGCCACAGTGCCTGGCTGCTCTCACCAGTTTAGATTAGGTAGCCCAGACCTCATTGATACCAGCTGGGTGTCAGGGGAGGAGGACCTGAGAGGGAGATGTCATGAACTCTGCTCTTAGGAGGTAGACAAGCCAAGAGAGACCCTTATGACAGGTGTGCTCTCAGCTCTAAGCTTGGGTGACAGCCCTGGGGAATAATACAAAAAGTCTTGCTTACCGTATAGTCACTTTTTTTTTTTTTTAAGACAAAGTTTTGCTTTTGTTGCCCAGGCTGGAGTGCAGTGGCGCAATCTTGGCTCACCACAACCTCCGCCTCCCAGGTTCAAACAATTCTCCTGCCTCAGCCTCCCAAGTAGCTGGAATTAAAGGCATGCACAACCATGCCCAGCTATTTTTATTTTTTATTTTTTTGTATTTTTAGTAGAGACAGGATTTCTCCATGTTGGTCAGGCTGGTCTCTAACTCCTGACCTCTTGATCCACCCTCCTCAGCCTCCCAAAGTGCTGGGATTACAGGCATAAGCCACCACACCCAGCCTAGTCACCTAGCTATAAAGTATAGATCAAACTATGAATGTTCTTGCATCCTATCCTGGTAAGTATATATATATATATATACCTTCATAGTGATGAGGCCAGGTTTGGATTTAGAACTCCTTGAAGTCCCAAGCTACAATGTGCCCCAGTCCTGGCCCTCAGCCCATTGTCTGCCTTCTCTTCCCTCTCCCCATCTCGCACTGCAAAGAGCCTCACGTACATGTGTAGACACCCCAGTCTACATATCCAAGCTCTGTCACCCAACTGTCTGACAAACAGCTGTCCTTTGGCCACTATGGGCTGAATGTTTGTTTCCCAAAAATTCCTATAATGAAACTTAATTCCCAATGTGATAGTATAGTTGTCCTTTTGTATCTGTTAGGGATTAGTTTCAGGATGCCTGAGGATACCAAAATCCACAGGTGCTTAAGTCTCTCATATAAAATGGTGTACTCCAGCCTGGGCAACATAGTGGGACAACCATCTCTAAAAATAAAAATAAAAAAATTAGCTAGGTGTGGTGGCACATGCCTGTATTTCCAGCCTTTCGGGAGATTGATGTGGGAGGATCACTTGAGCCAGGGAAATTGAGTGAGCTGTGATCATGGCACTGCACTCCAGCCTGGGCCAACAAGTGAGACTCTGTCTCAAAAACACAAAATAAGGCCAGGTGCGGTCAGGAGTTTGAGACCAGCCTGGACAACATGGTGAAACCCCGTCTCTGCTAAAAATAAAAAAGAAAAAAAAATTAGCTGGGCATGGTGGCAGGTGCCTGTAATCCCAGCTACTCCGGAGGCTGAGGCAGGAGAATCACTTGAACCTGGGAGGCAGAGGTTGCAGTGAGCCAAGACTGCACCACCGCACTCCAACCTGGTGAGAGACTTCGTCTCAAAAAACAAAACAAAACAAAAATAAAAAACAAAACAAAACCCACCAAAAACAGTGTAGTATTTACACATAATCTCCTATGCACATCCTCTTGCATAAATTTATCTCTACATTACTTATATCTAACACAATGTAAATGCTATGTAAATAGTTATACTATATTGCCCTTGTTTGTATTGTTTTTTATTGTTGTATTGGGGGTCGTGTTGTTTTTGTTTTGTTGTTTGTTTGGAGACAATGTTTCACTCTGTTCCCCAGGCTGGAGTGTAGTAGTGTGATCTTGGCTCACTATAACCTCCATCTCCCAGGTTAAAGCAGTTCTTGTGCCTCAGCCTCCCGAATAGCTGGGATTACAGGAATGTACCAACACACCTAGTTAATTTTTGTATTTTTAGTAGAGACAGGGTTTTACCACGTTGCCCAAACTGGTCTCAAATTCCAGAGCTCAGGCAATCTGGCTGCCTTGGCCTCCAAAAGTTCTGGAATTACAGGCATGAGCCACCATGCCCAGCCTGTTGCTATTTTTGAATACTGTGTTTTCCATCTGAGGACGCAGACCCCAGGAATATGGAGGGCCGACTGTATTAAGGTGGGGCCTTTTGGAAGGCGATTAGTTGAGTAGGATTAGTGGGATTAGCTTCCTTATAAAAGAGGCCAAGGGAGCTTGCTTGCCCTTCCACCATGTGAGTTTACAGTGAAAAGACACCTGTCTATGAGGAAGAGGGCTTTCATCAGACATCGACCTTGATCTTGGACTTCCCAGTCTTCAAAACCATGAACAAGAAATTTCTGTTGTAAGTCACTGAATCTAAGGTACTTTGTTGTAGCAACCAGAGCAGACTAAGATAACCACGTCTTAGACCTACAAGTGTGCACACCAACAGCACAACTCTTGGAACCCAGAAAGCAGGGATCCAGGAAGTGGGCTTGGCAGAGAATTCTGGGGTCCTAGGTATAAGAAAGGTGATCTAAAGCCGGGCGTGGTGGCTCATGCCTGTAATCCCAGCACTTTGGGAGGCTGAGGTGGGCGGATCACTTGAGATTAGGAGTTCGGGACCAGCCTGGCCAACATTGTGGTGAAACCCCATCTTAAAAAAAAAGAAAAAGAAAAGAAAGGTGATCTAAAAGGAGAAAGGACACACCCCATTGGTCTGTGGACTGTGTGCCCTGTAGGGAAGGTCATGGTGGCAGGAAGGCTCAAGCAGGGACTTCTGAGGTGGGAATCCAGAGCACTGACCCCTGCTTTCTTGCAATGGGATTTTCCAGGCTGCAAGCTGACAGCAAAGGCTGTCACTTCCCTGGCCTCTGACACTGGTTCCCTTCTATCTCTACCCTGACAAGTGAACAGGAAACAAGTGGACCAGACAAAAGAAAAAATANTCCACACAACTACATCAAGTGCTTCTTTCCCATTCTCCTCTCCCCTTGCCACCCCTCCAGCCCTCAGGAGGCTTTGCCTGTGCTGGGAGCAGTGAGAACCTCAGTGTCAGAGCCTGGTCCATGAGGCAGGAAGGAAATCTGGGCATGGGGAGGGAACTGGATTTCCAAGAACACAAAAACGTCACGGTCTCGCATTCCAAACTCATGTGTTCCTTAGTCCATTTGGCTGAATTCTTTCCCTGGACTTCACCTGGATAAAATGCCATGGTTAGTGCAGGGTCAAAGGCCCCAGCTGATTCACCAGGAAAGTTTTGGTCTTTCTTCCATTTAAAACAAAACAAACAAAACCCCACACAGTTAAACCATTTCTGTCCATTCTCCTCTTTCCATAATAAGGGAGACACTAAGTTCTGGCTTAAGTCCAGAAGATCCTTCCAAAACAAAATGTTTACCAACTCCCTTCAGAACCCGATGCTAACAAAAAAAAATAAAATAAACCCAATTCCTGGGTGAGAGGTTCAGGCCCGAGCTGCCTCCTGGGGAGTCTTACACTGGGGGAGCAAGGGCAGAGGTCATAGGCCAGCAAGCTCTGCTTTGGGTACACATCAGGGAAACCCTGCACTCCCATGCCTGGGGAATTCAGCCGCAAACCTCCCAGCCCTGCTATTGTTCCTCTGAATGACCAACCCATCATTCCTACAGAGGAGAAATGGTTTCATTCTAGCTCAGCCTTGGGAAGACAGATTTAAATGAGGGAGGGGCTGAGAAAGCATGGCCAGCCCTAATTTAGACCAGTGGTTCATGATTGTTTTCCCATCATAACACAGGACAGATGGCGTCCTCCTGCATGTCCACCACCACAGACATACCCTGGATTATGTGCTATTCCCAGGGTACCAGCTGTGACCCATTTGTCGCTCTCAAAAAAGAAAGCATACCTGAATGCAAGCATCTGAGCATGAAAACCTGCATCTCTCTGAGTTTTTTTTTTTTTTTCCCGAAACAGTCTTGCTTTGTCACCCAGGCTGGAGTGCAGTAGTGCAGTCTCAGCTCATTGTAACCTCCACCTCCCAGGTTCAAGCAATTCTTCTGCCTCAACCTCCCAAGTACCTGGGATTACAGGCATGTGCCACCACACCTGGCTAATTTTTGTATTTTTAGTAGAGACAGGATTTCACCATGTTGGTCAGGCTGGTCTTGAACTGACCTCAAATGATCTGCCTGGCTCAGTCTCCCAAAGTGTTGGAATTACAGGCATAAGCCACCGTGCCTGGCCTAATTTTTTGAAGTGTAAGTCACTGAATCCTTTATAAGCTCTGGAACTTAACTATTCTCACTGAAAACTAGTTTACAACACCCCTCCCAAATGACTTTGTTATCTCATTGAGGCAGGTCGATAACCCTGAACTAGAGTGTGGAGCCTCTCTGTTGAGACATGCTCTCCTGGGAAGCTGGGTCAGGCAAGCTGCCCACTTGCTTCCTCACCTCTGCTACAATCTGGCAGGCATGGTTTTTCCAAATGCAGCAGGGCGTGTGTGTGTGTGTGTGTGTGTGTGTGCACGTGCGGGCACCCTCGCGTGTGCTAATTCAACACACTAAGAGTGTGGCCACGTTGGCATTGCAGGGGCTGGGAGGGACCAACAGTAAGTAGGAAAGGAAACAGCACACCAGAGGAAGCTAGGCTAGGAGGTGGCTGAGCACCAGTGACTGACAGAGGTGGTGATGCGCCTCCACCTGTCAGTGGCTTCCTCAGGGTCTATCATGGGGGGGGCAGTGGAAGCAGCTGTTAGAAACCAGCCTCTGTGCTGGGCGTGGTGGCTCACGCCTGTAATCCTAGCACTTTGGGAGGCCGAGGTGGGTGGATCACCTGAGGTCAAGAGTTCAAGAACAGTCTGGCCATCATGGTAAAACCCCATCTTTAAAAAAACCAAAACAAAACAAAACAAAAAACAGCCTCTGTAAGGATAAGAGTACTGAAGAGAGGCGTGGTTGACCCCCATGACATGGGGCCCTTTACAGATGGTCTACAAAGCCAGCCTGTGCTCATCTAAGCAAATCTTAATTCTCTCCTGACTTTCTGGAGTTACATACTGAATTTTAGGGGCTGTCCAGCCACAATGAGGCTGGAAACTCACTTAGCAGCTCGGATAAGAGCCAGCCCCCAAGGTACCACAGCCATCCTGTTTAGAGGCATAACCCAACCTGATCTAGGGGTGTTCTTGGTGTTCAGAGGACACTGAGGGGATTGCTGAGACTTGACATAGACATGGTTTGAGACTTGACAAAATGAGATTTCTCCTCCAGTATCCAAGGCTTAAAGTTACAAAGAAAATTAGAGTCAAGTCAACTTCCACAAGAGACCTTCCTGGACTCCATCATTTATTCAGGGATGCTGTTCTTTCCCCCAGGGCCTTGCTGTCTGGTTTACTGTTTAATTTGCTCCTTTTCAGAAGGCCCCAGCATTGGGTTGGGAATGGGTGTGGGGACAAGAGAAAGTTAGAGAAAGTCAGCATTCCTTTCCTTATTTTTCTCCAGAGTTGCCTGTTTGCTTGGGCAGTGGGATTTTCCAGGCTGCAAGTTTTCTTAACCCAAGATCTTTTTTGTGGGAGGGATGGCCATCAACAGAGATTAGATTAAAATCTGAAAGAATGGCCTTATTTTCTAAATTCCCAACCTGCTGCAGCCCCAGGACAACTCCAGGACAGGTACAGTTCACTGTTGCTTCCTTCCAACATGGATTGCAAAAGAAAACGTTCTGTTTTAGTGCAAATTTCTCTGCAAAGGAACCAGGGAGAGGTGGGAGAGAAGAGCCCATGTTCTGGCCCCAGGGGTTTGGGAACCTTCTGACCTTGAGATCAAGGCAGACCTTGAGTCTGACCTTCTGAGCAGCACATCACACTTTTCTGAATTTTATCTCCTAGGTCCTTTCTGTGGGCCTGCAGGCAAAATGTGTGGGGAAGGGCAGTGTGAGGCTGTGGGTCCACTGGATGAGTTGTCATACCTGCCACACTAACACAGAAGAGCAAAGGAGAAGAGAAGGTAGAAAGAGAACACCATCAAAAGCCGAGCTAATGGCCAGTGGTCCGTAGGAGCTGCTATAGCCCTGCCCCAAAGACAGTGAGTTTCTGGTTCCCCACCAGAATTCACCCTTCAGAAACCATGCTAGCAAAGTGCTTCTCTAAGTGACATCATAAATCCTCTTCTTTGGAGCAACCAGTCCAGAACCTGGAGCTCTTGTGTGGCCCCGTGATGTGGGATACGTGGCCTCTCCATGATGTGAAATACGTGGGAGAGAAGAGGGACATTCACGCACATGCACACAGTGGAGTCTCATGACCTGGGGCGAGCACAGCTGCACGTGGCAAAATGACAGGTGCTGTCATGGCAGTGGCAGCAGCCGGATGCCAAGGAAAACAGACAAAGTGCTAGAACACAGGGCCGGGGGCTGGGCCTAAGGGATCTGAAAGACATTCAGCTTGCTAGTGTTCTTCAGCGTCTGGCGCCGATTGCAGAACCAGACACGCACGACCTCACGGTCATAGTTGAGCTCCTTAGCAATTTCAGTGATCTCCTGGCCTGTGGGCAGCGGGTTCTTCTCAAAATAGGCATTGAGAGCCTCTATGGCCTGGGGAGTGAAGGAGGTGCGGCGTTTGCGTTTCTTAGAGGGCTCGCCTCCTACAAACTCCATCAGGTTCTGCTGGCCTTCCTGGTTCCGCAGTTCCGCTTCATTTAGCCACTTTTCCAGCACTGGCTTCAGCTTCTGGGCACTCTTGGGTGTGATGTCCAGCTTCTCAAACCTGTGGGCAACCCACACCCAGGAAGAGGCAGGCAGTGAGAGCTTCTCGGTCTCTCTGGCACACCCCACACCGAGGTGTAGGCTCCATCCTCCAGGGGCCGCTCCACTTGGGGCTGGTGAGACCATACCCAGTGCTCCCCTTACCACCTCCACCAGGGCCCCTCTAGCTTGGCCAAGCCCGGAAACCTCAGACCCTCTGATGCCCCCAGTCCTAACAGGGAGACCATTCCCATGACCTCAGCTCAGTCAGTAGTACAATAATAATAGTCCAAATGCTTTATGAACAACCATTCTAGAATGTTCACCTAAATGAATGAAGTCCTTTGAAGAGCCGCCTTGGGAGGCCTCCAGTCGCACTCCTATAGCAGCATCACTAACAAGACAGGCCACTCTTTCTGGCTGAGCCTGGATGTGGCAACAGGATTCTCCACAGAATTCTAATGCTCACTCTAGTCTGACCTATGGAGCTGGCAGGCAGATGAAACCTTTTGGCCTCTACCCCTCCTGGTGCCAAAACCAGTTTATAAGTGGCTTACAGAAAACTCAGCTGTGTTATTTTATAGTCAAGCCTTGTAAGAAGGGGGATGGGAGCATGATGAGGTGTGGTGGGTTACAGTTATGGGCCAGGATAGAATTGAAGTTCCCACTTCTGTGACTAATTTTACAGGCTGTACTCCTTTCCTGCTAGAATTCCTCAGTGGATTAGGGTCTTGGGTTCCCAAAAGAAGACCATTTTAATGCCCAGGATTGGAGGATAAACTTCAGAGAGCCTCAGAAGGACAGGGTCAGTCTTTACCCCAGGTGTTCGTATCTACCCTGAAGGCAGTCTTCCTATCTGGAAGAAGACTGGAACAAGGGGTCATATGGAAAAGGGGCAGGTGCCCAGGTTCCCATGAGTGCCCAGTGGCACCAGGCAGCTGAGCAGGTCCTAATCCTGTCTAGGGCCGTCTTACTCACCGGCAGATGGCTGACTGGCTGTAGGCTGGACCTTCCGTTGCAGTCAGAGCCTGACCCACCTGGGTCTGTGTAAGGCCCAGGGAAAGCCGCCGTATCTTAAAGTTCTTAGCAAACTCCCGGATCTCTTCTAAATTGATCCCATCCTCATCCAGACTTGGAGTATGTGGCTCTAGGCCAGAGGGAGGGAGCAGGGATGAGTGTGTAAGATGGAAACCATCCCTGCTTAGCTAGCTCATTGGTCAAGACTGAAGCAGTAGTGAGAGATGAGGACATCTGACAAAAGGCTCATGCACTCTCAAGACCCTTATCACCTTTGTCCCCAAGACAAGCAAGACTTGAAGTAAAGGGGCCTGAACCCACCTCTCCAGGGGTAAGGAGCTATTTTGAAGTTCTTCCAGCTCTAACTGCTGACCCTCCCCCATTCTCCCTAGGCCTGGCCTCAAACACACCTGTTGGTCACCCACATTCCTCAAATACTGGGTGAGAGACCGCAGTAGAGACAGCCCACAGCTCAGCCTCTCCAAGAAGCAGCCATCCAGCTAAAAAGCCTCCACGGTCATTGTGCTCAAACTCCACCTCAATAGGACTGGAAATAAAAAAGCCAGTCCCTGCCAGGCATGGTGGCTCATGCCTGTAATCCCAGCACTTTGGGAGGCTGAGGCAGGTGGATCACCTATGTCAGGAGTTAGAGACCAGCTTGGCCAATGTGGTGAAACCCTATCTCTACTAAAAACACAAAAAATTAGCTGAGTGTGATGGTGGGTGCCTGTAATCCCAGCTACTCGGGAGGCTGA
>NW_016107496.1:3034563-3036416 GCF_001604975.1 Cebus imitator
AGAAGCTTCTTATTAACACCTGCCCAATAATAATGACTCAGTTATACTAAATAAGCACAGCGACCTGCCCTACCAACACAGAGCTTCACACCCACCTGTGACGCAGGTAGGTGAAAGGCTCAGAAAAGGTTCAGTACACTTGGCCAAAGTGCCAACAAGTGCCCTCGCTTGGGATAACTGCTTCCAAATCTCTGCCCTCAAAGAATCAGCCTCAACCTACTTAGAGCCTCTCAGGCCCCAAATGAGCCTGAATAGGGAAACGGATAGATGGCTTTTAGTATCTCTCCACCATGAGAGACTGTGTAGCCACTGAAAAGGAGAGGTATACCTCTTAACTACTCTAATGTCTGAGTCACAACCGTAAGTGAAAAAAGTAAGGTGAAAATCAGTTTTGGCCAGGTACGGTGGCTCATGCCTGTAATCCCAGCACTTTGGGAGGCCAAGATGGTTGGATCAGGAGTTCGGGACCAGCCTGGCCAACATGGTGAAACCCCATCTCTTACTCAGAATACAAAAATTACCCAGGTATGGTGGCACGCACCTGTAATCCCAGCTACTTGGGAGGCTAAGGCGGAATAATCGCTTGAACCCAGAAGGCGGAGGTCACAGTAAGCTGAGATTGTGCCACTGCACTCCAGCCTGGGCAACAGAGTGAGACTCCATCTCAAAAAATAAAAAATAAAAAATTTTAAAAAAGAAAATCAGTTTTTATGGAATAATGGCTTTACAAAATACATATGAATTTCCAGAAAAGCAAAATCTTGAGGCATATTAAGTGAGCTATCAAAAGAAATTGTCTCTGGAGATGGAATTAAAAGAGCTTTTTACTTTTTACATTACACAAAATATTAGAATTTTTGTAAAAACCACCTATCATGTTTGCAATCAGGAGAAACTATACATATATGAAAGGATTTGGTACGATTTAAAAAACAAAAAGCTTTCTAGGAAGTACAGATTTCTCCAGGATGGTCCTGTTTCCTGGATTCTACCCCGGTACGTCTCAAATCCATTGCTTCTTCGTCCCCAGGGCCTTTGCCTAAGTTCAGAGCTCCTTGCCTCTCCCTGGAGTTGTTTAAACTGCCTCACCACAGTCCAGTTTGTGACGCCATGTGAATAACAGGGATTTTTTGTTTTGAGATGGAGTCTCACTCTGTCACCCAGGCTGGAGTGCAGGGGTGCGAACTCGGCTCACCACAACCTCTGCCTCCTGGGTTCAAGTGATTCTCCTGCCTCAGCCTCCTGAGTAGCTGGGATTACAGGCACCCACCACCACAAGCAGTCAATTTGTATATTTAGTAGAGATGTGGTTTCACCATATTGGTAAGGCCGGTCTCGAACTCCTGACCTCAGGTCATCTGCCTGCCTCAGCCTCCCAAAGTGCTAGGATTACAGGCCTGAGCCACTGCACCCAGACTATAACAGGGATTTTTTAAAAAATGCATTATCTCAGCTGGGCATGGTGTTGCATGCCTGTAATCCCAGTACTTTGGGAGGCTGAGGTGGGCTGATCACTTGAGTCCAGGAGCTCAGGACTAGCCTGGGCAACGTGGCAAAACCCTGTCTCTACAAAAAATACACAAAATAGCCAGGTGTGGTGGTGCACACCTGTAGTACCAGCTACTGGGGAGGCTGAGGTGGGAGGACTGATTGAGCCTAGGAGCAGAGGTTGCAGTGAGCCAAGGTCACATCACTGCACTCCATCAGTTTTGGCATGGGCAACAGAGAAAGACCCTGGTCTCAAAAAAAAAAAAAGAGCCGGGCGCGGTGGCTCACGCCTGTAATCCCAGCACTTTGGGAGGCCGAGGCGGGTGGATCACGAGGTCAATAGATCAAGACCATCCTGGTCAACA
>NW_016107496.1:3037456-3049965 GCF_001604975.1 Cebus imitator
CCATATGTACCCCAAAACCTAAAATGCAATAAAATAAATTAAAAAAAAAAAAGAGATGGGGTCTTGCTGTGTTGTCCAGGTTGGAGTGCAGTGGCTGTTCACAGCCATGATCATCGTACACGGCAGCCTTGAACTCTTTGCCTCAAGTGATCCTCCGTCTCAGCCTCCTGAGTGGCTGGGACTATACAGGTGAGCACCACCACGCCTGGCTTCATCTCTTTATGATGGTCCAACGTCCCTTATCTATGAAGCGTTGCTAACTCCCAAGTTTGTAGAGAGCTCTTTTCTCTGGGGCCCCAAACCACCTTATTTGTGTGTCCCTGTGAGTTTTTCCCACTGACTTGTAACTGTCTCTAATGTCAAGCTACCTAAGGCTAGGAGGGCATCTTATTCATCTTTGTGTTTTCAGCCCTTGGGAAAAAGTAGGCACTCAAAAAATACTCCTAGAATGAGCAACGAGTAAATCAAAGCCACAGTGCCAAGTGGAGGGGTGGAGGGATGGAGGGGTAGAGGAGGGGGTACAAAACTGACTTCCCAGGGCTTTTCGGAAGGTTGTTCACCCTAAAGCTGATCCTGGTCCAGTCTACTTTGACCATCACCTACCTCCCTGACCTTCTTAGAACAGCACTGGCCTCTGAGGGCACATACACACATGTTGATTGTGTGTGAGTAGGGGG
Organism: Cebus imitator; assembly: GCF_001604975.1. Taxonomy (NCBI): domain Eukaryota; kingdom Metazoa; phylum Chordata; class Mammalia; order Primates; family Cebidae; genus Cebus; species Cebus imitator. The sequence continues at coordinate 3,038,134 of NW_016107496.1, forward strand.
TCTCGTGGTGCTGTTTCCCTGGGAAGAACCTGTGTGGACGCAGGTGGGCTTTCTACTCTGGGACCTCCCTGACTTTAGGAGGTACCTGGCTCTCCTAGGAGTTTCAGAAGACACTGTCCTGCCTGGCAGTCTGGAGGGACACAGCCGTGCCAAATAGCAGAGCCTGCCCCACCTCCCACCCCACCCCCAGCCCTTGTACCTCACTCTTAGCAGGGGACTCAGGTGTGCTTGGCTTCCGGACAGCCACAGGTGGAGGCAGGGGGCTGCTGGCCAGGGTTGCAATCACCTGGCCCTGGGCGTTCAACAACAGTTGGGGGGTCACGGCTTGGACCTGGAGGCTTTGGGCTGGTGCTGGAGCCGCCACACTAGCTGAGTTCACTACCCATGGAAGGGTTCCAATAACCTGGGAGGAAATAAGGCAGGGACCCCAGGAGTGAGGATAGTGTCCAGCTCCACCCCAAACCCAAATCCCCACACCACCAGGGAAAGAGACTAATAGACAAATCACTCAACCCACTCTGGCCTGTTTCTGCATTAGTAAAATGCAGGATTCACACTCTGGAGGCTACTTCCTTTATTCCAGCCTCAGAGCTATGGTGGAGCAGGAATATGTCTGGATATGGATTCAGAGAGACCTGCCTTGTTCTGCCACATTTTAGCTGTGTGGCTTAATTGCTCTGACCTCAGCCTTTTGTCCTGTAAGATGAGAATAAAAATCTCCATCTAGCCAGGTGAGGGGGCTCATGCCTGTAATCCCAGCACTTTGGGAGGCTGAGACAGGTGGATCACGAGGTCAGGGGTTCAAGACCAACCTGGCCAAGATGATGAAACCCTGTCTCTACTAAAAACACAAAAATTAGCCAGGCCTGGTGGTGGCTACTAGGGAAGCTGAGGCAGGGAACTGCTTGAACCCAGGAGGTGGAGGTTGCAGTGAGCTGAGATCGCGCCACTGCACTCCTACCTGGGCAACAGAGCTCTCTACAAAACAGAGTGAGACTCTGTCTAAAAAAAAAATAATCTGCATCTAATAGATTTGTACTCCAAATAAAGTGAGATGATGTATGAGAAAGCACCTAGCACAAAGCCTGACCACAAGATGGGTGCTCCAAAAATGAAAACCCCCACCTAAAGTGAGCACCTCCAGGACAGGGAGGTGGCTACACCGCTGCCCGGCTTTAGCACTGGCAGAAAGCCGCCACACCGGAGACAAGAACAACAGCTTGACGTCTGTTCAAGTTTCTATAACCCACAGCCCACATCCTGGCTGCCTTCCCCTGGCCAGCCTCTCCACAGTCCCCACCCTCCAGCCCTGTCTTTGGCCACTTGCCTGTCCCTGAGCATTGGTGAGGATCTGACTGCTGATCCCTGGCATGCTGGGAATGGCGCTGGTAATGACCGGAGCTGTAGTGAGGGAGCCCAGGATCTGGGTCTGTCCCCCGAGGGAAGCAGCACTGATCTGTGGGTGGAGGAAGAGCCTTGCTCAGAAGCCAAGGGGTGAGAAGAGCCCTGGGCAGAGGGAAGAGGGCACTGGGGTAGGTGAATGTGAATGTGCGCTTCAGGCTCATGTCTACCGGCTGGATGGTTTCCAGGGCTAGGGGCTGCCGGGGTCAGCAGGGAAGGGCGGGGCCGCAGTCATGGAAAAATAACTCTGGTTAATCTCTCAGGCCAGGCCTGGGAGGGTAGAAGGGCCACACTGGAGAGGCTGATGTGATCCTAGTCACATCTAACAGCTCCCACTGCCAGGCCAGGAGCCATACTGGACAGACACCGGCATAGAGCTGTAAGCTCTGGCTGCACTTTAGTGACAGCCCACAAGTTTTCAATCCCCAGACGTCATCCCACCCTCCAAGACTGGTCCAGTGGTTGAGGTTCTGAAGAATGTGCCCAGCCCTCTTGGCAGAGGTTGTCTGCTTTTATCTGGGATGGACGGGCTGGTAGCTGTGAGAAGGCCTCAGAGGGAGCCCATCTCTGCTGATGTGTTGGAAAAGGGCTGTTTTCGGGGGGGGCTCGTCCTTCACTGTGGGAAGGGTCAGTTCCACCCTTGGCCCATGAGTCCGTCCATCCCTGGTCAGCCCTGGGTGAGGGCAGCAGCTTACGATTCCTGGGCTAAATGCGAAGCCTGCAGGCTGGACGGTGATCTGTGGGGGGGTGTCCACTGGCTTGGGGGTAGGGGCAGCAGCGGTGGCAGCAGTGGGCTGTGGGAGGATGGCAGGTGTGGTCTGCAGCAGCGGCTGGGTCTGGAACAGCGTCTGGGGCTGGGCTGGTGGCCGGGGTTGGGCCGTCGAGGAGGCCTGTACTGGCGGGGCAGCTTGTACGGGTGCCGGAAGAGCGGTGTTCAGCACAGCAGCTGCTATGGAGCAAGGCAGAGACAGAGGTGCTCAAACACCTAGCCACTGCCCACAGCGGCTCCAATCCCAAGGGATCTGGCACAAGAAGGAGAGGGGGTAGGGGCAGTGGGCACAGTGGGGCAGGCAGCCATGATTCCCTTGATCCTTGAAGGGCTGGCGCGTGCCAGCATCTCTCATCCCCCCTCCCTGGGGCCAGGAGATGTGTAGGTTCAAGAACCAGACGTTGACTCTTCTCGCATTTCTTCCCAGGAGGCTGGTCATGGGGTGAGTTCTGGCGCAGGGGAAGAGGGGCAGTCTCAGACAGCTGGCTGAAGTAAAACAGGCCTGCAGGGCCAGCGTGGTGTCACAGCCTACAGTCCCGAGGTGGTGCAGCAGCTCTGCGGCCAGGTGCCCAAGACACCGGATCCGGACTCCAGGGCGGTTGCCCCGGGTGGGCCGTGGGTTCTGAGTCCAACATGGCAAGCTCACGTGCAGGGGTGCAGGGTGGTGGGGGGCCTGGTGCAGTCCTGGGAAGAGTTGCCGTTACCTTGGAGACCGGCTAAAGGTGGCTTGAAAATTCCCCCCGTAGGAGAAGCAGCGGTCAGTCCTGGGAGGGCAGCCACGGTTGCTGCAGGAATTGTCCACACGGCCAGCCCCTGCTGACCAGCCACTTGACCTGCAATACTGATGGGGATAAGAAGAGGTTGAGTAACTGCCCCTGCTGGAACCATAACTCCTGTCAGAACTGTGGCTAAGTTTTCCTGAGTCAAGACCTGCAAAAGCAAACAAGATTTCAAAAAGAAAAGAAAAAATAAAAAATCAACATTGACAGCGCAAACACTGGGTCTCTGAGACCCAGCTGAGCACAAACAAAGCATTCTGAGGGCAATGGGGCAAAGGCCACATGAGGATGGGGAAGAGCCAAACCCTAGCTGGAGGCCCAAATGTTTGAGGGGGTGCCTGGACCGACTGTCCTGCCTCCAGAGAAGTCGCCCAAATCCAGGGCAAGGCAGCCCTGCTCATAGGAAGGGAAGGGGGCACATGTCTCCCACACCAGAGTCTGCTGCCTGCCAGGCCTTCCTCGGGCCCTTGCTGACAGGCCAGGGAGCAGAGGCTGATGGAACCAAGTGGTCAAGGGCCCACAGAGGCCTCCAAGAAGTTTCTGATGCACCATGCCCTTGGCTGGATGCCTTGGAGTCAGGGCATGTAGGGAAAGGCACAGAGAATGCTGCCTGCCTTCAAGATCCTGAAGGCAGCCTCTCACGGTGCTGGGGCCACTCCCTGGCTCTAAATGAGGACTCTGAACAATCCATTAACTCTTTCCAGGCACCCACTGGAGGGCCAGCAAGGGTATTCATTCAGTCATTCAATAAACAAAAACTCTGGCTGCATGAAAGAGTTAATGTTATTTCTACAATCCTGGCTGGACCCAAGGAGATGATCCTGCAAATGCAGATCCCCTTTTCCAAATGGGCCTGATCTAGGCAGGGGTGAGGCTGGAGGTGCCTAGTAGGAGAGTCCCTCCCTCAAGCCACAGCCCCTTCCCCATCCTGCCCAGTGAAGTTCCCAGATCCCATGGCTTCCCCATGCTGGCTGTCCCATGCCCCACTCCTGCCCTCGACCCTCTGTCCAGCTCCCAGGGGCAGCCCTTACCTGGGGGGCAGCTTGTACAGCCAGTGGTGTCAGGGTCTGCGATGCCTGAGGCTGGCTTGGGGCTTGGCTGAAGGTGGCAATGGCAGGGGCAGGGCTCGGAGGGATCCCCGGGGGTGACTTCACTTCACAAGGCATTGAGAGAAAGAAGGACAAAGATTGAACCTGACATGAGTGGAAGGGTCACCGCAGCAGTACATGACATCCCATCTGCAGCCTGAAGCAGTGACCCTCAGTCCCATGCTGCATTGCTACAGAGACCCAGATCGATCGTTGGCCTTCCCTGGCCCATGAGACAGCTTTCTGAATGCTACAGTAGTGAGGCTAGGAGGCTGGGGAGCCCTGTGCCAGCTCTGGAAGGTTAACCACCCCTTCCCACATCTAGCTGAAGGAGATATGTGGGTGAGTGTTAGCCCTCATTTCCTGGCCCTGTAAGAACTGTCACATTGTCTACAGAGGGGCCTGAAGCACACACACGTCAGGGAGGGCTGGAGCTAGAATTGATGGGAGCAGCTATCTTTGGTTCATCCAGCTACTGAATCACTGTTTGCCTCAACTCCAGGCTACTTTTTGATGCAGCTGCTGGCTTGGGGAAGGGGCAGGAGTCCCTGACGGGCAAAGTCCTGCAAGCAACAGTCCCTGAAAATTGGACAGGTCTGTGCTGCACTACAAGATCACAGGGGCTCTCCAGGACAGCCAGCTTTTCTCTGCTATTCCGAGATCTAAAGTCAAGTGAGCAGCTTCGATGAGCTTCTAAAGGAACTTCCTGTGATCTGCCGCGTTTTGCCTGTTCTTGGTACCTTGGCCTATGCAGGTACTGGGGTACCCCACCAGGAAACTTCTTCACAGCCACACAACAAGGAGAAGGGTTATTATTTAATATACGGTGAGTTAAAAGGATCCTAGGAGTTGAGTGATGGATATTGGACCAGATACTGGCTTCTTTTAAAAAAAATTTTTTTTTTTGAGACAGAGTTTCTCTCTTATTACCCAGGCTGGAGTGCAATGGCGCGATCTCGGCTCACTGCAAACTCCGCCTCCAGGGATCAAGGGATTCTCCCGCTTCAGCCTCCCAAGTAGTTGAGATTACAGGTGCATACCACCATGACCGGCTAATTTTTTTCTTGTATTTTTAGTAGAGACGAGGTTTCACCGTGTTGGCCAGGCTAGTCTCAAACTCCTGACCTTAAGTGATCTCCCCGCCCCAGCCTCCCAAAGTGCTGGGTTTACAGGCATGAGCCACCATGCCTGGCCAGATTAGTGGCTTCTTAATACTGCTGGGCATATATTTCTAGGCTTTAATCTGGGCCTACTGAATCAGAATGTCCAGGAGTGGAGGCTAGTTAGCTCGCCTCTCTTTTTCCCTTTAAAGCTTCCCCTGCGATATGGCCAAGAGTGGGAACCACTAAAGCACATAACTGCAAGGGTCTGTCCAACCCTGCAGTCCTGGCCCATGTTTTAATTTGGGAAGGTGTCAACCTAACGCAGGACTATACTGTTCACAGCATATAACAATAAAACCCAGGTAGTTTAAGGAATTAAAGAGACAAGCATACACCAACAAAGGCCTTATAAAATAGTAAAAGAAAACAAAATAACAAGTTTATCTCCTCTGTGGGGGGGAAGATACATTTCTGGCTACTGAAAAAAAAAAATCAGGCTGGGTGCAGTAGCTCATGCCTGTAATCCCAGCACTTTGGGCAGCTGAGGAGTTGCCAGACCAGCCTGAGCAACAAAACAAGATGCTATCTCTACGAAAAAAATAAAAATGAATTAAAAAAATAAAACAGAAAAAAATCAGCAAACACAGAGAGCCTGAACATATGAAAAATTTTTAAAACATTTTGTTGGACAAAATGCAAGAAAACACAAGCAAGTAAGTGAGAAAATGGGAAAGTGACAAACATAAATGATGAAAGATTACCCTGTAAAGAAGCAAAATATTTGTTTTATTAGGGCATATTTAGCAGGACCACAGAGTCCAAGGTTTTACATACATTAGGGCTTCTACTGCTTCCTGCTAGACTGTACGGAAAGACTAAATGAACTCACAGAACCATCACCAATGTACCTGCTTCTCCACAGCACCACTCAATAGTTTTGTTTGGTTTTGTTTTTTTGAGACAGGGTCTCACTCTGTCATCCAGGCTGGAGTGCAGTGATGCGATCTCAGCTTCCCAGGCTCAAGTGATCCTCCCACCTCAGCCTCCCGAGTAGCTGTAACTATAGGCATGTGCCACCACTCCTGGCTAATTTTTTATTTTTTTGTAGAGAGGGGGTTTTGCCATGTTCCCCAGGCTGGTCTGGAACTCTTGAGCTCAAGCAGTCTGCCTGCCTCAGCTTCCCGAAGTGCTGGGACTATAGGCATGAGCCACCATGCCCACCCACCAATATAGGTTTTATCACCACTTATTTATTTCCTGGCTTAACAGGAATGTCACACTTTAAAGTCAATTACTTTTCTTCTCATTGATAGCAAGATTTTTTATTTTTCCATGAAATGATTTCCTCCTATGTTAATAATTAATTTCCCTTCAAAGGGAATTTTATTTATTTTATTTTTATTATTTTTTGAGATGGAATCTTGCTCTGTTGCCCAGGCTGTAGTGCAATGGTGCAATCTCAGCTCACTGCAACCTCTGCCTCCTGCCGGGTTAAAGTGATTCTCCTGCTTCAGCCTCCAGAGCAGCTGGGACTACAGGAGTGCACCACCACGCCGGGCTAATTTGTATACTTTTAGCAGAGATGGGGTTTTACCATGTTGGCCAGGCTGGTTTCAAACTCCTGACCTCAGGAGATCTGCCTGTCTAGGCCTCCCAAAGTGCTGGGATTACAGGTGTGAGCCACTGTGCCTAGCCTCAAAGGAAATTTTAGTAGACTATATCACACACAAAATTTTTTTTTTTTTTTGAGACGGAGTTTCACTCTTGTTACCCAGGCTGGAGTGCAATGGCGCGATCTCGGCTCACCGCAACCTCCGCCTCCTGGGTTCAGGCAATTCTCCTGCCTCAGCCTCCTGAGTAGCTGGGATTACAGGCACGTGCCACCATGCCCAGCTAATTTTTTGTAGTTTTAGTAGAGACGGGCTAGTAGAGACGGGGTTTCACCATGTTGACCAGGATGGTCTCGATCTCTTGACCTCGTGATCCACCCGCCTCGGCCTCCCAAAGTGCTGGGATTACAGGCTTGAGCCACCGCACCCGGCCTAAAATTTTTTAAAGGACCAATACAAAAACATTCAAAGTAGCACTGTTTATGAAAATGAAAACCCAGACAATTTGACAAAGGCCAAAACCAGAAGCAGGTGTGTGACTCTATGTCAATAAAAGACACACATACATGAAATTATGTGGTGGTGTCATACTATTTAGTCTACCTTTAGTGGCCACACCAATAAAAATTTGTATGTGTGACAAAGACTGGATTGTAATTTAGAGTGAGTGACACAAACCAATAGATTCTGTTTTCATCCTGAAAAAGTTTCCTGTTACTTAGTTTTGTTTTTATTTTTTATTTTATTTATTTATTTTTGAGATGGAGTTTGCTCTGTCACCCAGGCTGGAGAGCAATGGTGTGGTCTAGGCTCACTGCAACCTCCACCTCCCAGGTTCAAGCCACTCTCCCGCCTCAGCCTCCCAAGTAGGTGTGACTACAGATGGGTGCCACCACACCCGGCTAATTTTTGTATTTTTAGTTGAGACGGGGTTTCACTATGTTGGCCAGGCTGGTCTCAAACTCCTGACCTCATGATCCACCTGCCTTGGCCTCCCAAAGTGCTGGGATTACAGGCGTGAGCCATTGCACCTGGCGGGAAACCCTTCTTAACACTGCACACCTAGAAAGTTTCCATCACTCTAAGCTGGCAGCTTAGGTGGTGCCATCAAAATACCTCCCTTAGCTTCTTGATGATGACTAAAATTCCTTTATAGAGGAGGAGCCTTTTGTGAAAGGCTTAGACACACAAACCCCTGGAAGAAGACGCACACTACACAAACACTCATGAAAATCATTGAATTAGGGTCCATTTCGGAGAGCGGATTTGGATAAGGAGCAGAATTAAGGCACCAGAGAAAATGAGCTATGAAGATGGATAAGTGGGTGAAAGGGAAGTGAGGGCACAGTGAATACACTTGAGAAACCTCCCCTGTTTTCTGAAAAGGGGTTCCACTCCACAGTGACTATGCTGAATGGAAGGACTGGCAAACGCAGGGTGCTTGTCTTCCCTGCCTGTTCTCCAGGGCACTGCCCCTTGGGAACAGGTGATGACCCATCCTGGCCTCAACATGGAAGCAGAGCATTTCCAGGCTAGGGAAAAATGGTCGTGTCTCTTGTCATTCCTTTATCCAAAAAGAAAAGAAAATGACTAAGGTTACTAGGGTTCCAAGGAATTCACATACCGATGTGAAGGTAGAGCAAGTAATGTGTGCTCATGCGGTTTTCTTGTTAAGGAGCTGTTGCTCTCTGAAGTTTGCACATTCTCATTTGCTTTCTTCTTGCCTTTTCTTCTTGACCCACCCCCACCAGTCCAGATCTCCAGTCAACGGGAGGGGGAATGTACAGCAGAAGTCAAGGGGAAATGAATTGGGGTGTTCTGGGGAAACTAAAAAAGAAGGCCCAAGGCTTCCTGCAAAAGGAGATGACTACTCTGCAAGTGTTATAAGGAAGACTGATGAGAGGGTGCCCCAAGGCCAGGGAGCAGTGCCTGATCCCCCATAGCTCAGCCTCTTCAACAGCCCAGGCTGTTCCACTGCAATACTGCAAGAGAATCACCCTCACGCCTTAAGGTCATCTTTGGAGAGGGATATCACCTATAAATCGATGGGGTTCTACAAGATCCTACCTAATCTGTATTTAATCTGAGGCAGGTAAGATGCCCTCCCATCCTCCTCAGCTCCTGGGACTTCCCAGCTCTGCTACAAAAAAGACTGAGTTGGAAAGGCTGGCAGGATGCTGAAGGTCCAGTCCTCTCTGGGCCTGAGAATGTGGTTTAGATCTAGGACCCCCTGAGGTTGATTCAATCCCCTGCGCTGAGTGCTGCCAGTCTCCTCCCACCTCACCCTGATCCATGCCAGTTTAGGCCAGGAAGTGACTCAAACTAGATCTAAAGCTCCAGAAACAAAGAGTGTAGAGGAGCCCTGACAGCTGACCAGAGGCACAGGCTGTGGCCAGAGGCTGTCCTGTGGGCAGGCAGACAAGACCCTAAAACCACCTGGGCCCCAGGGACCACGGGACTCAGGACTCAGGTGGAGCAGTACCAGGTGGGGGCGATGGCCTCGTACCAGTTGCCTCTGCAGAGGAGCCCAGGTTGTCTGGCCCAGCTTCACCAGCAGCTTGACTGGCTTCAGCAGGGTCTCCACTCTGGGAGCCCTCGGCAGCCACGCCCTCCAGAACTTTGCTCTCTTCCTCAGCAGGGAGCTGGGCATCCACTCCGACTTCCAGCACTCGGATGGTCTCATGACCTGACATCACGATGACCTGCAAGCAGAGGATGGAGACACTGCTGGGGGATGGGCTGGTAGAGCCACAGGATCCAAAGCTCTGGGTATGGCTGGGGGAAAGGTGGGGGGACTTCGGGATGTAGACCTTCTGTCCAGAGGGCTGTGTGCTCTGTGAGAATTCCAGAGCCTGGAGCAGGCTGCAGCTCCCTGATTCTAGGGAAGGAGCTGCTGGAGGAAAGCAGGCCCTGGTGACAGGGAGAAGGGCCTGACACAAGCTAGAAAATGTCCCCCAGAGCCAGACCATTTGGGAGCTAATTTCTCTTTGTTCCATCTCTTGGACTCAGTGCAGGGAGTGGTGGATGGCTTATCCTACAACTTGGAAGGATGTCCTCTTGGCAGCTAGGATATTGGCACGTGGCTCTGAGGGCTCCTAACATGGTACCCACAGCTTAAGATGGGCCAGGAAGCAAATCCCTCTTCACTTCCCTTGAAACTATCTGAAAGTTCCTCAAAGATAAAGGGATGGAACATGAATGCTTTACAATGCTGAGTAACTTTTTTTTTTAATTTTTTTTTTTTTGAGACGGAGTTTCACTCTTGTTACCCAGGCTGGAGTGCAATGGCACGATCTCAGCTCACTGCAACCTCCGCCTCCTGGGTTCAGGCAATTCTCCTGCCTCAGCCTCCTGAGTAGCTGGGATTACAGGCACGCACCACCATGCCCAGCTAATTTTTTGTATTTTTAGTAGAGATAGGGTTTTACCATGTTGACCAGGATGGTCTCGATCTCTTGACCTCGTGATCCACCCACCTCGGCCTCCCAAAGTGCTGGGATTACAGGCTTGAGCCACCGTGCCCGGCCCAATGCTGAGTAACTTTTATGGCCCATGATTCCTTTATTTCCAGAACTCTGGAGTAAAGGCTCAATTTCCCTGCAAGCTAAATTCCTGAAACAAAGGTCAAGAATCCGTAAGAGGCAGGCTGTCCTTCTCTGCCTGGCGCCGCTCCTGGACTGCAGCTTTTTATCCTGTGGGCCTGTGGCTCCTGTCCTGCCACCTGCTGTGGGCATGCTCAGACCTCAAGGGCAATCTCCATGCATGAGCAATGCAGGCGGACCTTGAGCCTCCTCAGAACACTCGGTCTCCCTCCCATGCCCAGACGCCCCACACTGGCTCTTCAGCAGCAGCACAGTAGCCCTGCCAACTGGGCCATTCAAGAATCAGAGACAAAGTCTGTGAATTAAACAGCTTTGTGTCAGGCCTCTCTGCAACTGGCCTGTGCCTGAAATCACTCTCACAACACGCTCTTTAAGCCTGAAAGTGGATCCAGCCAAACTGGGCTGGAAAAACTGACAATGTGACCCATCAGGAGAATATGAGATGAGTGAATACATCCCAAAAGCAGCTCTTGTGCTGCCTCCAGCTTCCCTATGAGGGACTTCACTCCAATTTCAGAGAAGTTCATTCTTTTTTATTTTTGGAGACAGAGTCTTGCTCTGTCACCCAGGCTGGAGTGCAGTGGAACGATCTCAGCTCACTGTAACCTGCACCTCCTGGGTTCAAGTGACTCTCCTGCCTCAGCCTCCTAAGTAGCTGGGATTACAGGTGCCCACCACCACCCCTGGCTTTTTGTGTTTTTAGTAGAGATGGGGTTTCACCATGTTGCCCCGGCTGGTCTTGAACTCCTGACCTCAGGTGACCCACCACCTTGGCCTCCCAAAGTGCTGGGATTATAGGCATGAGCCACCATGCCAGGCCTTTTTTTCTCCTTTTAAAAAAATGACACAGTCATTTGCAAAAAACAAAAAAGAAAATGTGTGTAAGCAAGACGAAAAACTAAAGAGTAAATTACCTGATGCCAAAACTTTCCCCATGTAAACTTAAGCATGTGATGTACATTTTGATTTCACATCTCAAAGTCACAGCTTAACTCCCCAAACTCAAGCCCTGAGAAATCCTAAGTGGCAAGTACCCCTGGAGAGGTGAAGTGGCCGTGAACTCTGGTAAGAAACAGATAATGAGGGGCCCTGTGGAGTCTTCCTCCTTTGCCCACACCCCTCGCTCCATCACCCTTACCCCCCACTTTTCCACCCCAGAAGATACCTGCTCATTGACAGTCAGAGATGACTCTGACCCAGCTCCAGGATCCATGGTCACTTGTCAGGGTTGGGTGGGGGCCGGCCCACACCTAGCACATCCTGGGTAAGATGGGATTGGAAAGGCAAAGGCTGATGTAACACAGTAATACAATTTCTATACCATCTAGAAAAGTCAGAATAGAATCATAGAAAGACAGAGAAGCTAGGTTCTCCCAAGTATCTGTAGAAGTAAAAAAAACCCCAAAAAACAGGATTCATTTTTTTTTTTTTTTTTTTTTTTGTGACAGCGTTTCGCCCTTGTTGCCCAGGCTGGAGTGCA
>NW_016107496.1:3050991-3064601 GCF_001604975.1 Cebus imitator
TTTTTTGTGACAGCGTTTCACTCCGTCGCCCAGGCTGGAGTGCAGTGGTGTGATCTGTGCTCACTGCAGCCTACGCCTTCCGGGTTCAACCGATTTTCCTGCCTCAGCCTCCTGAGTAGCTGGGATTACAGCCATGTGCCATCATGCCAGGCTAATTTTTGTATTTTTAGTAGAGATACGGTTTCAACATGTTGGCCAGGCTGGCCTTGAATTCCTGACCTCAAGTGATCTACCCACCTCGGCCTCCCTAAGTAACAGGAATGAGCCACTGCACCAGCCAAAAAACAGAATTCTAAGAACTTTAAAGTGTTGCATTTCCTACAGCATCCTAGGAGAATCAACATTGAGAAGAACCAGAAACATCTGGGCTTAAGGTGAGGAGAGTAAAGAAAGGGCCAATTATCTTCCCTGGGGCTCCCCCAGTCCAATGGGAGAGAGTACACCCAGTAGAACGCAAGGTGAATCTGACCCTGACACTCAGAACCTTAGACTCAGGTAAGGAGCAAGAGAGAAATCTGGGCAGATTTCCTGGAAGAGATGGTAAAAACATAAATTAGGCCGGGCGAGGTGGCTCACGCCTTTAATCCCAACACTTTGGGAGGACGAGGCAGGTGGGTCACAAGGTCAGGAGTTCAAGACCAGCCTGGCCAACATGATGAAAACTTGTCTCCACTAAAAATACAAAAAATTAGCCAGGCGTGGTGGCGGGCACTTGTGATCCCAGCTACTTGGGAGGCTGAGGCAGGAGAATTGCTTGAACTTGGGAGGTAGAGGTTGCAGTGAGCCAAGATCACACCACGGCACGCCAGCCTGGAGACAGTGCAAGACTCAATCTCAAAACAAATAAATAAAGTAATTAAATTAAATAAAAATAAATTAAAGTGGTCTCCTGAAGCATTTAGTAAAAATTTTAGTATTTGTATCAAAGTACAGGGTAGAGCGAGACTCAGTCTCAAAAAACAAATAAATGTTCAAAATAGGCAGAGATGAAAAAAAAAAGAAAAAATATATAAAATAAATAAAGCACAGAGTAATAATTTAAAAATAAAAATATAAATGCAGGTCCCTAGACCTTTTCCCCCAACTACTCCAAGAGAGTCTGATTCAGGGGAGGAACATCATAGAATCACTCCTTGGGCAACTCTGTGACAGTGGCCCAAAGACCACAGTGGCCTGTAAGAGAGGAGGTGAGACATCCCAGATGGTGAACAGCCTGCCCTGTGCAGTGAGGAGCGGGCAAAGCCCTCATGTGAGGACAGGTTGTCTGGCTGGAGCCACAAACCACAGTCGTAAGAAATAAAGAAAATAGGTTGGGCACAGTGGCTTATGCCTGTAATCCTAGCACTTTGGGAGGCCGAGGCAGGAGAATTGCTTGGGTCCAGGAGTTCGAGACCAGCCTGGGCAACATAGTGAGACCCTGTCTCTACCAAAAATAAAAATAAAAAATAAAAAAATTAGTCGGGCATTGTGGTGCATGCCTATAGTCTCAGCTACTCAGGAGGCTGAGGTGTGAAGATCGCTTGAAACCGGGAGGCAGAGGCTGCAGTGAGCAGTAATTGGTACACTCCAGCCTGGGTGACAGAAGCAGACCCTGTCTCAAAAAAGAAAGAGACAGATAGAGAGAAAGAGAAAAAAAAAAAATGAGGCAAATAGGTTTAGACACTTTTATAGGAAAAAAGCAATTAACATTTATTTTGAGTGCATCTTGTATGCTAGGCATTTTATGTAACACAAATTGCTTGCTGTATTACTCATGCCAACTCTGGGGGTGTCGAGAATGGGGGACATTATTATCTGCATGTGACAGATGGGGAAACAAAACCCAGAGGGGTGTTCTGGATTCACCTTTCCTTTCTGCTACGGTCTGAATGTGTCCTTCCCCCCAAATTCATGAGCTGAAATTCTAATCCCCAAGGTGATAACATTAAGAGGTAGGGCCTCTGCAAGGTAATTAGGAATGGGATTAGTGACTGTATAAACAAGGCCTGAGGCTGGGTACAGTGGCTCATGCCTGTAATCCCAGCATTTAGGGAGGCCAAGGCAGGTGAATTGCTTGAGCCCAGGAGTTCGAAGCGAGCCTGGGCAACATTGCGAAACCCCATCTCTACAAAAAGTACAAAAATTAGCTGAGTGTGGTGGTGCGCACCTGTAGTCTCAGCTACTCAGGAGGCTGAGGCGGGAGGATCACTTGAGCCCAGAAGGTTGAAGCTGTGGTGAACTGTGATTACGCCACTGCACTTCAGCCTATGCAACAGAGCGAGACTCTAGTGTGAGAGAGATATTTTCACCCCTTTGACTATGTGAGGACACAGCAAGAAGGCTCTGTTAATGAGGAGGTGGGCCATCACCAGACAGCAACACCCTGAGCTTGGACTTCCCACCTTCAGTACTATGATAAACGTCTGTTGTTTTTAAGCTACCCAGTTCATGGTATTTTGTTAAAGCAGCCCAAACAGACTAAGATAAATTCACATTCCATACAATTAACCATTTTAGCCACTTTACAGTGCACCATACAGTGGAATCTGGTACATTCACGCCTGGGCCACCATCACCACTGTCTAGTCCCAGAACATTTTCATCAACCCAAAAGGAAACTCCATATCCACGAATAGTCTTTCACCTTCCACTGCCACCACCCAAGCCCTGGCAACTACTGATGTGCTTTCTCTATGGAGTTCCCTATTCTGGATATTTCATGTAAATGGGATTAAAGAATATGTGGCTTTCTGTGTCTAGCTTCTTTTACTTAGCACGTTTCCAAGGTTCATCCATGTTGTAGCATGTGTCAGAATTTCATTCCTTTTCATGGCAGAATAATCTGCTTTTTTTGAGATGGAGTCTTGCTCTGTTGCCAGGCTGGAGGGCAGTGGTGCAATCTTGGCTCACTGCAATCTCCACCTCCCAAGTTCAAGCAGGTCTCTTGCCTCAGCCTACTGAGTAGCTGGGACTACAAGCGCACGCCACCATGCTCAGCTAATTTTTGAATTTTTAGTAGAGATGGGGTTTCACCATGTTGGCCAGAATGGTCTTGATCCCTTGACCTGGTAATCCACCCGCCTTGGCCTCCCAAAGTGCTAGGATTACAGGCATGAGCCACCATGCCTGGTTGGCTGAATAATATTCTATTGTATGGATATACTACATTTTGTTTACCCGTTCATTAGTTGGTGGATATTTGGGTTGTTCTAACTTTTGGCTATTGTGAATAGTGTATTATGACTATTGGGTATAATTTTTTTTGAACACCTGTTTCCAATTCTTTGGGTATATACCTAGGAATGGAATTGCCAGATGGATTATCCCTTGGGGTTTTAGCATCTTCATTGCTTGGCAGAATGTTCCCTGATCAACCAGGTAAGGAGAACCATGAGGTTCCTTCCCTCCTTTTCCCTCCCTAGCCCCTCTAGAGTGGGGGTCAAGGAGAGGGCAAGCGATTCCAGATACCTAACAATTAAAAAAAAAAAAAAGAGGAATTGAGCCTTCCCGTTTCAGGTAGGATGAGTGGGTGCAGGAGGGGCAGGGGAATTTTCTGGAAGAACTGGTGAGCATCCACCTACCTCACTGGGGCTCTAGCCTCCTTCTTGGTTCATGTCTTCCCTCAGATTTTTTTTTTCTTGAGACAGGGTCTTGCTCTGTTGCCCAGGCTAAAATGTAGTGGCATGACCATGGCTCACTGTAGCTTCAAATGCCCAGGCCCAAGTGATTCTTCCGCCTTAACCACCAGAGTAGCTGTGACTACCCATGGACAGCTAATTTTTTTTTTTTTTTTTGGTAGATATGAGGTCTCCCTATGTTGCCAGGGCTAGTCTTAAACTCCTATCCCCCCAGATTTTGTACACGGTAGTCTTCCATGAGTTTTTCAGAGAACTTGGCAATTTACCATCACCTCTGGCTAGGAATTGGGATGAGCTATGAAAGTTGTTAAATGTAGAGGTCATTTGCAAAGAAAATAAGAGGAAGAGACAAAATTGAAATGAAAGCTATGCAAGGTGAATCTGGGTGCATTCAGCTTGATACATACGTTTCATGGGGAGAAGAATTTTCCAATTTCAAAGAAGGTCATTAGGCGTAAGGCAGCAGTAGCCAATCATCGTAGAGCAGCAAGCCATCTCCTTGAGAGGAGAGTAAAGCCTGCTCATAGTCTCACTGTGGCCTCTGGCTCTTTGCCGCCAATTATGGCCACTCACAAGGAGTGAGCAGGGGCAAGTGTCCACTTTGTGACTGTGTTAGGAGGATTCAAGTAGTGATAAGGGTTGGGTGATTCTGATATCCCTTCCACCCTTAAGATTTTACGAGCTATGAGGACCTGGGTTCTTGGTGTCTGGTCCTTTAAGCCAAGGGCAAAGTCTGTCCTGAGACAGAGCCTCTAGCCACACCTAAGCCCACTCCAACCCACCAGCCAGATTTCAACCCACCAGAAATCCAGGCAGAGCAGAGTCCAAGACCTCCCTTGTTCCAGATCTGACTCCATCTCTCCCTGTCTTATCTTTAGATGGCTCCTATTACACATGTATGTGATATCAACACCTCTCTGACAAGTAGACACTTAGCATTTTGACTCTGAGCTGTGCCCTCCCTGTGTGTTCCCCTTGCTTGGTATCTATGCAGACTTTTCTCTGAAACTGCTCCCATCTCCTTGTCAGGAACTTTCCAGATTTTTTTCAAGCCTCAGCTGTGGCTGGGTTCCAGTGACTAGAAAGCCATCTTTGGTTTGCTTTTT
Source organism: Cebus imitator (assembly GCF_001604975.1). Classification (NCBI taxonomy): domain Eukaryota; kingdom Metazoa; phylum Chordata; class Mammalia; order Primates; family Cebidae; genus Cebus; species Cebus imitator. The sequence goes on from NW_016107496.1 coordinate 3,055,715, forward strand.
GACCATTTCCCCAATGACTGCATAAATAGCACATCTGGATGGACTCCTTTGAGTCCATGATGCTATGTAGTGCCCACAGCCTGAAGGCCAAGAGGGAGAGACAATCAGCTGTCTGTTTCAAGAGAAGGAGCTCCTGTCCCCATCCCAGCAGTAGAATCCCAACACATACACAGATCATAGCAGAGCTGCTCTGGTTAAAGCTGGGGTGGGAAGCAGAGCACACCAAGGGCCCTCTCCTTTGCCTTCTTTCTCCAGTGAGTTGGGTTTGAAAAACCCCTGGATGGGGCCTGGCAAGGCACTCCGGTTGGCTAGCAAATGGCTCACTTACCCCTTGTTTTCCTTGCTAACATCTAAAAACCCAGACAGAGCTGAGCACAGTGGCTCATGCCTATAATCTCAGTGCTTTGGGAGGATCATGTGAATTTAGGAGTTTGACACTGTCCCCGTCTCTACAAAAGATAAAAACAAAAAAACAAAAAAACTAGGCTGGGCGCGGTGGTTCATGCCAGTAATCCCAGCACTTTGGGAGGCTGAGGCTGGTGGATCATAAAGTCAGGAGATTGAGACCTTCCTGACTAACACGGTGAAACTCCATCTCCACTTAAAATACAAAAAATTATCTGGGAGTTGTGGCACACACCTGTAGTCCCAGCTACTTGGGAGGCCGAGGCAGGAGAATCGCTTGACCACCCGAGGTGGAGGTTGTAGTGAGCCAAGATTGCACTACTGCACTCCAGCCTGGGCTACAGAGCGAGACTTCAACTCAAACAAAACAAACAACAAAAAAAGAACTAGCTGGGTGTAGTGGTGCACACCTGTGGGAGGACTGCTTGAGCCCCAGAAGTCAAGGCTGCAGTAAGTTGTGATCATTCCACTGCACTCCAGCCTGGGTGACAGAGCAAGACTTTGTCCCAAATAAATAAATATAAAAACAAAACCCCAAGCAGTCTTAGGGTAAAAGGAACTGCGAGTGCTAAGGCATTTGTATACCCTGAGAATCCAAAGAGGTCCAGGGCCATGCAGGATTTTCAGTGGGGAGGAATGAGCCAGAGAACCTCATTCTACCTGTCATTCTCCTCTGGACCTGCTTTGAGTTTAGAGCAGTATTCCAAGATACATAGGAGAAGGACTGGGAAATCCCAAACAAATCAGAACTCCCTAAAATAGCCTGAGATCCTAGCAGAAGAAATCCTTAAATGCCTTCTCTAATTTGACTAGGCCGGTGTGGTGGCTCATGCCTTTAATCCTAACACTTTGGGAGGCCAAGGCAGGAGGATCACCTGGGATCAGGAGTTCAAGACCAGAAGATTGGCCAACATGGGGAAACCCTGTCTCTACTAAAAATAGAAAACTTTGCTGGGCATGGTGGTGGGCACTTGTAGTCCCAGCTACTCCAGAAGCTGGGTCAGGAGAATTGCTTGAACCCCGGAGGTGGAAGTTGCAGTGAGCCGAGATTGCCCTACTACACTCCAGTCTGGGCGACACAGCGAGACTCCAGATCAAAAAATAAAAATAATAAATAAATAAATAAATAAAATGGTGATTAAATAAGCAAGCCCTATGGGATTATTATGATGATATAAGATCACGTAAATGAAATGCTTAGCATGATGCTTTTACCACAATCATCTTCATTTTTTTTCTTTTTTTTTTTCCAAGACGGGGTTTCACCATGTTGGTCAGGCTGGTCTTGAACTCCTGACCTCAGGTGATCCACCCACCTCAGCCTCCCAAAGTGCTAGGATTACAGGCGTGAGCCACCGTGCCTGGCTAATCATCTTCATTTTTATCTATATGTACATACAGGCAGAGAGAGGTCAGGTGACTTGACCAAGGACACTGGAGAGTCAGTGGCAGATTCAAACTTCAAGGCTCTGTCCACCTCCCCAAACCCCATCTTCCTGACACCACACAGAGCCTCCTCTCAGGAAACAGGAGAAGGCTGATGGTGATTGCTCTGGCCCCCAAGACTCAGGAGACGCTAGAAAACAGAGGATCTCAATTCTGCTCCAGACCGGCCCCCGCCTCTACACCCTGAACCATCAGCAGAGCTAACAGTCTTGCCAAGCTGTTGTCAGATCAGCTAGGCACACACACAGAAGAAAGAAAAAAGAGTAATGAGGTGACCAAAAAAATAGGAGAGTAGAGCCAAGCGTAGTGGCTCTTACCTGTAATCCCAGCACGATGGGAGGTGAGGCGGGCGGATCACCTGGGGTCAGGCATTTGAGACCAGCCTGACCAACATGGAGAAACCTCATCTCTACTAAAAAGACAAAATTAGCCAGGCGTGGTGGTGCATGCCTGTAATCCCAGCTACTCGGGAGGCTGAGGCAGGAGAATCACTTGAACCTGGGAGGCAGAGGTTGCGGCAAGCCGAGATCATGCCATTGCACTCCAGCCTGGGTAACAAGAGTGAAACTCCGTCTTAAAAAAAGAAAAGGAAGAAAAGAAAAGAAAAGAAAGAAGGAAGGAGGGAAGGAAGGAAGGAGAAAGAAAGAAAAAGAGAAAAGAAAGAGAGAAAGAGAGAGAAAGGAGAAAGAAGGAAGGAAGGAATGTGAAAAATGAAAAGTTGGTATGTTCCTAGTAGACTGTAAACTCCAGGAAGGCAGGGCTCATGTGCTTATCATCATATCTCTGGTCCCTAGGATAATATATGGTATATAACCGGGTTCATGAATATGGGCTGAAAACATATAAGATACGAGGTTTTGTCGTAGCCACATCACTTAGCCTCTTCATATTTCCTACCTTTTCCCTCAAAACACACACCCTATTTCAAATGTTTTGGCTCCATTTCCCATACTGGGGCTACTTAAAAATGAATTCAAAGACGTAGTATAGGCTGGGTGTGGTGGTTCACACTGGTAATCCCAGCACTTTGGGAGGCTGAGGCAGGCAGATTACTTAAGGTCAGGAGTTCGAGACCAGCCTGGCCAACATGGTGAAACTCCGTCTCTGCTAAAAATACAAACATTACCTGGGGAATGGTGGTGGGCGCCTATAGTCCCAGCTACTTGGGAGGCTGAGGTGGGAGCACTGCTTGAACTCAGAAAGTGGGGGTTGCAGTGAGCCAAGATCATGCCACTGCACTCTAAGTGATGGAGTGTAACTCTGTCTCAAAAAAAAAAAAAAAAAAAAAAAAATTCAAAGATGTAGAATTGAGTTCTGGAGAACCCAGACCACACTGACCCCTTCCTAAAGTGCCCATCCAGTTTCTCATTCCAAGCCTTCCTCCCTTGGACAGTTTCTCCTGGATCCCACCCTCTCTTCTGCCTCATGAACCCTGATTTTAACATTTTGACACAGAGCATGGGGTTTAAAGGCAGAAGACCCAGCTTGAATACTGCTTCTACTACAGGTAGTCCCTCTAAGCCTCAGTTTCCTTATCCAAAATGGAATCAAATTATAGTAACCATCTCATGGGTTATTATGAGGATTAAATTAATAATATTCACAGAAGGCACTTAAAACAGGGCCTAGAATGAAGCAAACACTATATATGTGTTATTATCATTGCTATTATTTTGAACTGAAGTAAAGCATGCACATAAAAACGTTTTAAATTATAAAGAATTTTTAAAATGTAAAAGACGGCTGGGCGCGGTGGCTAACATCTGTAATCCCAACACTTTGGGAGGCCCAGGTGTTCGAGACCAGCCTGAGCAACACAGTAAAACCCTGTCTCTACTAAAATACAAAAAAATTAGCCGGGCGTGGCAGTATTCGCCTGTAATCCCAGCTACTTGGGAGGCCGAGACAGGAGAATCACTTGAACCCGGAGGTTGCAGTGAGCCAAGATTGTGCCACTGCACTCCAGCCTGGGTGACAGAGTGAGACTCCGTCTCAAAAGAAAAAAAGGGAAAGATTACTCCGATAATTTTATAGTGAGTATATCTTGGGGACGAGAATATAAGCTTATCCCAAATTCCTTCAACATGCAGATAAACAAACATTACAAGAGCAAATTTCTTCTGACTCACTTTTCTTTTCTTTTTTTGTTTTTGAGACGGAGTCTCACTCTGTCGGCCAGGCTGGAGTGAAGTGGCATGATCTTGGCTCACTGCCACCTCCGCCTCCTAGGTTCAAGCAATTCTTCTGCCTCAGCCTCCCGAGTAGCTGGGACTACAAGTGAGTGCCACCACGCCTGGCTAATTTTTGTATTTTTAGTAGAGATGGGGTTTCAACACCTTGGCCAGGCTGGTCTCGAACTCCTTACCTCGTAATCCACCTGCCTTGGCCTCCCAAAGTGCTGGGATTACAGGCATGAGCCATGGCACTTGGCCCCTGACTCACTTTTCTTAACTTTAGGAAGTATTTCCAGGTACAAAACAGAAGAAATGGTTATATACACACACACACACACACACACACACACACACACACTCACGAACAATCACTTCATGGTATTACCTTGTTTGTTTTCAGGTTTAGCATCTACTTGTCCACCCCCAGAATAAAAACTCCATGAGAGAAGTTTTGTCTGAATTGTTCAGAGCATGGCACTGAGCGGGTATTTTTGTTGAACCAATGAAGAAATGAAGTTCTACAGCAGATAAGCGAAGTACCAGGTAACAGAAGTATCACTTTGAACACCTGGGCTTGAATCAAAATGGAATATATGGAATTATTCCTCCGAAGGCCTCTGCCAGTCAATGTTGGCTACCTCTAGATTGCCAAATAAGGGGCGTGGGATACATGTATATGAACAATTAGAGACCAGCCCTCTACTTTTGGAACAAGGAATTGGGGAAGGGCAGATGAGGTTTAAAATCTCCGCAAAGAGCCTCTTTTCTTTGGCCCAGGAAGCCTTCCTGAACTCTTCTGACTTCCCCCTGCCCAGCAGCAGACGCTATTCTGTGAGGGTTTTAGGCTTCCATTCGGGCTAAGCGGGGCATTCTGCCGCGAAAGTGGAGGATACAGGGTATGCTGGGAGCTCCTTTGGCCTTGCCAGGTGAGCCTGCCCAGGGAGCCTACATCGGGCCCATTATTATGACTATTTATTAATAATAATATCGTTATTAAATATTTATGAAGTGCTCATGCTCTGCCTGATGGTGATTCTCCCATCACTGCCCCACCCTTCCAGCAACGCCCGGGTCCTTAACCCCGAGTCCCACCGGTCATCCCAGAGTTTGTTCATTCAGGAGAATTGTGACAGGTCACCCTGGCCGCCCCAGCTGGCCCTAACCGCCGGGAACCCAGGCGCCCGCGTTCTCCAGCGGGGCAAGGATCCTCTCCTCGTCGCACTGGGTCTGTGTGAAGAGCGTCCCCTGTGGTCCGAACCCCACCAGGGTTCCAGGGACAGAAACGGGGAGGGGCCAGGTCCAGGTTCCCCACCGGGTCCACCTGGCGGCCACCCTCTCCGCTCCAGGTCCAGGGCTGCCCGCGTGCGGGCAAGGGCGCGGCCCCCGGGTGTCCGGCCCCAGGCGGGCAACCGCGCGCGGTCCGGCTCCCACAGTTCCCCGCCGCCCCGGCACCGCATCCCGCCGCCCCGGCCCCGCGGCTTTTTTTCTCTTTATCATAAATATATAAATTATGCTAATTACGGGCATTGCATATTAACCAAACCCGAAACCTCCCCTGCCCGGCCCCCTCCCCCTCCGTGCAAACCCCTCCCCGCCCAGGACCCCGCTACTTACCAGAGCCCGAGCCCGAGCCGCCTTCGCCCTGGGTGCCCGGCGGCCACCGATTAGAGATTCATCTCACAGCCCGGGCCAGGGGACCGGGGCCAGGGCCACGGCGGCCGCCGCCCGCAGACAAAGAAGCCAGTTCGGCTTGGCTGGGCTCGGCTCGGCCCGGGAGCTGGTTGGGACCCGCCGCCGCCCCCGGGCCCCTAGCCTGGGCTGGGCAGAGCCGAAGGGGGTTCCGCGGGCTGCGCCAGGCGGAGGGGGACGGCCGGGAAGCGGGAAGGGGAAGCCGGGTGGGGGTCGGTCAGGTATATATTTTTCCTCGTTCCCCCCTTCCACGACCCCCCCTTATCCCTCCCCCCCCTTTTTCCCTCCTTCTGCTACTTGGATTTTTTTAGCTGCTGCGTCATGAGCATAATTTATGCAAAGAGCTTTGCCGCATGCTGCACCGCCCGCGCCAGCCGCCGGGGGCGGCGGGCTGGGCGGGCGGTCAGGGAAGGGAGGGGAGCAAGGGAACCGGGAGCGAGGGGTGGGGGTTGGGAGGGGACCCTCGGGCCCTGGCCTAGCGGGAGGCCCGGGAGGCTCTCTCCCGGCACAGGGATGGACGGTCAGTGGGGTGGTTACTCAGCCCCTTCAAGATGCCGCGGAGGTGGTTTCATTTTGTAAGGTGCGAGAGTGGGAGCTGGAGTCCGGACTGGGGACCCTCCATTGCCACAAGGCCTTCAGCCGAGGGTTGGGGCGGTGACTCCCTGCCACCGCCTTTCCTCTAGGTAGTCAACTCCTCAATGTTGAAAGTCAAGTTTATGTCTCTCTCTCCCTCCCTAGAAAGGCCGGGGAGCGGGCCAGGCGTGGTGGCTCCCGCCTGTAATTCCAGCACTTTGGGAGGCCGAGGCGGGCGGATCACCTGAGATCGAGAGTTCAAGACCAGCCTGACCAGCATGGAGAAACCCCGTCTCTACTAAAAATACAAAATTAGCCGGGCATGGTGGCACATGCCTGAAATCCCAGCTTCTCGGGAGGCTGAGGCAGGAGAATCGCTTGAACCCGGGAGGCAGAGGTTGCGGTGAGCCGAGATCGTGCCATTTGCATTCCAGTCTGGGCAACAAGAGCGAAACTTTGTGCCACTGCACTCCAGCCTGGGCAACAGGAGCGAAACTGCATCTCAAAAAAATAAATAAATAAATAAAAAGAAAGGCGGGGGAACTCAGACATCCCTCAGCTAAAGTGGAGAACCTCTGAACAGCTGTGGCCCGGCACCAAAGCAGTGAAGGGTCCTAGGTCCCTCACCCAGTGGCAGCCCTGGGTCGTGTTGTCTAAAAGCAGCTTTCCGGCCTTCTTGTCCAAGTAGACAAGGAAATGTGAACAGAATGACAAAGTTCGGTGGAATGGTGAAAAACCTATGTTCACTTCTGAAGGTGGAGAGGGGACCAGAAAAGGGATGAATGTGGGGGGCTGAGGGAAAGCAGATTGGAGTACCGGACATATGAGAGAGGAAAAAGTTCCCAGACCAAAGTGAAAGAGTGGGAATGAGGGGAGAACTGGGAAGGAAGAAGGCTCTGTAAATCCAATAAATGTGGATTCCAACACAGAGACCACCTGCTGTCTCTCTAGGCTGTTTCCCCTCCCACCTTCCCGGTATATTTGGTGGTCTGATGATAGCTAGAGGTAGATGGGTTAGAGGCAGTGTGACAATGTAAGTGGAGGACTCTGTCCTCCCCGGGACTACTCTGTAAAGCCTCCTGGTGGAAGGGCATTCAATGGCCTGACCTCTTGGTTAACCTGGCCAGTGGAGCTCAGGCTGTGTCAGCTTGCTGTTTCCATCTGGGAGTAAGCAGGTATTGCTGGCAGCAGACTTATAGTAACCAATGTATTATGTGCATATATATATGTATATACTTAGGTTTTAGTCCCAACTCTTCCACTAGCAATCCAAGCAAGTAATTCAACTTCTTCATTAGTTATAAACAAGTTTGTGAACCTGTATGTGAAAAAAAAAGAAAGCTGCAAGCTCTATACAATTGTAAGGTGTCATTCCCTGTCCAGTAGTTTGAACTCATTTTCATGGCCCTGTGAAACTCTACTACGAGGCATGGTATTACAGTTCTTGGGGTTTTTGTTTGGTTTGTAGTCCCTGTGGTCTCTCTCCCTGGACTGAATTCTTTGAGGGCACTGGTTGTGACTCATTTTTGTACACTACTCTTTTTTTTTTTTTTTTTTTACTGGGGGTGGGCCTGCCGCTGCTGCCCCCGAGGGGGTGGAAAGACAGGGCCCCCCATGTACAGTACTCTTTATGTGAAGAAGGGGCTCAGTATTGCTGCTGAACTTTGTCACATGAAGGTTGAAGCTTTTAATCTATATCACTTGGTTTGGTGCTACACAAAGATAGAGCAAAGGCTTTGGATGGCACGGATATTAGCAACAGTTTGAAGAAGGAAATATGGATGTGATCAAGTAGTTCAGGGAGACATACATAAAAATGTTAATCGGCCAGGTGCTGTGGCTCACGCCTGTAATCCCAGCACTTTGGGAGGCCGAGTCAGGCAGATCACCTGAGGTCGGGAGTTTGAGACCAGCCTGACCAACATGGAGAAACCCCATCTCTACTAAAAATACAAAATTAGTCAGGCATGGTGGCACGTGCCTGTAGTCCCAATTACCAGGGAGGCTAGGCAGGAGAATCACTTGAACCTGCGAGGTGGAGGTTGTGGTGAGCTGAGTTCGTGCCATTGCACTCCAGCCTGGGCAACAGAGCAAGACTCTGTCCAAAAAAAAAAATGTTAATCATGATTTTCTTTACATTGTATACACTTCTGCAATGCTTAATTATTTGATGAGCATATTTTACTTCTTGTTTCTTTAATTTTGTATTGGGGCATAACATATACACAGTAAAATATACAAATTTTGTGTATACCGTGACAAATTTTTACATGTATTTAAATATTACATGTGTATATATGTGCGTGTATACATATATACACATATACATACATATATACGTGTATATATACACATATACACACACATGCACACACACACACACACACATCCATGTAATCCCCACTGAAAACAAGATATAGAGCCTTTCCAAGACCTGAGAGGATTCCCTTATGCTCCTTCACTGTCCACAAATTCCCAAAGTAACCATTCTGATTTCTATCAGCATAGATTACTTTAGCTGATCCTTGAACTTCTCGTAAGTGAAATCAGATAGTATGCACTCTTTTGTGTTTGACTCCTGTCACTCAACAATTTTTTTT
>NW_016107496.1:3067211-3069102 GCF_001604975.1 Cebus imitator
TATTTTTAGTAGAGACAGGGTTTCACCATGTTGACCAGGATGGTCTCGATCTCTTGACCTCGTGATCCACCCGCCTCGGCCTCCCAAAGTACTGGGATTACAGGCGTGAGCCACCGCGCCCGGCCTTCTTTCCTTTATTTCTTTCTTTTCCAGACAGGGTCTTGCACTGTTGCCCAGGCTGGAGTGCAAGGTGTGATCATGGCTTACTACAGCCTCAGCTTCCTGGGCTCAAGTGATCCTCCCACCTCAACCTTGAGTAGCTGAGACCACAGGCACAGGCCACCATGCCCAGCTAACTTTTTTTTGTCAAGACAGGGTTTCCCTATCTTGCCCAGGCTGGACTTGAATGCCAGAACTCAAGTGATCCCCCCTGCCTCAGCCTCCCAAAGTTCTGGGGTTACGGGTGTGAGCTACCACACCTGGTCCTCACTCTGTTTCTTGAGCATATACATTATTTACCTACCAGATGAATGACAGGGCCATATGTTTTCTCTTTTACCTGATCTCCTCAAGCACCCAGCATACGAGGGATGCTCTGTTGACAGTAAGAGTCCTCCTGGGCACTGTACCTAGAAAACTTCTGAAATCAAAGCAGATAATCCCTGGGGTCCCATCTTCCTTGGCATGAGAACTGTGCCAGATCCAGGTCTTCATAAACTTGTCATGGGGCAACCAAGTGTTAACCAGAATCCATGGATACTGTCCCAAACACTTTCCTTATCTCCATAGTCAATCTTGTGCCTCGCTGTCTCTAACCAACAGCTAAAGGGCACCCACGGCTGTTGCTAAGGCAATAAAGCTGGGGCATTCAGCAGGGGACTCAGGCTGGTCAGCAGAAAAAACCTCTCAGCTGTGAGGAGAGGAAAGGCAGCAATGCATTTCTAAGGGCCAGTGGGCCAGTGGGCCAGTTTTCATAAAACAACAAAGCAGTTGTCAGTCTTGGCTGCTCATATTGAAGGCATGTGAAGAGATCGGGCCACGGAGGAGAAGATTCCTGATGCTGTTAACAATGCAAGGATATCTTAAGGTGAGAAGCCAGAGTTTTTGACAACTTATATGTGACAAGGAGTATGCTTATGCATGCTCCATTTTTTATAGACCTCCACCTCTCGCCCTGAAATGCATATATTTTAATCTATTTACTTTAATTTTAGCAATGATGTAAAACTGTATTGCTGGGCTGCTGTCATTGTCTCTGACAGATCACCCTACCACTTCAAAGGGTAAATACGTTTTTTTTCATAATTTTTATACAGTAACAAGGTGAGGAACATTTTAGCTCATAAATTATTTACCAAACCTTACAGGCATAATAGGCCGTGTGCATATTCATCAGGCTATCATCCATTATTCATAAGAAGTTCACTTCAACTGTTAGAAGAAAATGAGGTTGTTGATTGAAATGCTGAAGAAATGTGGGCTTTTGTACTCCCCCCTTCTCTCCCATCTGAGTAAGTCTGGAAGTTTCCATCAAAAAATGATATTACAGGAAAAAAAGTCTTATTCCTGACAAGTGAATATGTAGATAGAAGGAAAGCAGGCATGAAGTAGGAAATAAATGGGCAGAATCAACCACTATTCATTGAACTCAAATAATGTCCTCTGACCCCAGCTTCCACATAAACTGTGCCCAAGGGAACCCCTTTCTTGCAACAAAAGATCAGCTTCAGCAAATCTGATAGAGTTATTACATATACATACAATAATTATTATTTTTTTCAGACAGAGTTTCACTCTTGTCATGTAGGTTGGAGTGCAGTGGTGCAATCTCAGCTCATGGCAACCTCCACCTCCTAGATTTAAGTGATTCTCCTGCCCTCAGCCTCCTTGAGTAGCTGGAATTACAGACGCTTTCCTCCATGCCTGGCTAATTTTTTTTTTTTTCTTGAGA
>NW_016107496.1:3069292-3074050 GCF_001604975.1 Cebus imitator
CATGCCCAGCTGATTTTTTGTATTTTTAGTAGAGACGGGGTTTCACTATGTTGACCAGGATGGTCTTGATCTCTTGACCTCGTGATCCACCCGCCTGGGCCTTCCAAAGTACTGGGATTACAGGCGTGAGCCATCGCGCCCGGCTGAATTTTTGTATTTTTAGTTGAGACAGGGTTTCACCATGTTGGCCAGGCTGGTCTCAATCTGCTGACCTCAGGTGATTTGCCCGCTTCGGCCTCCCCAAGTGCTGGGATTACAGGTGAGCCACCACACCTGGCCAGTTATTGCTTGTATTAACTAAGATACAGGTTGCATTCTATAGCTTAGGAAGTATTTATTATCTTCTTATTTGACCCTCATGCCAAGTCTGTGAGGTGGGAATAATTTTCTTTTCCCTTTTTTTTCTTTGACAGTGTCTTACTCTGTCACCCAGGCTGGAATGCGGTGTGCAATTACAGCTCCCTGCATCCTCTGCCTCTCAAGTTCAAGCGATCCTCCTGCCTCAGCCTTCTGAGTAGCTGGAACTTCAAGCACACACCACACCTGGCTAATTTTTTTTTGTAGAGACGGGGTCTCCATAAGTTACCCGGGGTGGTTTCAAACTCCTGGGCTCAAGCTGTCTGCCCACGTTGATCTCTCAAAGTGTTGAGATTCCACTGTGTCTGTGGAACAATTTTCAAGATGCGAAAACAGCCTTAGAAAACTGAGAAAGATGAGAAAACTGTGACTCGCAAGTTAAGTGATTTGTTCAATGCTGATCAGATTATGAGGAACAGAACTAGGACTGGAACCTAAACTTACTTCCACATCCCATGTTTTGTTTATTTATTTGTTAGAGTCTTGCAATATTGTCTGGTCTCAATGTAGGCTGGTTTCACACTCCAGGCCTCAAGTAATCCTCCCTGCCTCAGCTTCCCAAAGTGTTGAGATTACAGGTGTGTGTCACCATGCCTGGTCCATATCCCATACTCTTTTTTTTGAGACAGAGTCTCACTCTGTCACCCAGGCTGGAGTGCAATGGCACAATCTTGGCTCACTGCAACCTCTGCCTCCCGGGCTCAAGTGATTCTCCTGCCTCAGCTTCTCAAGTAGCTGGGATTCTCCTGCCTTAGCCTCCTGAGTAGCTGGGATTACAGGCATGAGCCACTATACCTGGCTAACTTTGTATTTTTAGTAGAGACGGGGTTTCTCCATGTTAGCCAGGCTGGTCTCAAACTCCTGACCTCAGGTGATCCGCCTGCCTCAGCCTCTCAAAGTGCTGGGATTACAGGTGTGAGCCACCGCACCTGGCCTACATCTTGTATTCTTTTTATTCTGTCTTACTAAGTCCTCTGGATGGTAAAACCCACCATTCCCAAGATACAGGTATTTTACAGTGTTCTCTATGAACCACTGAATTTATTTTCCTTTTTTAGTATCTTTTATTATTTCTGTGGAATACAAAAGCAATATAGGCTTGAAAGCACTAAACAATACAAAGTTCTGTACAATAGAGAATAACAAACGTCCTAGCTATGGACAGGCAGCATATGGACTGCCATGACTGCCAACCTCTACAGCACCTCCATTTCCACAGGAAAAAGTGGGAGATGTTGGGATCAGGTCAGACCCACAGATATAGGTTCAGATCTGGGCATGGTCACTTACTGGTAAATAAAAAGCCATGGTTTCCTTATTTGTAAATGGGGCCAATGCCTACTCGAGGTTTTTGTGTTAAGTGAGCTAATGTATATAAAATCCAGGTGTCAGTATTTTCCTCCATTTTAAGGGTCACTTTCCTCAAGTATATTTAAAGAAGTGGAATGGGAGGCAAGGTTTGTCTCATGCCTTTCCCTCGAGTCTTCTCCCTGACCCTGTCTTCCATTCTGCCTTGGCCACTTACTTGCCTGCTGGTCACAGCCTAGAACTCCTAGTGTGGTTCTCTAAATGAAAGGCACCTATATTCACAGTGGGATGCAGGTGTGAATTCTTTCCATCACGACTACATAAGGTTATTCTTTTACTAAAGTGTTGGGGGGACAACTAAAGAGAATTACAATAGTGGAAAGTATTAAAACTCTGTGGGTTGTTTTTTTTTTTTTTTTGAGACAGAGTCTCACTCTGTCGCCCAGGCTGCAGTGCAGTGATGCAATCTTGGTTCATTGCAACCTCCAACTCCCAGGTTCAAGCAGTTCTTGTGCTTCAGGCTCCCGAGTAGCTGGGATTACGGGCATGCGCCACCATACACAGCTAATTGTTTCTATTTTTAGTAGAGACGGGGTTTTGCCATGTTTTGTTTTGAGACAGGGTCTTGTTCTGTCACGCAAGCTGGAGCGCAGTGGCAGGATTGCAGCTCACTGCAGCCTTGACCTCCCAGGCTCAAGCGATCCTCCTGCCTCAGCCTCCTGAATAGCTGGCACCATAGGCGCCTGCCACTATGCCCAGCTAAACTTTTGTTTTAACTTTCCCAGTAATTGAAGTGAAAAGCACCCCCAAGTTCAACCTTTATTAGGGAGTATCAGGCCTAACCTGGCTCTCTGTCCTAAGGTCTGCTTCCCTCACTAGGAACTTCTTCAACCCTCCATTATTTCCTGGGAAGCCCCAGGACCTGGCTTCCTCTGGTTCCTCAGCTATAACCAGAAACACATTTCCCCAAATCTGACATATTCGGCCTAGATTCTGGATTTAAGGCTAGAGGGGTGAGAGTGTATGCGCGTCCCGGTGCAACAGGGAAAAGGTGCCACAGCAGCCTTGTGGGAATGAGCTTTGGCAAATAGTCCCTCCAAGTAGGACTGTCTCGGGGAGGCTGGTACCCCAAGTGCTGATCCCCTCCAGACAGACAAAGACACAGATGAAACTCTGCTCTTCTGAGTGACCTGGGCAAGCTTTGGTATTGAACTACTGGCCTCAAGCAATCCGCTTGCCCAGACCTCCTAAAATGTTGAGATAACAGATATGAGCCACTGTGCCTGATCTTTCTTTTTTTTTTAACTTTTTCAAAAAAATTATTTTTTTAGAGTCAGGGTCTCACTCATCATCCAGGCTGGAGTGCAGGAGTACAGTCATGCGATTATAGCTCACTGCACCTTTGCACTCCTGAATTCATTTAATCCTCTTACCTCAGCCTCCCTAGTAACTGGGACTACAGGCCTGTGCCACCATGCCCGGCTAACTGCTTTACATTTATTATGCAGAGCAGTGTTAGTTCCTCTCCTACAAGGCTTGCCAGGAATAAGAAATGAGGGTCCTTTCTTGTGTGTGTGATGGAGTTTCACTCTGTTGCCCAGTTTGGAGTGCAGTGGCATGATCTCTGCTCGCTGCAACCTCTGCCTCCTGGGTTCAAGTGATTCTCACGCCTCAGCCTCCCAAATAGCTGGGATTACAGGTACATGGTGGTGAAACTCTGTCTTTACTAAAAATACAAAAATTAGCTGGGTGTGGTGGCATTCACCTGTAATCCCAGCTATTCAGGAGGCTGAGGCGGGATAATCGCTTGAACCCAGGACGTGGAGGTTGCAGTGAGCCAAGATAGTGCCACTGCACTCCAGCCTGCGTGACAGAGCAAGACTCTGTCTCAAAAACAAAAAAAAGTTGCTTCAGGGAGTGACTAGATTTTTTCACAAAGCTCCACCTCCTTCTCTGGGCTGGGAAATAGGTTGTTTTGTTCCTTCTGGTTACATAAGTAAAGAGCGCAAAACATGGTAGGTGTTGAATAAAGGTACATAAACAACTGTAGTCAAGCTAATTAACTGGGACTAGAATAAGCTTGTCCAACCCGAGGCCTGCAGGCCACATGTGCCCAGGACGGCTTTCAATGCAGCCCAACACAAATTTGCAAACTTTCTTAACATATTATGAGATTATGAGATTTTTTGGTGATTTTTTGGTTTTATTTTTAGCTCATCGACTATTGTGTTAGTTTATTTTATGTGCGGCCCAAGATAATTTTTCCAATGTGGCTCAGGGAAGCCAAAAGATTGGATACCCCTGGACTAGGGGGCCCAGCAGGAAGAGTCAATATCTTTCTCTGAGTCCTCCTATCACAGCTTACCCATCTCCAGTGTGGCACTTTCCAAGTGCTGCTGTAATTTTCCTTTCAGCATCTGTCTTGCATAAGGCACATTAAGATTCATTAGCTGTCGGCTGGGTGCAGTGGCTCATGTCTGTAATTGCAGCACTTTGGGAGGCTGAGGCTGGCTACTCCCTTAGCCCAGGAGTATGAGGCCAGCATGGGCAACATGGCGAAACCCCATCTCTACAAAAAAATACAAAAATTAGCTGGGCATGATGGCATGCACCTGTAATCCCAGCTACTCAGGAGGCTGAGGCAGGAGGATGGCCTCAGCTTCTGAGAGCAAGGCTGCAATGAGCCATGATTGTGTTACCGGATTCTAGCCTGGGTGACAGAGCAAGACCCAGTCTCAAAAAAACAAACAAAAAGGCTGAGCACAGTGGCTCACGCCTGTAATCCCAGAAATTTGGGAAGCTGAGGTGGGTGGATCACTTAGAGGTCAGCAATTGAGAACCAGCCTGACCAACATGATGAAACCCCATCTCTACTAAGAATACAAAAATTAGCCAGGCGTCATGGCAGGACCTGTAGTCCCAGCTACTCGGGAGGCTGAGGCAGGAGAATCACTTGAAACCAGGAGGCAGAGGTTGCAGTGAGCCAAGATCTTGCCACTGTACTCTAGCCTGGGCAACAGAGCAAGACTATGTCTCAAAAAAAAAAAGAAAAAAATTCATTAGCCATCATCTGTGGCTTTTCCCTTTTCCTCA
>NW_016107496.1:3074485-3077605 GCF_001604975.1 Cebus imitator
AAAAAAAAAAAAAAAAAAGGTACCCCCATGAAACCATCACGACAATCAAGGCAATAAGCATATATTCATCAGTCCCAGAACTTTCCTACATTCCATTTGTAATCTCCCTCCTGCCCCTCCCACTTCCCGTCACAGCAACTGCTTTTTATCACTATAGTTTGTATTCCTAGAATTTTATATAAATGGAATCCAAAGGGGACAGTGACACATGCCTATAGTCCTAGCTACTTGAGAGGCTGAGGTGGGATGAGTGCTTCAGCCCCGTTCAAGGCTGCAATGAGCTATGATCACACCTATGTACGCCAGCCTGGGTAATATAGCGATCCCATATCTAAAAAAAAAAAAAAAAAAAAATCCTATAATATGTATTCTTATTTTAAAAATCTGCTTCTTTTACTGAGCATATATTATCCATGTTGTTTTGTGGATCCATAGTTTATTCCCTTCTACCATATAGCATTAAATTTGTTTATCCATTCACCTATTGGTAGAAGTTTTCATTGCTTCTGGTTTTCAGATATGACAAATAAAGCTGTTATAAATATCCATGTATAAGTCTTTGTGTGCTCATGTGCTTTCATTTCTCTTGGGTAAATACCTAGGAGTGGAATGGCTAGATCATTTGGTATATGTATGCCAAACTGTTTTCCAAAGTGGTTGCACCATTTTATTCTTTAAAAAAATTTTTTTTGAGATGGAGATTCACTCTTGTTGCCCAGCCTGGAGTACAATAACACAATCTCGGCTCACTGCAACCTCCACCTCCTGGCTTCAAGTGATTCTCCTGCCTCAGCCTCCCAAATAGCTGGGATTAAAAGTGTGTGCCACCATGCCCAGCTAATTTTTGTGTTTTTAGTAGAGATGGGGTTTCGCCATGTTGGTAAGGCTGGTCTCGAACTCAGGTGATCTGCCTGCCTTGGCCTCCCAAAGTGCTGGGATTACAGGCATGAGCTACTGCGCCCGGCTCTGTCTTTTTTTCTTAGGACCAGCAGTTTGCCCTGACAGAGGTTGTACCATTTTAGATTTTAAACAGAAGTGTGTGAGAATTTCACTTGCACCACATCCTCTCCAACACTTGATGTGGTCAGTCTTCTTTTATGCTTTTTAATTTTTAAAAATGTAAACCAAGATGGGGTTTCACCATGTTTCCCAGGCTGCTCTTGAACTCCTGAGCTCAAGTGATCCTCCCAAAGGGCTAGGATTATGGCTGTGAGCTACTGTACCCCAGTCTTCTTAATATTAGCCATTGTAATAGGGAAGCCAACATTGCTTTAATTTTTTGACAAGGTAAGTATTCACATGGTTCTTTTTTTTTTTTAGATGGAGTCTTGCTGTCTCCCAGGCTAGAGTGCAGTGGCATAATATTGGCTCACTGCACCTCTGCCTCCTGGGTTCCAGCGATTGTCCTGCCTTAGCCTCCTGAGCAGCTGGAATTGCAGGTGTGCACCACCACACCCAGCTTATTGTTGTATTTTCAGTAGAGACAGAGTTTCACCATTTTGGCTATGTGGGTCGCAAACTCCTGACCTCAGGTGATCCAACCACCTCAGCCTCCCAAAGGGTTGGGATTACAGATGTTGAGTCACCGCACACCTGGCCTCATTTTTTTTTTTTTTTTTGAGACAGGATCTTGCTATGTCATCCAGGCAGGAGTACAGTAGTGCCATTATCCTCACTGTAGCCTTGAACTCTTGGACTCGAGTGATCCTCCCACCTCAGCCTCCCAAGTAGTTGGGACTATAGGTATGAGCCACCATGCCAGGTTTCATCTCAAACATCACTTGCACCACAAAACCTTCCCTGACAACATCAGAATAGAATAGGTGCCTCACTTACGTGTTCTTCTAACACCCCATGCTGTCCTTATGTCGGCACTAATCGTACTATGTTATCATTGTATGTTCACTTTTCTGTCTCTTCCATTAGGTAGACCATAAATTCCATGAGAATAGGGACTATACCTGTCTCTTCATTATTATTTCCCTAGTGCTTGTCACAGGGCCCAGCACATAACAGGTGCTCAAAAAATATTTGTTAAATTAATGCAAGAAAGAACGTTTGATAAACGACCAAATAAACACCTTCGTCTCGTTGGGGGACCCATGAGAATTAAGAAAATGTCAAAGTTTGATTCCTGTCCAAGAAAGTAGCTAGTTACTACTACTTTTTTTTTTTTTTGTAGAGATGAAGTCTTATGTTGCCTAGGCTGGTTTTGAACTCCTGGCTTGAGCGATCCTCCTGCCTAGGCCTTCCAAAGTGTTGGGATTATAGGTGTGAGCAGCTGCACTGAGCCACCATTTACTTGTTAATTCTACCTGCCAGAGAAAAGAGCAGCCTGGAACGCTTTCACTTTTGTTGGTAATCTCATTTGGTTCTGCCCTCGTTTTTCCAACGCCCAGGTCCCACGGTGACAAGCAAAATACCCAACACCCGGTAAAGTAGGCTCTAACCAATCTGAGGGCGGCTTACATGAGACAGAGCTAGGCCTAGGAGAGTTCCTGGGTTCTAAGAGTTAATCCTTTAATTATTGGACAATGGAGGTGGAAGTATCACTTGAGGCCAGGAATTCAAGACCAGCGTGGCCAAACACAGTAAGACCCTGTCTCTGTATTAAAAAATGAGGCCGGGCCTGGTGGCTCACACCTACAATCCCAGCGCTTTGGAAGGCTGAGGCAGGCCGATCACCTGAGGTCAGGAGTTTGAGACCAGCCTGGCCAACTTGGTGAAACGTTGTCTCTACTGAAGGGACAAAATTAGCCAAGCATGGGGACGGGCACCTGTAATCCCAGCTACTCGGGAAGCTGAGGCAGGAGAATTGCTTGAACCTGGGAGGCGGAGGTTGCAGTGAACCAAGATCACGCCACTGCACTCCAGCCTGGGCGACGGAGGGAGACTCCATCTCAAAAAAAGAAAAAAATATATTTTTTTAAAAAGAAAAACAATTGCTGCCTAAAGGATGCCATCTTTGCCCTTAAGGACAATTAAGTTAGAAAGCAAAGCCATAGGCCGGGCGCGGTGGCTCAAGCCTGTAATCCCAGCACTTTGGGAGGCCGAGGCGGGTGGATCACGAGGTCAAGAGATCGAGACCATCCTGGTCAACATGATGAAACCCCGTCTCTA
>NW_016107496.1:3077836-3084206 GCF_001604975.1 Cebus imitator
AAAGCCATACACAGAGAAAATATGCACAAGGTATCATGCAGGTCACCAGGGCCACAAGCACTCCAAGGGTACCGCGAGTATGTCAGTTTCAATGCAGCTGTTGCGGACTTTACGGAAAATAAAACCCCTTCCTATAAGTGAGAAAGGCAGCGACACACGGGAGGACCGGCTGACAGCCTGTCCTGGAGTAGACAAGGCGGCGAAGATTCCAGGGCGGGTCTCATTCAGGAAAGGATACATGTGAGCTGGACTGGTAAAATAAACCTTAAGGGAGCTGAAGCTTAAGTTGGGCTTGGAGGGGAGGGACACATGATAAACTAAGATTTGGGGAGCCAATTTCAGGCAGTGCGAGAAATTTGGAGAAATCTAAGCCCCTAGTGGAAGGCTGCCAATGTGAGGTGACCTTGAGTGAATGCGTGTAGGTGGAAAAAGGTTCCGGGGAATGCTAGCACCGTTCTTCCGCAGAGCGTCTAACAGAGCTGGAGACAATACCTGCGTTTGGTTTTTCTCCAGCTGAGGGACACCTGTAGGGGGTGAAGGACAGGAGCGAGCAGGGGGTAGGGCCAAGACGAGTGGGTGGGACCGCGCGGACCCTCCTGCAGCCGACTGGAAGCCCGGCGCAGGGGCGGAGTTTCCGGCGGCAGCACCACTTGGGCGTCGGGTGACGCTAGGTGGACGGACTATCACGTGACACGGAAGTGGCTCCGAACAGGAAGAGGACGAAAAAAATAACCGTCCGCGACGCCGAGACGAACCGGACCCGCAGCCACCATGAACAGCAAAGGCAAGGACACAGGGCGGTAGAGGCCGTTGGGGGAAGTACTGCTGGCCAAGAGCGAGCGGGTCCGGGGCCCAGAGTCGCCAAACGCCGGGCTTGGGGTGGGCTGCGCCGTGCTCCTCCGCCGGCTGCAGTCCAGGGGGCTGCGCCTGACGCCTTCGTCATCCCAAAATTACAGTTGCTCGCCGCCTCCAGGCCCTTTCTCCATAAACTCTGTGGCGCAGTTTGGTACTGCGGGCTCGGGCGGTGGGGGGGCTTGACACGATGGGCATCCGTAGGAGCAAATAGAGCGTTAGCGCAGTCATTCGCATAGGCCAATGGAGAGCCGGCGGAGGCGGGGCGCCGCGCTCCGGAACCCCCCGGCAGGGCCCGAACTTAACTAGTGAGTTGCTGGAGTTGGTGCGGGGGCCGGGGCCTCCGATGTCTCTTTTCTCCTTTCCTTTGCATCCCCTCACCCATTGCTGGTGGTGTTTCTGTCAGAACCTGATTCCCATAACCCAGGAACAGGCTGAGGGGGGAAAAAAAGGAATAGAAAAAAAAAAAAAAAAAACCCAAACATGATTCCCCGCTTTTTCAGTGAGGACATTCCTCCTCACCCTTTAGCCCTGCACTTTTTTCCCAGTCTCACGGTTCACTTCCATCATTCACACCCTTTGTTTGGAAGTCGACCTTGAATAGTAATCTGTAAGGAAAATCAGAAACTACTGTTACGCACGAAGACTGGTGTGGTTGTAGACAGGCTGTGGAGACTACCTAGAGCAGAGGCACCCTTGATACGCCAGAACAGCAGCAGGCCAGAACCTCAGGAACAGGTGCACAGACCTGTCCTGCATTCCGGAGGGAACCTGGGCCCAGCTAGACTTTACCCTTAAATCGGTATGTTAGTAAAGGCAGTGAGCAGTGCCTTTCCTGTGGGGTCAGAATCCAGCACCTTCTATTATAAGGGTGCAGAGACAACACATATTTTCGTAGTTCCAGGAATCAGGCCCTCTGGGGCAGACTATTTGCAAACCCCCTTCCACTTGCTCCTGCTAAGTTAGCTACCCAATATGACCTACCTCATTTTGGTAGCTCTGTGTAGTAGGCAACCTACATTTGTTTCTTGTCTTCCAGGTCAATATCCAACACAGCCAACCTACCCTGTGCAGCCTCCTGGGAATCCAGTATACCCTCAGACCTTGCATCTTCCTCAGGCTCCTCCGTATACTGATGCTCCACCTGCCTACTCAGAGGTGCGTCCAGTTTGCCATACTTGAACTAGCCGAGAATTCTCTTAGAGTGGTCCTTTAGTCCTTGGCTAAGTCTCACTTCACATATTTACTCTTCACAAACAGAAGAAAATGGTCACACGAATAATCTGAAACACTATATCATTTGGCAATTTTTGTCGGAGTTGAAAGTGCATTATTTGATGATTTTGTGTTAATTTGGCCCCAGCTGAGGTGCAGGAGATGAATTTGCATTTTGTGATCCCAACCTTAGCTTTAGCAGGAAGTGATCCAGGAGAATATTGAAGGCCAGTGGAAAGGCAACTTGTATAATCTCACACAAAAAGTATAACCTGCACAAGGAGAACTAAGAATTGGCTTATTTTAAAACAATTCTTTAAGTGCGAGGAAAAAAAAGAATTGGCTTATTAGAGATCTCAAATAGGAATGTCATGAAGTAACATTTTGCCTTCTCTTCTCCCTTTTCTAGCTCTATCGTCCGAGCTTTGTGCACCCAGGGGCTGCCACGGTTCCCACCATGTCGGCCGCATTTCCTGGAGCCTCTCTGTATCTTCCCATGGCCCAGTCTGTGGCTGTTGGGCCTTTAGGTTCCACAATCCCCATGGCTTATTATCCAGTCGGTCCCATCTATCCACCTGGCTCTACAGTGCTGGTGGAAGGAGGGTACGATGCAGGTGCCAGATTTGGAGCTGGGGCTACTGCTGGCAACATTCCTGTGAGTATGACCTCATCAGAAAAAACTCAGCCCTTGTGTGTATTTTAACTTTCTGAAATAACTACATATTCATTCTCTCACCATTCTTGGATGGTAGTTACCAGTGTTGGTGCAACTACTGACATCCAGTACTCAGAAAGTGTTTGAGGGGCCAGGAGAACTGTGGCAAGTGAGTAACGTCTCACTGGGGACTGAGTGAACCTGATTCTTTTGTTTTCATGTCTATCAAGTTCTGCTTGCTGCTTTTCCAGTTTATTTTGGTACACTGAACTGGTCTGGTAATGCTCCTTATTCATTCCATAAGCATTATTCCATTTTTGCCATCAGCTTGGTGTTGTACTAGGAACCCTGATAATGAAAAAGTAGAATGTATAGTCTCTAGTAGGGAGCTTTTAGAAAGATAGTACCAATTTTAGTTATCATTTTCTCCTACTTAATTCCCCAGTGCATGCGATTTAGAGCCCAAATGGTCCTTGCTAAGACCATCTACTCAGTAACTACATGCTAGAGATGAGGTGAATATGTGTCATTAGAGAGCATTCAGTTATCCAGTAGTTTATTCAAAAGCTATGTAGGGGCTGGGTTTAGTAGCTCACACCTGTAATCCCAGCATTTTGGGAGGCCAAGGTGGGTGGATCACCTGAGGCCAGGAGTTTTGAGACCAGGCTGGCCAACATGGTGAAACCTGGACTCTACTAAAAATAAAAAAATAGCTGGCATGGTGGAGGGCACCTGTGATCCCAGCTACTCAGGAGGCTGAGGTAGGAGAATGGCTTAAACCCAGGAGGCGGAGGTTGCAGTGAGCTGTGATCACGCCAGTGCACTCCAGCCTGGATAACAAAGTCAGACTCTGTCTCAAAAAAAAAAAAAAAAAAATTAGCTAGGCGTGGGGTGGTAGGCGCCTGTAATCCCAGCTACTTGAGAAGCTGAGGCAGGAGAATTGCTTGAACGTGGGAGGCAGAGGTTGTAGTGAGCCGAGATCCTGCCATTGCACCCCAGCCGGGATGACGAGAGTGAGACTCCCTCTTAAAAAAATAAAAATTAAAAAATTAAAAACTACGTAGGGACCCTGTGGAATTCTAACATGGACCTGGCACGCTGTCCCTGTTTTGGAAATGTGAGTAGGGCAGTGGTTCCCTACCCTCGAAATGACTGTTGGTCGGGCCTGTTCATATTCATAAGGTAGTCCTGAGCTTCATCTTAGAGCTGGAACCCTTTGAATGAGTGGTAGGCTCCCTTTCCTGTTTTTATCTTTGGGTTCACAGAAAATACAGACCTACTTTAGAACTCAAATTGATAGCAGAACTAGCTCCTGAAAATGCAGTTAGCACATTGCCTTATCCTAACAGGCCTTTGCTTCCCCTGTGTCCCATTCCCTTATATTAGCCTCCCTGTGCCCATTCTATTATGTCCTTTCTTTTCAGCCTCCACCTCCTGGATGCCCTCCCAATGCTGCTCAGCTTGCAGTCATGCAGGGAGCCAATGTCCTCGTAACTCAGCGGAAGGGGAACTTCTTCATGGGTGGTTCAGATGGTGGCTACACCATCTGGTGAGGAACCAAGGCCACCTTTGTGCCGGGAAAGACATCATATACCTTCAGCACTTCTCACAATGTAACTGCTTTAGTCATATTAACCTGAAGTTGCAGTTTAGACACATGTTGTTGGGGTGTCTTTCTGGTGCCCAAACTTTCAGGCACTTTTCAAATTTAATAAGGAACCATGTAATGGTAGCAGTACCTCCCTAAAGCATTTTGAGGTAGGGGAGGTATCCATTCATAAAATGAATGTGGGTGAAGCCGCCCTAAGGATCTTCCTTTAATTTCTTTGGAGTAATACTATACCATACTGGTCTTTGCTTTTAGTAATAAAACATCAAATTAGGTTTGGAGGGAACTTTGATCTTCCTAAGAATTAAAGTTGCCAAATTATTCTGATTGGTCTTTAATCTCCTTTAAGTCTTTGATTTATATTACTTGTTATTAAATGGAACGCATTAGTTGTCTGCCTTTTCCTTTCCATCCCTTGCCCCACCCAGCCCATCTCCAACCTTAGTCTTCCATTTCCTCCCGCCAGTCTCCATTGAATCAATGGTGCAGGACAGAAAGCCAGTCAGACTAATTTCCTTCTTTCCTTGCACTTCTCCCCGCTTGTCATCTTTTAACTAGTCTTTCACAAGGATCCTCTGAAACCCCCTCTGTGCCCCAAGCACAGATCCCATTACTTCTGCTTTCATATCTCCTCAGGCAAAAGTGGAGGGTGCCTTTTGGGCTCTTATAGGTTGTCTCTGCATACAGGAACCTAACCCAAATTTGTTTTGGTGCCAGAAAAACTGAGCTATATTTGAACAAAGTTATTGTGCAAACTGTACTGTGAACAACAGTTGGCTTAAAATACGAGGGGCAAGGAGGAGGATGCATTTCAAAAGCCTGATTGATGTGTTTAGAGCCAAATTAAGAGGAGTTTTCAGATCAAAAATTGGTTACCATTTTTTGTCAGAGTGTCTGATGCAGCCACTCATTCGGCTCTCCAGAATTCCTAGACTGGGTTAATAGGGTCATATTGTGAATGCCTCACTACAAAATGACTTGAGTCCAGTGAAATCTCATTAGGGTTAAGAATATTTCAGGGATCCTTTAATGTTTTGATTTTTGTTTTCTGAAATTGGATTTTATTTTATTTTATCTTATAATTTCAGTTCATCTAAACTGTGTGTTCTGTACATGTGATGTTTGACTGTACCATTGACTGTTATGGAAGTTCAGCGTTGTATGTCTCTCTCTACACTGTGGTGCACTTAACTTGTGGAATTTTTATACTAAAAATGTAGAATAAAGACTATTTTGAAGATTTGAATAAAGTGATGAAGTTGCATTACACCTCACTGCAAGGATTCTTTACTTAGCTTGTTTTTAGACTTCTATATCTTTATATCCCATCTAAAATTCAGCCAGGTGCTGCTGCTGCTGTTTCCTTTGATAAAGCTTTGAAATAAAGGCAGGAGTATAAGCCTAAGACCTGACCATTTTCATGAATTCCGTTCCAGATGTTCAACTTTTCATCATTTTACTTCCTAACCTCTTTCAAATTCTGGAATTTAGGACCTAAACTTAGAAATGAGGGAACCATTGATTCTCCCAACTTCCTCTAAAGTTTGGCTTGAAAATGTTCTGGTATAGCAGTTTGTATAAGTTCAGGATGACCTTCAGTTTCTCCAGTGCTCTATGTGGAGAACTACTGAAAACTCATGGAATCTAGGCTGCCAAGATAGATTCCTCAGTTTATTTATTTATTTATTTTTGAGACAGGGTCTTGCTCTGTTGCCTAGGCTGGAGTGCAGTGGCACAATCTTGGCTCACTGCAACCTCTACCTCCCAGGTTCAAGTGTTTCTCCTGTCAGCCTCCTGAGTAGCTGGGATTACTGGCACCTGCTAATTTTTGTATTTTTAGTAGAGAAAGAGCTTCACCAGGCCGGGTGCGGTGGCTCAAGCCTGTAATCCCAGCACTTTGGGAGGCCGAGGCGGGTGGATCACGAGGTCAAGAGATCGAGACCGTCCTGGTCAACATGGTGAAACCCCGTCTCTACTAAAAATACAAAAAATTAGCTGGGCATGGTGGCACGTGCCTGTAATCCCAGCTACATAGGAGG
>NW_016107496.1:3084245-3088542 GCF_001604975.1 Cebus imitator
TTCCCCCCTCGACCAGTGAAAGCCCACCCTGGGTTCCGTCTCGGAAAAAAAAAAAAAAAGAGAGAGAAAGGGCTTCACCATGTTGGCCAGGCTGGTCTCAAACTCTCATCTCAAGTGATCCACCCGCCTCGGCCTCCCAAAGTGTTGGGATTACAGGCATGAGCCATCACACCCGGCCAGATTCTTCAGCTCTTGGTCTTACCTTGGCTGGGTTTGAGCTTGGACAACGGAGGCAATTCATTAAAACTTAAAAGGAGATCTAGCTTAATTCCGAAGTGAACAATATCTGACGAGCTAATAATTTATACCAAAATGTGCCTTTTAAACATAACTCATTTTGAGACTAAGCAAAATCTAAGAAGCCTCTTGGCTTGATTCTGAGGATATATTGGGAAAGGTTGTAGGTTGATTTTTCCTGGTTCCCCCTGTATATACGTAGATGGGATTCTGGGAAATTCTGGCCCTTGCCAATATGGAGGCTTAAACCAACTCATTTCCCAGGGTACATTTCTAATGACGTTCCTCTGGGACAAGCTTCCCTGTACCATCTTTTTCTCAAACCCCTGAGATCTGAAAACTTCTAGAACTTCCCTAGGGTTCTTATTGTTTGGGAGAGAACATATGCAAAGGAGTTAAATAGGGAAAATAAAATGTCAAAAATGTTTTAAGATAAGTCAAAATCTAAAGGTATTCTTGCACATGAGAATCTCATTTCCGTAGCAATGAAAATTTTAATTTGGATAAAAATCACATAGGCATGAGGTTGCTGGGGAACGTAGAAAGGAGGGGCTCAGGTGAGGGGATGTAGCACATTTATCAGGAGGTAAGATCTCCATAGCTTCCTACCCCTCCTGGCCTGGCCTTTTGCTGTGGTATCCAGCCTCTGGGAAGAACTTGTATGGAGAGCATCTCTACTGGGGCTATCAGGTGACCAGGTAGGGGACAGAGTGGAGCAGCTGCTCATCTTAACTCTCTCTTCTCTCCAACCTGTGAAAAAAGATGACTGGGCACATATTCAGATGTCCCCTGGTATAGTCCCACCTTGTTGGCCAGCTGCAAACTGCCAGCTCTAATAAGAGGGCCAGGTTAAAGACACCAGAAGCAGCTTTCTCCACATCCCTGGTCCCTGGAGTCAGTGATGTCAGCATTTGGGACTGCGACCTGGCTGGAGCTTGGATTTGCCCACATCAATCAATGCTTCTCCCTGGCTTCAGAGAAAACTTTCTTATAGTAAGCAGTCAATGAGTTAGTGCTGGAGCCAGGAATAAGCTCCTTGGGGCCTGGGAGTCATTAGATGAAATATTCCTCCTTCTCTCTGCTCTTAACCAAGTCACTTTCCATCTGGACAACGGCACTGGGCTCGCCTTCTGTAGGTTCATAGGTGACGTAGCTGCCTTTGTTCTTGTACAGGTAAAAGAAGATCAAGATCACGACCGAGAGCAGGATGAGGAAGACCACGGTGATAACAACTTGGAAAGGAGAGGGAAAATGTAGAGATGTTTCAGGATTGAGGATGTCTCAGTAATTCCTGGAGCCAACTGTTTAGATGATTTCCTCACCGTTTTCATAAAGATCGTCTTGTTTTTGTTAACTAGTGTCCACTTCCATCCAAACCCATGTTCTCCCACCAACCCTGATTTCCATGGCACATAACAGCTGGAGTCTCTTGGTGCTTAAGCTAAGGACATTTGCTTTTGATTTCTGACAAAACTGAACTCCCTCCCAAACCAGTTCCTGATTCTTATGATAGAAACGGGAAGCAGGAAACAGGAAATAGCTTATCCTAAACAGGAAGTGGTTTCTCTGATCCTCCCCCTCTTTCCTCACCAACTCAACCAACCACGTATATCCTCGTCCCTACCCACATACTCGAGTGTAATGTCCGTATGCATATCTATTTGTGGCCACCTCCCAACCTATCATTTACTGGTAGTGCCTCTGACAGAACCCTCTGGGTCTTTTATAGCTGTGTGTGTGTGTGTGTGTTTTAGATAACTTACAAGCCTGAGTGAGCCCATTAATGGATTTGGTCAGGCTCTCTCTGGTGAGAGATGCCCTTGATCCACAAGGTCCCTTGGAGTTGGCTCAGAGTCTATTACCTGCAATGAGTGCTGTGCTGGCTCCATCTTCTGGGGACAGGGCTTCAGTGGGCCGTAAAATTGGGGTGATCACCAGTTCTGGAAAATTTAGAAAAGCGGAAAAGGAAATGGAGAGAATTCTTTTGTTTGAAAGCGTTATGTTTGGCCTTCAAATTTCACCACCCCACCTTCTCTAGTCATAAGTTTATCATTTAACTCCTATAGTAAATCCAAATAGAAAATCCTGGAGAATGGAGGAGAAAATAAACCATCCAAAGACAACATGTGGCTGGATTTCTCCCTGCATAATATAGTGGTTAAGAGCAGGGGGTATAGAGCCTGCCTGACTGGGTTTCACATATGAACTCTGTCCTTTACTAGCTGTGTGACCTTGGGAAAATTACCTAACCTCTATCTGCAAAATGGAGGTAACGACCTACTTTAAAGAGTTGTTGTGGCATTGAAGAAGCCATTAGTAGGAAGGCATATTTCTACATAAGTGAGATCAAATGAGATGTACATGTACATATAGATTATATAGCATGTACATATATTTAGATTATATAGCATGTGCATTTTCTTGGAGCATTCTTACAAGCTCTTTGTAAACATTATTTTAACATAATGAAATCATGCTCCTCTCCTATTAAAAACCTTTTTCTACTCTTTCAGGATAGGCCCTGCAATTTGAAAGGTTCTGAAACAGGCCTCTCCCTTACCCTAAAATAGATCCTTTACCCTCTCCTGCTATGGGTTTATTTTTCCTTCAGAACGTGAAAGTCCCACCCTAAAGTCATACCCAGGGACAGAACAGGACAAAATGAGTGCTCTCCAGAAGTCCCTTTTAAGTGTTTACACAGGAGGTCAGGAAGCCCTTCCGTTCTTTCCTATTAGCATTTTAATGTAGCGGTTACTGCAGGATAGAGGTCTCCTGGGGAAAAGCGGCTGGCTGACCCTGGCATCACCCACAGGAGGCACCCGGACCTGACTGGCATCCCATAAATAGCAATACTCACCCACTGTCTCCTCTTTGCTAGGCCCTGTGCTAGATGGAACGTCGAGCAAAAGAGACACGGGCCAGCTTCCCGGGCTCGCCCTCCACTGCACCCCACAGCTTGCACAGTAAGGAGCTGCCGTCAGTGCACTTAGGAAAGCGTGTGGCTGGCCAAGGGGCCTTAATCTAGTCTTCCAGCCAGGAGTGACCTCCCCAGGGAGGAATATCTGAGCTGGGAGCTAAAGCAGGGATAGGAGTTTACTGGGTAACAGGGATGCGGCAGATTCTAGGCAGAGAAGAGCCTGGGTCGAAGCTGTGAGATGGACTGAAAGGCCAGCATGGCTGGAGCAGAGTGAGCATGACTCCTGTCCAGTGCCTGACACATTCAGATTTCCATCCTGAGCAAGTGAAATGAGGGCATCGGCAGTGGTCTGGTGGGCCGTGCTAAGAGGCGCCAAGAGTGTTGAGGGGTCTCTCCGCATGGGCCCACGGGAGCCTGATGAACCATCCTGGTCCCACAATAGAGAAAGCAGAGGCAGGCTGTCCAGGGTGCTTCCCCCTCCCAGGGCCAGGCCAAACCTTTTTCCACTGATCCCCACTCTTTGTCTAGGAATGGTGGTACCTTCAGCCACTCTGTGGCCTTGGGCAAATGGTTATTGTGGTGTTTTATACACACACACACACACACTCCAGGTTTTCATCCACAGTTCCTGGCTCATAATTCCCACAGACCCTGTCAGTCTTGTGTTATGATGTGGGTGTATCAGAACACAGGAGTGGAACTCAGGAAACAGAATCTCTCCAGCCTTCTCCTGCCCTCCCTTCACTTGCCCCAAGGCAGGACTCTAATCTTCCCCTGCCTTTCCAATGGTGGGTCATAAGATCCTCATTCCAGAGGGAGAAATTGGGAAAGGAATGCTGACATCATGAAGCTTCCATTAAAAAGTTAAGAGGACGGCTGGGCACACTGGCTCACGCCTGTAGTCTCAGCACTTTGGGAGGCTGAGGTGGATGGATCAGGAGTTTGAGGCCAAGATGGTGAAACCCCATCTCTACTAAAAGGACAAAAATTAGCCAGGTATGGTGGCGGGCACCTATAATCCCTGCTCCTCGGGAGGCTGGGGCAGGAGAATTGCTTGAGCCTGGGAGGTGGAGATTGCAGTGAGCCAAGATTGCACCACTGCGCTCTGGACTGGGTGACAGAGCAAGACTCCATCTCCAAAAA
>NW_016107496.1:3088572-3093785 GCF_001604975.1 Cebus imitator
CCAAAAAAAAAAAAAAAAAAAAAAATCCAAGAGGACTGGGCTCAGAAAGCTTCAGCATGGCTGGGCAGGGTGGCTCATGCCTGTAATCTGAGCACTTTGGGAGGCTGAGGTGGGTGGATTTCCTGAGCCCAGGAATTTGAGACCGGCCTGGGAAACATGGCAAAACCCTGTCTCTACCAAAAACACCAAAAAAAGAAAAACAATTAGCCAGGTGTGGTGGTGTGCACCTGTAATCCCAGCTACTTGGGAGGCTGGGGAATGAGAATTGCTTGAACCCAGGAGTGGGAGGTCATGAGCCAAGATTGTGCCACTGAACCCCAACCTGGGTGACAGAATGAGATCCCATCTAAAAACAAAAACAAACCCCAAAAAACAACTAGTGGAACATGCAGAGGTTCCTGAAGGATGGTGCACCCAGGGAGGGCATGGAAGCTCCGCCTCCTTCCCCATACTCACCCTAGACATGTCCTCATTTGTATCCAATGCAATATCCTTTATAAAAAACCAGTAAACACATTGTTTCCCTGAGTTCTGTGAGCCACTCCAGCAAATCAATTGAACCCCAAAGCTGGCGTTAGCAAGGCTGGGAACTCCAACTTGAAACTGGTTGGTCACAAAATTTGCAGGCTGAGACTTGTGACTAGTGTCTGAAGGGAGGTGCAGCCTTGGGGACCCAGCCCTCAGCCCTCAGTTTTTGTCACTATGTCCAGATAGTGTCAGAATTGAATTGGAAGACGCCCATTTGGTGTCTGCTGCAGAACTGATTGCTTGCTGGTGCAGAGAAATTCTCAAATATTTAGGGGTCACAGAAGTCTTCTATGTTGACTGTTGTGTTGTGAGAACCGAGGAAAAATGATTTTAGAGTTTGTCTGAAACAGTTATACATAATGTGTTTTAGATGGAGTCTCTCGCTCCATTGCCCAGGGTGGAGTGCCGTGGTGTGATCTTGGCTCACTACAACCAATGCCTCCTGGGCTCGAGTGATTCTCCTGCTTCAGCCTTCTGAGTAGCTGGGATTACAAGTGTGTGCCACCATGTCCAGTTAATTTTTGTATTTTTAGTAGAGATGGGGTTTGACCATGTTGGCCAGGCTGGTCTTGAACTCTTGGCCTCAAGTGATCCACCAGCCTTGGCCTCCCAAACTGCTGGGATTACAGGTGTGAGCCACTGTACCTGGCCTATACATTTTGATTTATTCATCCATTCTCATCTGTTACCCATAGGAACTACATTAACCAACACTGAAGGTCTACTGTGAAGATTAAATGAGAGAACATGTAAACAACATATAGTAGCTACTACTTAAATATTATTTAAGGTGACTTTGTTCATATGCTTAGCAATTAAAAGGAAAAGCTGGCTAGGCACAGTGGTTCATGCCTGTAATCCTAGCACTTTGGGAGACCAAGGTGGGAGGGTTCCTTGAGGCCAGGAGTTTGAGACTAGCCTGGGCAACACAGCAAGTCTCTGTCTACAAAATATATATATATATATATATATATATATATATGCATTAGCCAGGTGTGGTAGTATGTGCCTGTAGTCCCAGATACTCATGAGGCTGAGGTGGGCAGACTGCGTGAGCCCAGGGGTTGAGGCTACAATGAGCCAGCACTGCGCTACTGCATTCCAGACAGTGAGACCCTGTCTCAAAAAAACAAATAAAAGCGAGAGTTGCTCCGGGTTTGAATCCTGCCTAAGCATATGACTAGGTGACCTTGAGGAAGTTACTAAACCTCTCTGAACCTGTTCCTTTTTTTTTTTTGGTAGAGACAAGGATCTCACTATGTTGTCCAGACTGGAGTTCAATGGTACAATCTTGGCCCACTGCAGCCTTGACCTCTTGGCCTCAAGCAATCTTCCTGCCTTGGCCTCCCAAAATGCTGGAATTACAGGCGTGTGCAACCACGCCTGGTGGTAACCTCTCAGTTTTTTGATCTGTGAAATGGGAGTGTGCTGTACAGCTTCTAAGATGGCTCACAATGATTTCTGCCTCCTGGTATCGACACCCTTGTGCATGCCTCTCCTCTTGTATACAGGTTGAACCCAGTGACTTGCTTTTTTCGAGATGGAGTCTTGCTCTATCACCCAGGCGGGAGTGCAGTGGCACGATCTTGGCTCACTGCAACCTCAGCCTTCCAGGTTCAAGTGATTCTCCTGCCTTGGCCTCCTGAGTAGCTGGGACTACAGGCACGTGCCACCATGCCCAGCTAATTTTTGTATTTTTAGTAGAGACAGGGTTTCACCATGTTGGCTAGGATGGTCTCCATCTCTTGACCTCATGATCTGTCCGCCTCAGCCTCCCAAAGTGCTGGGATTACAGGTGTGAGCCACCATGCCTGGTCATCCAGTGACTTGCATTTAACAGACTATGGCAAAAATGATGGCATGTAACTTCTGAGATTAGGTTATACAATACTGTGACTCCCATCAAAGAGAAGCCCTGAAGTTTATCTACCTGGTCATGACTTCACACCTCTCACCATGCATGACTTCGCACCTCTCACCATTCTCCCCAAAATCTCCCAGGGCTGCACTCCATCTTCCTACCCTTGATCCAGAGTTCTATACAGTTGTTCTAGTTTTGTTTTCTTTAAACATTTGAGAATTTAGGATGTACAAAGCATTGAGAACATTAATGTATGTCAGAAGCTTGAAGATAAGTAATTTCTGTTCAATTATCAACAATAATTTACTTTGTACATTAGGCTGAGTGTGGTGGCTCATGCCTGTAATCCCAACCCTTTGGGAGGCAGAGGCAGGAGGACTGCTTGAGGCCAGGAGTTTGAGACTAACCTGTACAATATAGTGAGACACCATCTCTATTGATTTTTTTTTAAAGAATATATGAAGGAAGCCGGGTGCAGTGGCTCACCCCTATAATCCCAGCACCTTGGAAGGCCAAGGCAGGTGGATCGCTTGAGCCCAGGAGTTGGAGACCAGCATGGGCAACATAGCCAGACTCCCATCTCTAAAAAAAAAAAGTTAGCCAGGCATGGAGGCACACACCTATAGTCCCAGCTACTTGGGAGACTGAGGTGAGGGAATCATTTGAGCCCAGGAGGTCCAGGCTGCAGTGAGCTGTGACTGTGCCACTGCACTCCAGCCTGGGTGACAGAGTAAGACCCTATCTCAAAAAAAAAAAAAAAAAAAGGATAAAGGTGGGAAGAAGCCAGATGATCACAATTAAATACAGACAGTTATGCTACAAAGTGCTCTTTTAACATGAACTAGCTCAACAGTGATAGATAACTTAGGGGAATGTTGTCAGTGTAATGCAGAAGTCATGTTGGTTTATATGCAACTTCTTTATTTTTAGTTTATTTTCAGTTATTTATTCTTTAATTTTTAAAAATTGAGGCCGGGCGCGGTGGCTCAAGCCTGTAATCCCAGCACTTTGGGAGGCCGAGGCGGGTGGATCACGAGGTCAAGAGATCGAGACCATCCTGGTCAACATGGTGAAACCCTGTCTCTACTAAAACTACAAAAAATTAGCTGGGCATGGTGGCACGTGCCTGTAGTCCCAGCTACTCAGGAGGCTGAGGCAGGAGAATTGCCTGAACCCAGGAGGCGGAGGTTGTCGTGAGCCGAGATCGCGCCATTGCACTCCAGCCTGGGTAACAAGAGCGAAACTCCGTCTCAAAAAAAAAAAAAAAAAAATAAAAAAATAAAAATAAAAATTGAGCAGCCCCTAAAACCAAAAGTGGTTCATAGGACTCCCCACCCTCTTTAGCTTTAGTGTTTAACATGATCAGAAGCAAGCTTTCTCACAGCTAGAGAACATTTTAGCAATATAGGAAGAACTTTAGAAAAAAATTCAACAGAATGCCTTGCTGGGATGCAGCTACTGGTTGGTTTCCATTAATATGAAGCCATCTGGTAAAGCAGAAAGTGCAGATGAAGAAAGGTGCAAATAAATTTACCTCAATATTTAAAAAGTGTCAAGAAGGCAGACCCTACATCAGATTTTTTTTTTTTTTTTTTTTTGATCTAGAGTCTCTCTCTCTTTTACCCAGGCTGGAGTGCAGTGGTATGATCTCAGCTCACTTCAACCTCCGCCTCCAAGGTTCTACCTATTCTCGTTACTCAGCCTCCCAAGTAGCTGGGATTATAGATGCATGCCACCACGCCCGGCTAATTTTGTATTTTTTAGTAGAGACAGTTTTGCCATGTTGGCCAGGCTGGTCTTGGACTCCTGACCTCAGGTGATCCACCTGCCTCGGCCTCCCAAAGAGCTGCGATTATAGGCCACCATGTTTCCTTTTTGTAGATGTAGATTCCAGAGAGCCTTCTTTTCTAATAGATACCATTTCATCAAAAATAAAAATCTGGGCTGGGTGCAGTGGCTCACACTTGTCATCCTGGCACTTTGGGAGGCCAAGGTGGGCAAATCGCCTGAGGTCAGGAGTCTGAGACCAGCCTGGCCAACACGGTGAAACCCCGTCTCTACTAAAAAAATACAAATATTAGTTCCACGTGGTGGTGGGTGCTTGTAATTCCAGCTGCTTGGGAGGCTGAGGCAGGAGAATCACTTGGAGGCAGGAGAATCACTTGAACTGAGGAGACAGAGGTTGCAGTAAGCCAAGATGATGCCATTGCACTCCAGCCTGGGTGACAGAGCGAGACTCCGTCTCCAAAAAAAAAAAAAAAAAGAAAACACATACCTCAGGGTATAGGCTGCAAAGGAATGACTAGGACTTAAGATTCATTTAAGGTTAATGCTAGTGGAGATCTAACCCGCCAACATTTTTATTGGGGCTGCTATTGTATTTGTGAGGGCTCTGGTTACAAAGTTCCATAAGTTTCGAGTGGTCTGCTCTAAACCCTGTTTTTTTTTTTTTTTTTTTCTTTTTCTTGTGAGCCTTCTTATTTTCAGTAACGCGATTTCAGAATGTGAGTCTTTTAAAAAATGCACATAAAGCCGGGCACAGTGGCTCATGCCTGTAATCCCAGCACTTTGGGAGGCCGTGGCGGGGGGATCACAAGGTCAAGAGATCAAGACCATCCTGGCCAACATAGTAAAACCTCGTCTGTACTAAAATATAAAAATTAGCTGGGCGTGGTGGCGCACGTCTGTAGTCCCAGCTACTCGGGAGGTTGAGGCAGGAGAATTGCTTGAACCTGGGAGGTGGAGGTTGCAGTGAGCCAAGATTGCGCCACTCCACTCGAGCCTGGTGCCTGGTGACAGAGCAAGACTGTGTCTCCAAAAAAAA
>NW_016107496.1:3095055-3099789 GCF_001604975.1 Cebus imitator
TCTCAAAAAAAAAAAAATGACAAACATTGTATGATTCTACTTATATGAGGTGCTTAGAGCAATCAAATTCATAGAGACAGAAAGCACTATGGAGGTTGTAAGGGGCTGGAGAAGGGGAAAATGGAGAGTTAATGTTTAATGGGTACAGAGTTTTAGTTTGGGAGGATGAAAAAGTTCTGGAGATGCATAGTGGTGTTGGTGAAGGTATAACAACGTGAATGTACTTAATACTGCTGGACTGTACACTTGAAAATGGTTAAAATGGTCAATTTTATGCTATGCATAATTTTATCACAATTAAAAAAAACCCTCTATACAATTAAAGACAGACAATAAATAAAATAAATAAGTAAAAGATATGCTATATTAGGTGTTAACTAGCACTATGTAGAAAAATAAGCAGAAAAGGGGATGGAAAGCTGGGAAATGGGTGAGAGTTGCAGTTTTTGTTTTGTTTTGTTTTTTAAGATGGAGTTTTTCTCTTGTTGCCCAGGCTGGAGTACAGTGATGCAATCTCAGCATGACGCAATCTCGGCTCACTGAAACCTCTGCCTCCTGGGTTCAAGCAATTCTCCCTCAGCCTCTGGAGTAGCCAGGACTACAAGCGTGCACTAACATGGCTGGCTAATTTTGTTATTTTTTGTAGAGATGGGGTCTTCCTATGTTGCCCAGGCTGGTCTCAAAACACCTGGGCTCAAATGATCCTTCTGCCTTGGCCTCCCAAAGTGTTGGGATTACAGGCGTGTACCACCCTGCCTGGCCCAGGTTTGTATTTTAAAGCAATGTTTCAGGCCAGGCGTGGTAGCTCACACCTATAATCCCAGCACTTTGGGAGGCCAAGGCAGGTGGATCACCTGAGGTCAGGAGTTCGAGACCAGCCTGGCCAACATGGTGAAACCCCGTCTCTACTAAAAATACAGAAAAATTAGCCATGCGTGGTAGCACATGCCTATAATACCAGCTATTTGGGAGGCTGAGGCAGAAGAATCACTTGAACCCGGGAGACAGGGGTTGCAGTGAGCTGAGATCGCATCATTGCACTCCAGCCTGGGTCCGTCTAAAAAAAAAAAAAAAAGCAGTGTTTCTCAAATTTTGTTGTGCATAACAATCTCCTACAGATCTCGTTAAAATGCAGATTCTGATTCAGGAGATCTAGGGTGGGGCTTGATTTCCAAAGACCACACTTGTGAAACCCTAAGACCACCATGTGGACAGGAAGCCCAAAGTTGCCTGGTGGAGGATGAGAGGCGTTACGGAGGAAAAGCAAGCACCCCAAGCTCAGCTGATAGCTGGCACCAACTGCCAGACATGTGAGGGAGGCCATTTTGGCCCTTCTAGCCTAGCAGAGCTTCCAACAGCAATGCATGATTGAAACAGGGATTGATTTGAAAGGATCCCTCTGACTGCAGTGTGGACAATAGGCTGTGGGAAGGTGGGATACATGTAGAAGCAGGGGGTACCCCACACAAGTGCACAGTTCCATCTACCAAAGGGGGTGTCTTTTTCTTTTTCTTTTCTTTTTTTTTTTGAGACAAGGTCTTGCTCTGTTGTCCAGGCTGGAGTACAGTGGTGTGATCTCAGCTTATTGCAGCCTCTGCCTCCTGGGTTCAAGTGATATTCCTGCCTCAGCTTCCTGAGTAGCTGAGATTACAGGCACACACCACCACACTTGGCTAGTTTTGTATTTTTAGTAGAGATGGGGTTTACCATGTTGGCCAGGCTGGTTTTGTGAACTCCTGACCTCATGATCTGTCCCTCCTCAGCCTCCCAAAGTGCTGGGATTACAGGCATCAGCTGCATCCGGGCCCTTTTTCTAATTTGCATGACAGCATTGATTGCCTTTGCAGTAGCTCAGTGAAAAAGTGGTGGGACTCTGAATATAATCTGAAGCAAAGACTGACAAGATTGGACCTGGGGTGGAGTCAAGGATGAAGGCATGGAGTTATATGAGGGGGAAGCCTGCAGGAGGAACACATTTGGAAGAAACATGATTGCTTACTAGATATCAAAGTTCAAATGTCAAGACTAGAATTTTGGTGCCGGGTGCAGTGGTTCACACCTGTAATCTTAGCACTTTGGGAGGCCGAGGCCGGAGGACCACTTGATCTCAGAAGTTCAAGAGCAGCGTGGGCAACATAGTGAGACTTCATCTCTATTTAAAAAAATATATAGCCGGGCGCGGTGGCTCACGCCTGTAATCCCAGCACTTTGGGAGGCCGAGGCGGGTGGATCACGAGGTCAAGAGATTGAGACCATCCTGGTCAAAATGGTGAAACCCCGTCTCTACTAAAAATACAAAAAATTAGCTGGGCATGGTGGCGTGTGCCTGTAATCCCAGCGACTCAGGAGGCTGAGGCAGGAGAATTGCCTGAACCCAGGAGGCGGAGGTTGCGGTGAGCCAAGATCGCGCCATTGCACTCCAGCCTGGGTAACAAGAGCGAAACTCCAACTCAAAAAAAAAAAAAAAATATATATATATATATATATATATATATATATACACACATATGTATATTATATATATGTATGTGTGTGTGTGTATATGTGTGTGTGTATATATATATATACACACACACATATACACACACATGAGGTTGAAAAGTCATTAGATACTCAAGACCATAGACTGAGTGAGATCACCCAGGAGTAAGTGCAGATAAAGAGGACCCAAGACTGAGCCCAAGGAGACTAGGGAGTAGCAGCTAAACAGCTTTCCCCATTCAGAGATCACAAATGACCTTTACAAGAGAAGTTTTGGTGAAGTGCTGAACACAAACCTGTAATTTAGGGTGGGTTCAAGAAAGAACTGGAAGGAGAGGAGCTGGAGGCAGAATATAAATAAACGCTTACACAAAATTGCTCTGTAAAGGTGAGCAGAGAAATGAGGCTGTGACGGGACGGGAAAGGGAGTTCAAGTTCGTCTTTCGGATGGGAGACACGCCAGCATGTTTGCATACAGGTAAGAATGACTCAGGTGAGAGAAACAACTAATGAGGCACAAAAGTCCTTGAAGGAACGAGATCTAGAGCACAGAGGGGCTGGCTGCAGACAGCAGCAGAGATGGTGCCATTAGCAGGAAAAGCCAGAGTATACGGGTACAAATGCAGGCAGGAGGTCCATGGTGGGGGATGGGAGTCTTTGGCAGTTCTCTTCTGAGAACTTTAATTTGCTCAAGAAAATAGGATCTTAACTGGGCCCAGTGGCTTGTGCCTATAATCCTAGCACTTTGAGATGCCGAGGTGGGAGGATCACTTGAGGCCAGGAGTTCAAGACCAGCCTGGACAACATCGTGAGACCCTGTCTCTAAAATTAAGATTTTTTTATTTGAGATGGAGTCTTGCTCTGTCACCCAGGCTGGAATACAGTGGTACCATCTTGGGTCACTGTAACATCCCCCTCCCGGGTTCAAATGATTATCTTGCCTTAGCCTCCCAAGTAGCTGGCATAACAGGTGCCTGCCACCACACCTGACTAATTTTTGTATTTTTAGTACAGACGGGGATTCACCATGTTGGCCAGGCTGGTCTCGAACTCCTGACCCCAGGTGATCTTTCCTTCTTGGCCTCCCAAAGTGCTGGGATTACTGGTGTGAGCCACCGTGCCCAGCCCACCCAGCCTAAAATAAGATCTTAACTGGGCCCAGTGGTTTGTACCTACAATCCCAGCACTTTGGGAGGCTGATGTGGGAGGATCTCTTGAGGTCAGGAGTTTGAGATCAGCCTGAGAACAACATTAGTGAGACCTCCATCTCTACAAAAAAAACCCAAAAATTAAAAAAAAACAACCAATAGCTGAGCATGGTGGCGCACACCTGTAGTTCCAGCAGTTTGGGAGGCTGAGGTGGAAGGATTGCTTGAGCCAGGAGTTGAAGGCTGCAGTGAACTATGATTGTGCCATAGCACTCCAACCTAGGTGACAGACCCTGTGTCTCGAAAAATAAATTAATTAATAATTATAAAATAGGATGTAAGATAATCAGTTGAGAGTGAGTACAGGGAGGGGCTTAAGGAGAACTGAAGGTGCTGCATGAGTAGATAGCATCAGAAAACATAAGATAAGATTATTTATAGGTTGGGCACAGTGGTTCACTGTAATCCCAGCACTTTGGGAGGCTGAGTTGGGTGGATCACCTGAGGTCGAGAGTTCAAGACCAGCATGGCCAACATGGTGAAACCTGTCTCTACTAAAAATACAAAAATTAGCAGGGCATGGTGGTGGGCACCTGCAATCCCAGCTACTCGGGAGGCTAAGGCAGGAGAATCGCTTGAACCTGGGAGGCACAGGTTGCATTGAGCCAAGATCGTGCCATTGCACTCTAGCCTGGGCAACAAGAGTGAAACTCTGTCTCAAAACAAAACAAAAGATTATTTATAATATTCTTGTGGACAAGGTAGGGAAATACAAGCCTGGCTATAAGGCCTAAGTGAGGCAGTAATTGGTTGTCAAGGAATGAAGTGATGCCAGTCTAGACAGAGATTCTTTCACTGGGGTTTAATTTAGTCGTTTTTGAACTGATATTGTTATGTCAAATCATGCAAGGGCCAAAATAAGGCCTTTATGTAATTCAAAATAAAAATTATTAAATCATAAAACAAGCATAAGAAAGTCCAAGGCTGGGTGCAGTGGCTCATGCCTGTAATCCCAACACTGGGAGGTCAAGGCTGGAGGATTACTTGAACCCAGGAGTTCAAGGCCAGCCTAGGCAACATGGGAAGACCCTGTCTCTACCAAAAA
>NW_016107496.1:3099859-3105653 GCF_001604975.1 Cebus imitator
TTTTTTTGGTGTTATGTTTTATTGGTGCCTTCTACACAGGCTGAACTGGGTGCCCTTTGGGTAAATGCAGATCCTACAGATCCCAGGCAGATTCAACAATTTTTAAATTTTTTGTACAGGTGGGGTCTCATTGTGTTGCCCAGGTTGGTTTTGAACTCCTGGGCTGAAGTGATCCTCCTGCCTCAACAACACAAAGTGCCAGGATTATAGGTGTGAGCCACCGTGCCCGGCCCTGACAAATTTGTTAAAGGCTTCAAAGCTAGAGGGGCAGCCAATAAACAGAGACAGATTTCAAATGACTGAAGAAATGCACCAAATTGAACAAGATGAGAATTTAACAAATTCCTCACTCTTAGGTTCAGGAAGCCAACTACTCACAGAGAACGGGGAAGCTATGGCTTAGCAGCATCATATGTAAAATACTTAAAGGGGGTTCCTAAAAAACCACTGACACCAGAGGATATACTCCAAAACAGCAGCAGGAGATATTGTGTAATTCTTAATGATTTTAATTTTCTTCTTTTCTTTCTTAGAGACAGGGTCTTATTCTGTCATCCAGGCTGGAATGTAGAGATGCAATCATAGATCACTGTAACCTCAAACTCCTGGGCTCAGGCAATCCTCCCATCTCAGCCTCCTGAGTAGCTGGGACGACAGGTGTGTGCCACCATGCCTGGCTAAATTTTTTTGTTTGTTTAGATGGAGTCTCGCTCTGTCATCAGGCTGGAGTACAGTAGCCCGATCTCGGCTCACTGCAACCTCCGCCTCCTGGGTTCAAGCAATTCTCCTGTCTCAGCCTCCCAAGTAGCTGGGACTACAGGTGCCCACCACAACTCCCGGCTAATTTTGCCTGGCTAAGTTTTAAAGTTTTTTTGTAGAGATGGAGTCTTGTTATGTTGCCCAGGCTGGTCTTGAACTCCTGGCCTTAAGGGATCCTGCCACCTTGGCCTTCCAAAGTGCTTGGATTACAGGTGTGTGCCTGATTTTTATTTTCTTTTATATGCTTTCCTTTATATTCCAAGTTGCTCACAATGATAAATAATTACTTTTATAATCATAAA
This sequence comes from Cebus imitator, assembly GCF_001604975.1. Classification (NCBI taxonomy): domain Eukaryota; kingdom Metazoa; phylum Chordata; class Mammalia; order Primates; family Cebidae; genus Cebus; species Cebus imitator. Next base: position 3,100,921 of record NW_016107496.1, read on the forward strand.
AAGTTAAAAGTTGCTGTTATTTTAGGCACCAGCAATATAAACATGGTCTAATAACAGAGGGGATAGTACTGCTCTACTTTGCACCACTCCTAGAACGCTGAGTTCATCTGGGTGTCACGATTGCTTTTTTTTTTTTTGAGACAGGGTCTCTGCTAACTGTAACCTCTACGTCTTGGGTTCAAGTTCTTCTCCTGCCTTAGCCTCTCAAGTAGCTGGGAGTACAGGTGGGTACCACCACACCCTGTTAATTTTGTATTTTGCGTTTCCATTAAAACATGCTGGCCAGGCTGGTCTCAAACTCCTGGCCTCAAGTGCTGGGATTGCAGGCATGAGTCACCGCACCCAACCTGGGTGTCACCATTTTGAGGTGAGCAGGCCAACCATGTCATATAAGGAAAGCTTGCAAGAGAAAGCCCAGAGAGAAAAAAAGGGAGCCTAGAACTAAAATTCTGTCTTCTAACATGACAAGGCATGACCTGTACAAAAGAATGAACAGCGGAAACTGGAAGAAGACAGATGTCTCCCCAACAGAAGGAAGAGCAAAACTGGACAAAAGCTAGGTGGCATCTTGGAGAGAGAATTCTTAGTACAGAATGGCTAACTGAACTAGCTGAGCATCAGAGCCCCTCTTAGCCTTAACTTTTGAATTTTTATAAATGGAAAGTGTTCTATTAGAATTCTCATTAAAACCAAATTTTAAAATAAAAAATGTAGACATACTTAGGATGTCTATCTGAAGAGGAATGATGAAATAAATTACAGGCCATCCATTCTGGAAACTGTTGCTAAAAGAATAAAAGAATATGGTAGATCTACAATATTACTGGGACAGGACATATCGTTAGGTGAAAAAAGCAAATTGCCAGGTAGTATATGTAGTATGACTCCATCTTTGTTAAAAAGAAAAAAAAAAAAAGAAAGAAAAGTATCTTGATCTAAAAGTCTTAACGAAAAAAAAAAAAAAGTAAATTGGCAGGGTGCAGCGGCTCACGCTCATAATCCCAGCACTTTGGAAGGATTGCTTGAGGCCAGGAGTTTTGAATCCAGCCTGGGGAACATAGAGAGACCCTTGTTGTCTATATATTTTTAAGTAACATTAAAAAAACCCCTATGCATATATATGTTTGTACATAGAAAAGGTCTAGAAAGCTATTTTCTGAGGGGCATGTATTACGTTTTAAATAAAAGAACATGCTTGGTGAGGTGGCTTACATCTACAATCCCAGCAATTTGGGAGGCTGAGGCCAGAGAATCGCTTAATCCCAGGAGTTAAAGACTAGCCTGGGCAACATGGAAAAACCTTGTCTCCACAAAAAATACAAAATTAACTGGGAATGGTGGCATGCACTTGTGGTCCCAGCTACTTGGGAGGTGAGGTGGGAGGATCACCTGAGCCTAGGAAGGTTGAGGCTACAATGAGCTGTGATTGAGCCACTGTACTACAGTCTAGATGAAATTGAGGCCCTGTCTTCAAAGAGAGAAAGAGAGAGATAAAGAAAGAAAGACAACACAGAAAAGAAAAGAAAGAAAAAGAAAAAGAAAGAAAGAAAGAGTGAGAGAGAGAGAGAGAGAAAAAGAAAGAAAGAAAGAGAAAAAGAACAACCAACAACAAAATAAACTGAGTTCAGGAAAGCTCCTGGCATCAAAGGGGTAAATGCCGTATACCTTTTCTTCCCTTCCCTCCTGTTTCTACACCATTTCTTTGTCCAAACAAAGGAATAATTATTAAATGGTGCTACGGTCTTTCCAAACCTTCCCTGCTCAGGCTTGAAAAGACCGTAGCACAATTGTAAGTGGAATGTCAAAACAGAGGGACCGTAACATTGAAGGCCCCACCCAAATCCTAACCAACAGCAAATGACCTTCAAGATCTATTCTGTTCACTTACTCATTTTTTTTGTTAACCCAGATACTGGTTGGCTTTTTTGTGGCCCTTGTTCCCAGGCTGAGCTAAATCTCTTATCACTGAGGCATCAGATCTTTTGCCACCTGAGTCTGCCAGCCTACTTATTTGCTCTCGACCTGCCCAACAAAGGGCGGCTCCCCCAGTTCTTTCTGTGGGACGCCACCCTGGAACTCGGCCCCCTTCCTTCTGCTTTCTCTTTCATGTGCACCAGCCAGTGGGGTGGAGTGAGACCTTAGGAGCAGTACACCGTGACAGAAAGAACACAGGCTCTGCAGTAAATCAGACTTGGTGCAAAATCCTGCCTCTACCATTACTAGTTGCATGGTCTTGGGAAATTTTTCTAATCTTTGGAAATTTCATGGTGGCTCATGCCTGTAATCCCAGCACTTTGGGAGGTCAGGGCGGATGGATCACTTGAGGTCAGGAGTTTAAGATCAGTCTAGCCAAATATTGAAACCTGGTCTCTATTAAAAATACAAATAATTAGCTGGGCATAGTGGCGCATGCCTGTAGTCCCAGCTACTCGGGAGGCTGAGACAGGATAATCGCTTGAACCCGGGAGGTGGAGGTTGCAGTGAACCAAGATCGCACCATTGCACTCCAGCCTGGGTGACAAGGGCAAAACTCCATCTCAAAAAAAAAAAGAAAGAAAGAAAGAAAATTCCTTAACTTCCCTGAACTTCAGTTTTTCCTTCTGTAAAATGAGAATAAAACCTGTTTCACAGGATTGTGGTGAGGAATAAGTGCAATGAAAAATGCTGCTTTGGGAGGCTGAGATGGGAGGATCACTTGAAGCCAAGAGTTTGAGGCCAGCCTGGACAACATAGTAAGACCTTATCTCTACACAAAAATTATTTAAAAAGAAAAATGCTAAGAGTCTAATACAGGGTGAGGACAACTAGGCGGTAGCTGGTGCAATTATCTGGTGGTAAGAGATGAGTTTTACCTGGCAGGGTGGGCAGAGCCCACAAGGCACAGTTGCACTCTGCTGACTTTCACACTGGGCACAACAGGCACAGTGCCCATGGCGCACAATGCTTCTAAAGGCCCTTGAAAATGTTTTAAATGATTTCTTTTTTTTTCCTTTGAGATGGAGTCTCACTGTCACCTAGGTTGGAGTGCAATGGTGTGGTCTTGGCTCACTGCAGCCTGTGCTTCCTGGGTTCAAGCGATTCTCCTGCCTTAGCCTCCTGACCAGCTGGGACTACAGGTGCACACCACCATGCCCGGCTAATTTTTTAATATATACAGGTATTGATCGACTTACCACCTATGCAACTTACGACCATTCGACTTTACGACCACAATCGCTAGCCACGACTGCTCCACGTCTGGCAGCGCAAACGTTGCCCAGCTGGGCATACGACAGTGCGGACCAGCTTCCGGCAGCACTACCATCTCCGCGTGCACCATTTCAACTGTACATATAGCCTACTCAACTTACGACCAAATCGTGTTACGACCGGTCCGCGGTCCGGACTGTGGTCGTAAGTTGAGCACTAGCTGTATATGTATTTTTCTTTTTTTTCGAGACAGAGTCCTGCGCTGTTGCCAGGGCTGGAGTGCAATGGAGCGATCTTGGCTCACTGCAACCTCCACCTCCCAGGTTCACACGATTCTCCTGCCTCAGCCTCCCGAGTAGCTGGGATCACAGGTGCCCGCCACTGAGCCTGGCTATTTTTTGTATTTTTAGTAGATATGGGGTTTCACTATGTTGGCCAGACAGGTCTCGAACTCCTGACCTTGTGATCCGCCCGCCTTGGCCTCCCAAAGTGCTGGGATTACAGGCGTGAGCCACTGCGCCCAGCCTAATTTTTGTATTTTTAGTAGAGACGGGGTTTCACCATGTTGGCCATGATGGTCTCAAACACCTGACCTCATGATCTGCCTGCCTCGGCCTCCCAAAGTGCTGCGATTACAGGCGTGAGCCACCTCACTTGGCTGATTTTCATTTCTTTTATAATCAGAAGGAAAAGAACGAAACTTTTAGGTCAAAGAAATATTAAGATTGTTATAGCACTCAATTACTAATTATAAATATTAATTATATATTATATTAGTATTATCATATTCTTCCTTACATTGATGGGGTTGTAAAATCCAATTTTTAATATTTGTTTTAAATGAAGGAGGAGCCCACAAAGATAAAAGTGCTCAGGGCCCAGGAAAGTTATAATGTGGCCCTTACTTTCAAGGCTCCTGGAGGATATCTCCACTGGGAAGTCTTCGTAGACTGGGGAAAAGGGATGTGGGGGAGGAATAGGTGGGAAGGTGGGAGAAGAGAGACGCCAAGATAGGGGTGGAAGGAAAGAGCTGACCCTTAGTGATCCCATCATTTAAGGGATAAGCTTTCTTCCTGTCTGTGATTTATCTTCTTTTGCCTGTTCCTGTCTCTGAACTTACATTTGCTCGGGCCTAGTGGGTAGGAGACTCACCTAAAACACCACTTTACTCACGTCACTTATGGATCAAGAATGCAGTCAGGTAAGGCGGCTTATGCCTATAATCTCAACAACTTAGGGGCAGAGGCAGGAACATGGCTTCAGGCCAGGAGAGTGGCCTGAGCAACACAGCGAGACCCTATCTCTACAAAAAATATGAAAAGTAGCCAGGCGTGATGGTGCATGCCTATAGTCCCAGATGCTCAGGAGTCTGAGGTGGAAGGATCCTGTAAGCCCAGATGTTAGGGTCTGTAGTGAGCTAAGATTGAGCCACTGCATTCCAGCCTGGGCAACAGAGCAAGATCCCATCTCTTTTTATATAATTTTTTTTTTTTAAAGACAGTGTTTCACCATGTTGGCCAGGCTGGTCTTGAACTCCTGACCTC
>NW_016107496.1:3105858-3116829 GCF_001604975.1 Cebus imitator
CAACTAAAAAATGTGACAGGACTTGAACAGTCACTTCTCCAAAGATATGCAAGTGGTCGATCAGCACATGAAAAGACGTGCCACATCACTAACACTAGGGAAATGCAAATCCAAACCACAGTGAGATACCACTTCACACACATTATAATGACTACTATCAAACAGAAAGTAACAAGTGTTGGCAAGGTTGTAGAGAAACTGGAACCTTTATGCATTGCTGGTAGGAATATAAAATGGTGCAGCCACTGTGGAACACTGGATGGTGGAGTCACACAAAAAAATTAAACGCACAATTACCACATGATATAGCAATTCCACTTCTGAGTCTACATCCAAACAATTGAAAGCAGGGTCTCAAAAGATATTTGTATACCCGTGTTTACAACAGCATCAACAGCCAAAAGGTTGAAGCAACCCAACTGTCCATCATAGATGAATGGATAAACGAAATGTAATACATACATACAACAATATTATTCAGCCTTGAAAAGGAAGAAAATTGTGACGTGCTACAATACAGATGAACCCTGAAAATATTATGCTAAGTGAAGTCAGCCTGACACAAAAGGACTACGGTATAATTCTACTTACATGAAGTACCTAGAGTAGTCAAATTCATACAGACAGCAAATAGAATGGTGGTTGCCAGGGGGCTGGGGAATCAGTGTTTAATGGGTGTAAGGTTTCAGGGTGGGAAGGTGAAGTTCTGGAGATGGATGGTGGTGATGAACGTGAATTACTTAATACAGAAGTTGCCCCTTATCTGCGGTTTTGCTTTCACAGGTTTCAGTTACCCGTGGCCAACTACAGTCCAAAAACATTAAACAGAAATTTAATAGAAAAAGAAAATTCCAGAAAAGAACAATTCATACCTTTTAAATTATGTGTCGTTCTGAGTAGCGAGATGAAATCTCATGCCCTGCTCATCCTGCCTGGACACTGAATCATCCTTTTGTATCCATGCTATAAATGCTTAGTAACTGGCTGTCACGATATCACAGCCCCTTGTGCCCAAGTAACCCTTATTTCACATGATAGTGGCCCCAAACCACAAGATAGTGATGCAGTTTGGACCTGCCAAGAAATGCTTCCTTTAAGTGAAAAGGTGAAAGTTCTTGACTTAATAAAGAAAAAGAACTGTATACTGAGGTTTCTAAGATCTACAGTAAATAAGATATTTTAAGCGAGAGGGACCACTTTCACATAACTCTTATTACAATAGTTATACTTGTTCTATTTTATTATTATTGTTAATCTCTTACTGTGCCTAATTTATAAGTTAAGCTTTATCATAAGTATGTATTTATAGGAAAAAACATAATGTAGATGGGGTTCAGTACGATCTGAGATTTCAGGCCTCTACGGGGGCTTCTGGAATGACTCCCCTGTGGATAAGCGGGGACTACTCCACCACTGAACTGTCTGCCCAAAAATGGCTAAAATGTTAACACTTGTGCTATGTTTATTTTACCATAAATTTTAAAAAAGAATAAAAGGCTGGGCGCGGTGGCTCACACCTGTAATCCCAACACTTCGGGAGGCTGAGGTGGGCGGATCACTTGAGGCCAGGAGTTCAGGACCAGCCTGGTTAACATGGCAAAACCCCGTCTCTACTAAAAGTATAAAAATTAGCCGGGTGTGGTAGCGCACGCCTGTAGTTCCAGCTACTAGGGAGGCTGAGGTAGGAGAATTGCTTGAACCCAGGAGGCAGAGGTTGCAGTGAGCCAAGACTGAGCCATTGCACTCCAGCTTGGGTGACAGAGCAAGACTCTGTCTCAAAAAATAAATAAATAAAATAAAAAAAAAAAAGAAAAAAAAAGTAAACAGCTCCCCTTTGCCGAGGTTCTAATCCCTCAGCTAGCTGCCAAGGTATCACCTCTTTTTACTTGTGAGCAGGCTTATTCTGGAGGTCCTCTGCCCTCCCCCTTCCTGAACATCCTCCAGGGTAAATCGTCTTGGTGGCTTCTCACATGGTATGAGGTATTCTACCTTTACCTAGAGCAGATACATGTGAAAACGTATTCTATCCTTCTCTGAGATACCTGCTGCGCCCCTTTGTAAGAACTTTGTCCATCTTTCAAGGGCAAGGCTCAGATCCCCTCCCTCACCCATTCATGAAGCCTATGCTGACCCATTTCTCCCTTCTACTTCCCCCACCCCTTTTTTCTGAGACAGGGTCTTGCTCTGTCAACCAGGCCGGAGTGCAGTGGCATGATCTTAGCTCACTGCAACCTCCATCTCCTGGGCTCAAGGGATCCTCCCACCTCAGCCTTCTGAGTAGCTGGGACCACAGGTGTATACCCCATGCTTGGCTGATTTTTTGATTTTTTTGTAGAGACAGGGTTTTGCAATGTTGCCCAGGCCTGTCTCGAACTCCTGGGCTCAAACAATCTGCCTGCCTTGACCTCCCAAAGTGCTAGGATTACAGGCATGAGCCACCGCACCTGGCCATTTCTCTCTTTTTTCTCTTCTCACCAGACAACTAAAAGTCTGGTCTTAGACTTCCATTGCTGTCAGTCACCTGTTTCCACATCAGTAAAAGCAGGGAATGTCTGTCCTAACGACAAATGTGACTGTGTATAGGAAGACAAAGGTGTATAGACCAACCAAGGGTTTGTTCCTCTCTCTCCCTAACTAGCACATGCTGAAAACAGTCAATAAATAACTGATAGTTTGTCCGGCCCAACCTCATAATGAACCAAACGATGGGCATCCATTCTCAGAGTACTGAGCAGTAGAGCCCAGCCCCAGCACGCCTTCAGGGAACAATGGGGTTTTGATGCTGGGTCTGTATCAGAATGGAATTAGCCAGTAGAATCCCTTTCGAGAAAAGATGGGTTTCTAACAAGCACCCAGAGCTAATAACCCATGTGACTGAGTGCTTACCAGACACTACACACTCTTCTAGATGTTCTACATGGGTTGTCTCATTTAACCTTCATAAATCATAAGATAGGTACTATTTTCCCTATTTTGTGAATGATGAAACTGGAGCTTAGAGGTTAGAAATACTATCTTTAGCAGGTTTTTAAGAAAGGATTTCACTGCTATCTTTGAAGGTTTCTTTTCCACATTTAACTATAAGGGTTTCTGCTACATTCTTTGCCATAGCTATAAATTGTTAAAGGAATGAATGTAAACCCTTCCTTTAGGCTTATAAAATAACCTTCCTTCCTTCCTTCCTATCCTCCTTCCCTTCCTTCCTTCCTGCCTTCCATTTATTTTATTTTTTTGATGGGCTCCCACTCTGTCGCCCAGGCTGGAGTGCAGTGGCACAATCTTGGCTCACCTCTGCCTCCCAGGTTCAAGCAATTTCCGTGCCTCAGTCTCCTGAGTAGCTGGGATTACAGGATGTGCATCACCACACCTGGCTAATTTTTTTTTTTTTTTTTGTATTTTTAGTAGAAATGGGATTTCACCATGTTGGCCAGGCTGGTCTCAAACTCCTAACCTCAGGTGATCCACCTACCTCGGCCTCCCTAACTGCTGAGATTACAGGTGTGAGCCACCACGCCCAGCCTCTTTCTTTCTATCTTTTAAATTAGAGATGGGTCTCGCTATGTTGCCCAGGCTGGTCTCAAACTTCTGGCCTTAAGGGATCCTCCTAAGGGGTAGTGCCAGAACTGGCCCACATCCATGAGGCTTCAGATTAAAACCGAACTAAGGAGCACACTCTAGTTGCCTCCTGCTTCCTCCCAGGCCTTTCCCGTGTGGGGCAGGCAGACAGAGGTGGGAGTTTTCCCACCTGGGCTGAGGCTTCCAGGGCTGGTCTGGGGACGGGGATGTTGAACAATTCTCTTTCACTGGGATTAGAAAAGGCCTTCACCTACCTCTTGGAGAAGGAGTGGTCAGGAGGCTGGTCATTGTCACTAGTGGTTGAGTTCCTTAGAGAAGAGGCAGATCTGTAGGAAGAGGGGCAAAGACAGAATGTGGCGGGTGGGCCCCTGGGGCTTTGAGTCCTGGAAACCCCAGGAAAGCCTCTGGCGCCAGGTTTTCCTAGGTCCCTTCCCCCTTTCCTCTTGTCCTCTTCTGGTTTCCCTGAGTACCCCATCAGGCTCCAGGTACCACGCTCTGGAGCAGGTCTGAGGCCGCACGCACTTGCGGAGGTGGGTGTTACCTTCGTACGCTCTCTCCCGATCCTTTCACTGGGCCACGAAATTTACCTAGGACATCTCTCAAGGCCTGAGAAAGTCAGGCAAAGGTTCGCAAATCAGCGGCGGACCCAGTTTCGCCAAAGCGCGGTAACAGGTACCCTGGGATTCCACAGTCCGGCGTTCTGGTGACGCCGTCCACCAGGTGTCAGGAGAGGGCCGGGAAACTCAGGACCCGCGCCCAGGCTCCGGAGCGGAGGGGCGCAGCGCGGTAACCCGGCCGGGAGGCAAGGGCCGTGGGCCGCCTTCTGGCCCGCCTGGGCCGCCGGGCTGCCGGGCTGGGCCGCCCCCTCCGGGCCTGCCTTCGCCGTTCAGGGCGTCGTCCGCGCACAGCCTGCCGAGCCTCAGTTGGCCCCCGCCCGGGCCTCGAGCCCGGGAGACCCTCGACGCCCCTGCGGACTCGGGTGGACGCGGCTGGCTGGGTCGGTCCTAGCCCCGCGGCCCCGCCCCCGGCCCTGCCCCGACCCCCCCGCGTTACCAGCACCTGGCTGGGCGCCCTGCGCGGGGCGGCCGGTGTGTCCCGCGGCCGCGTTCCTGCCGCCGCGACCCTCGGCCCCAGCCGAGCGCTGAGCTTCGGCCGCTCCGGGTTTCGGTTCCTGCCGCGGCCGAGGTGGCTGCCGCGAGTGTGGACGACCCGGCTCTGCGGCGCCCCCGCCCTCCCCTCGTGCTCACCTTTCCAGTCCGACTGGCTGCCGGGGAAGGGACGGCGCCGCTCCGCGCGTCCTTTTGAACTCGACGGGGGCGGGCACCGCGGAGGCCGGCGGAGGCCGACCGAGGACCCCGAGCGGAGGGAGCCGCGGCGGCGCGCGGGGTTGGCGTAGAGGCCGGAGGGGGTGGGGGGCAGGCCGACGGGGTGGGACAGGAAAAGCGGAGAGAATCCGCCCTCCGCAGGTCCCCTCCGCTCCCCCGGGAGGAAAGGCTGCCTGCCCTTCTCCGATTGTCACTTTGCCATCCGTCCGGAGCCGCTTCCTCTCTCGCCCCGAGGCTCTGGTGTGGGACGAGATCGGAGCCGCGGGCTAACTGGGATCCGTCCCATTTCCCTGGGCTTGACGTTCTCTGAATTTTCAGCTAATGTGGAAAGTTACATTTATTTGCGTTTGTTTATCACTTGCTCACGTAGGTCTGTGTCCCGAAGCTCGGCAGATGAGCGAACTTAGCCAGCACACCCCAGGCCGTGAAGCGGGGAGGTGAAGCGGGGAGAGCCACAAGCCTCACCCGGGTCTTCCCAGCTGGTCGTTCTCGTGGGGCAGCATTGAGCAGCGGTCAGGAGTGTCATGGACTTTGGATTCAAACAGCCCCAGCTCCTTTGCTTGCTAGCTGGGTGACTTTGGGCAAATTACTTAATATCTCGAAAATCTGTTTCCTCATTCCTAAAATGCGAGGCTGAAAGTGATCATGCCTATAAAGCCATCTCATCCATGGTTCTAGAGCATGGTGAGCACCTCAATTTGAATAATGAGTACCATGCTTTAGCTACCTCTTGACTCACTCATTTGCGGCAGGAAATGTTCCCAAATTAATCAGAAGAATTCACTGACTAAGAGGATGTAATAGTACAGAACACAGGCACTGGAATCAGCTCTGCTGTGTGGTCTTGAACAAGTTGCTTCGGTTTCATTTCTCTTACCTGATAGAGTGACTGTTGGGACGAAATGACTTAGTAAATATATACTGTAAAGCATTAGAACCTTGCCTGGCACATAGTAAGTGCTCAGTAAAGGCTATATATTGTTACCTTGGCCTCCCGTTTAGGGTTGGAACGCTGTGATTATTCCTTCCCTCCCAGTGATACAAACTTCTGTGCTTACTTCGCACTCCTGTGCATTCTGTAGGTTTGTGAACCAGTATTTATACAGAAATACTTTCTATAGAAAGGCATCATCAGATTGTGCATGTTAATCCAGGGAACAGACTGAAAGAGAAGGTCTCAGACGACAGAGGCATAAAGGGAGAAAACAAAACAAAGCCATAAATAAAGCAAGAGTAGTTGCTTTTATTCCTAAAAAGTTCGTTGATAAAAGAAACCAGAGGGCTGGGCGCTGTGACACATGCCTGTAATCCCAGCGCTTTGGGAGGCTGAGGCAGGTGGACCACCTGAGGTCAGTAGTTCAAAATCAGCCTGACCAACATGGTGAAACCCCTTCTCTACTAAAAATACAAAAATTAGCTGGGCGTGGTGGCACACACGTGTAATCCCAGCTACTCGGTAGGCTAAAGCATGAGAATCGCTTGAACCTGAGAGGCAGAGGTTGCAGTGAGCCGAGTGCCATTGCACTCCAGCTTGGGCAACAAGAGCAAAACTCCATCTCAAAAAAACCAAACACAAACAAAAAACAAAAACAGAGAAAGAAAACAACAAAAAAGTGATGAAACTCATTTTATGTAAATATATTGTGAGAAATATATGTAAATATATGCATGGGAAAATGCCAATCCAACCAAGAATGGCAAAGAAAGTGACATGCTGGCTACACATATGTAACTTAATAAAAGAAAGGTCAGCCTGGCTTGTCCTCAGATAAGAGAATATTCAAGAGAAAAGGAAATTCAAATCCTAGAAGGCTAAATCCAAAGGAGGACTATTGCTGGCATTGCCATACTCTAGCTGACCACCCTGATCAGGAATTCCAGGAGAGATTGAGATCATTCTTGTACCTGGGTTTGTCTCTTTCACATTTTCTATTATGTGTTGAAGATTGTTTAGAACTACAGACTCAGAAGCTATCTGGCTCAACTGACTCTACTGATTTGCTGTCACTTTCACAATTTTGACAGTTGTTAATAATGTTCCCTCAATAAGCACCTTTTTATTTCTCTTTAAAATGTAACCGGCGGGGTGGGGTGGCTCATGCCTGTAATCTCAGCACTTTGGGAGGCCAAGGCAGGCGGATCACCTGAGGTCAGTGTTCAAGACCAGCCTGGCCAACATGGTGAAACCCTGTCTCTTCTAAAAATACAAAAATTAGGCAGGCATGGTGGCGCACGCCTGTAGTCCTAACTATTCAGGAGGCTGAGGCAGGAGAAGCGCTTGAAACCAAGAAGTAGAGGTTGCGGTGAGCTGAGATCATACCACTGCACTCCAGCCTGGGCAACAGAGCGAGACTCTGTCTCAAAAAAACCCAAAAAATCCTAAATAACTAAAACAGTATAATTGGATTGTTTGTAACACAAAGGATAAATGCTTGAGGGGATGGATCCCCATTCTCCATGATATGATTTTATTATGCGTTGCATGCTTGTATCAAAACATCTCATGTACCTCATAAATGTATATATCTACTATGTACCCACAAAAATTAAACATTTTAAAAAATGTAATCTTAAAAAGTTTGCTGATACATAATACATTTTTGTTTTGTTTTGTTTTTTGTTTTTTTTGACAGGGTCTTGCTCTGTCACCCAGACTGGAGTGCAATAGTGTGATCTTGGCTCACTACAACCTCCGCCTCCCGGGTTCAAGTGATTCTCTTGCCTCAGCCTCCTAAGTAGTTGGAATTACAGGTGGATAATTTTTTGTATTTTTAGTAGAGATGGGGTTTTTCCATGTTGGCCAAGCTGGTGTCGAACTCCTGACCTCAGGCAATCCACCTGCCTCCACCTCCCAAAGTGCTGGGATTACAGGTGTGAGCCATCATGCTCAGCCTGATACATGATTTTTTTAAATGTAGTCACATACTTCATTTTATATTATTTTTTGAGATGGAGTCTCCCTCTGTCGTCCAGGCTGGAATGCAGTGGTGTGATTTCGGCTCACTGCAACCTCCACCTCCTGGGTTCAGGCAATTCTCCTGCCTTAGCCTCCAGAGTAGCTGTGATTACAGCTGTGCACCACCACGCCTGGCTAGTTTTTGTATTTTCAGTAGAGACAAGGTTTATCTTGTTGGCCAGGTTCAAACTCCTGACCTCAAGTGATCCGCCCACCTCAGCCTCCCAAAGTGCTGGGACTGCAGGCGTGAGCCACTGAGCCTGGCCAACATACCTCATTTAGGAAGTGTAAACATACAGAAAAACAGGATCCAATATGCACATGCTCAGCATCCAGTCTGGTGTAAAATAAAGACTATTGTAAGCAGTGTGCGTATTATGCTCTTTGGTGTGTGCTCTCTATCTGGATGCCATGTCTCAAGTTCTCTGCATGTCTTACCTAATCTGTCAGTATGTCCTTCAAACTGCTGGAGGGCAGGGACTGGAGGATGCTCTTGCAATTAATTCTATATAGAGAGGCATACAGATAGATGATTAACGAAGCCTTGTGGTGGTGAACTACCAGTGTTCTCCAAGGATTAAATGCTAAACCTCAGAAACTGCAACAGCTATCCTTTTGTCAACAGACTTCAAGGGGCCTCAGGGGAGGGGACAGGAGACATTCATCTCCACCCAGTTTTATTGGCCTTCAGCCCCATCTTGTGCTGCTGCCAGGATGGCAGTTTTCCCCTGGACAACACTACCATTTTGTCAGTCAGGGTAAACAAGCTGTTCCCCAAATGGCCCTGTCCACCCTAGGTAAGCATACTGGCCCTTTCCTCTGCCTACTTGGAGCCTTCAGTAGGGCCATATGCAAACAAAGTGCCAATCTCAAAATTGAGCAAAATTTTTCACTTCAGGTGTGCCTCTATTGCAGCAGTTACTGCTTGTCTGCCCCACCAGACTGTAAGTCCCCAGAAGTCTCTGGCACATGCCAAAGAGGACCAGTCTCCTGAGGAGAGGAGGGAAAGCCCTGGAGAGAAAAGGGTTGAGGGCCTTGTGCAGCTAGGGGCCTCTGTTGCCAGCACTTTCCCTGTAACTCTCCCAGCAGTGATTCTGAATGCCAAAGGAGTGGAACACCTTTTAGGAGAGCTATGAAAAGGGACAGGCAGTAGGGCTTTTATCATTTGAAAAACAACTCTCCTCTCGGGACATGCAAGCTTCTCTTCCATTACTGCTGTACACAGTAGAGATCCTTTGAAGATGATCCTTTTTTTTTTTTTTTGAGACTGGGTCTTACTCTGTTGCCCAGGCTGTAGTGCAATGGTGTGATGAAAGACCACTGCAGCCTTGATTTGGGCTCAAGATATCCTCCTGCCTCAGCTTCTGGAGTGGCTGGGGCTACAGGCATGTGCTACCATGCCCAGATAATTTTTTATTTTTTGTGGAGATGGGGTCTTGCTTTGTCACCCAGGCTGACCTTGAACTCGGGCTAAGGAATCCTCAAGCCTTGGCCTCCCAAAGCAAAGATAATGCTTTTTAAAGAGTAACATCAATCTGGCCATCATGGTGAAACCCCATCTCTACAAAAAATACAAAAATTAGCCAGGTATGGTGGCAGGTGCCTGTAATCCAGCTACTCGGGAAGATGAGGCAGGAGAATTGCTTGAACCTGGGAGGCGGAGGTTGCAGTGAGCTGAGATAGTGCCACTGCACTCCAGCCTGGGCAACAGAGCAAGACTGTCTCAAAAAGAAAAAAATAATTCACCCTCCTCATTATGATCCCCTCCTATCACTGGTCTTCGTCCCCTCATAGGCACTAAGAAGTCTGGTAATAGTGCCAGTCACAGGTCGCCATTTCCCTGGCCATAGGATGGACACATCATGCAAATTGGGCCAGTTAGATTCTTTCTCTAGGGAATGTGGATCTAGAGACGACACAGTGGCAGAAGGTGGCAGCTGCTGGAGGGGCTGTCCACACATTCCTGACATTCCTGCTGCAGATATCCTGGTGCTGGTTCTTGTCCTTCCTGTACCCTGATTCTTTTGCCTCTATGAGCTGCCTGATATCCTTCCAACATATTCTTTTTTTTTTTTTTTTTTTTTTTGAGACAGGGTCTCACTCTGTTGCCCAGGCTGGAGTGCAGTGGTGCAATCTCGGCTCACTGCAACCTCTGCCTCTGGGGTTCAAGCGATTCTCACTGCCTCAGCCTCCAGAGCAGCTGTGACTACAGGCACACAAGGCCATGCCCAGCTACTTTTTGTGTTTTTTGGTAGAGATGGGGTTTCATTGTGTTGCCCAGGCTGGTCTCAAACTCCTGAGCTCTGCCAGGAGCTCTGAAGCGATCTGCCCACCTCAGCCTCCCAAAGTGCTGGGATTACAGGCATGAGCCACTGCAACTGGCCCCAACATATCCTTTTTTTTCCAGACAGAGTCTCGCTCTGTTGCCTAGGCTGGAGTGCAGTGGTGCAATCACAGCTCACTGCAACCCCTGCCTTCCAGGCTCAAGCGATCCTCCCACCTCAGCCTCCCAACTAGCTGGGACCACAGGTACATGCCACCAGGCCTGACTAATTTTTTGTAGAAATAGGATCTCACTATGTTACCCAGGCTGGACTTGAACTCCTGAACTCAAGCGATCCTCCGGCCCCTGCTTCCCAGAGCTGGGATTACAGGTGTGAACTACCATGCCCAACCCTAACATATCCTTTATTGCTTAATTTTGTCACTTTGATACTTGCAACCAGACAACCCACATGAGTGTACTTCCTTCTGTAGTCACTGTTACAGGGAATGACGACATCACCAAGTTCTAGTCTCTCAAGCCTAATTTAGAGTAATTCCTGGCTGAGTGTGGTGGCTCATGCCTGTAATCCCAGCACTTTGGGAGGCCGTGGCAGGTGGATCACTTGAAGTCAGGAGTTTGAGACCAGCCTGGGCAACATGGTGAAACCGTCTCTACTAAAAATACAAAAATTAGTCGGGCGTGGTGATGTGCACCTGTAATCCCAGCTACTCGGGAGGCTTAGGCAGAATAACCACTTGAACCTGGGAAGCGGAGGTTGCAGTGAGCCAAGATTGTACTATTGCACTCCAGCCTGGGCAACAAGAGTGAAACTCCATCTCAAACAAAAA
>NW_016107496.1:3117869-3143293 GCF_001604975.1 Cebus imitator
TCAAAAAAAAAATAAAATAAGAGGTGGAGATCTCACCATCTTGCCCAGCCTGGTCTCGAACTTCTGGGCTCAAGCAATCTTCCCACCTTGGCCTCCCAAAGGAATCCAGGACTTCTGACTCCAAATATCTTGCAATTTCCAGGATATGGTGATGATTATTATACTTTGTATCCTTTCCCTTCACTTGCGGTTTCATATCTTCCTCTCTTGTGCTCCGACCCTTACTTGTACCAAGTACTATATTGTAAACACTAGATATAGCTCTAAAATGTTATTACCCCTTTCCAAGTGTATATGCTTATCAACCAAAGTGGGAAAGACATGCAGGATTATGAAGAACAGTCTGTGGCCCTTGGAATCATAAAAGAATTACAGTCAGGAGTTAGAGTGAGCTGGGGTCAGGGATGTGACTAAAGCTTTCTGAACCTGGGGCAGAATCAATAACCGTACCTAGGTAGAAAACAGTGTGCTGAGTTGGAACAATGCTGTCAAATAATCCACAGAGAGTCAGAATCAGACTTTATTTAACAATCTGAAAATGTGTTCTTCTGGCTTTAAGTCTTGCAAAATGAGTCATAAGTCAAAGAGGTTTGTTCAGTATCCTCTCAGTATGTATGGTGATGTCTCTGTATAGACAAGTGTCTGTGTCTATAGATACTTTTGCTTTTTATTGTGATTATAGCTTCACTTTAATGTATAAAGTCTTTATTTTTTTTAAGATGGGGTTTCACCATGTTGGTCAGGCTGGTCTTGAACTCCTGACCTCAGGTGATCCACCCACCTCAGCCTCCCAAAGAGCTAGGATTACAGGCGTGAGCCACCGCGCCCGGCTTAAAGTCTTATTCTAATAATGCTAAAACCTGAATTAAATATTCCCTGAGTCTAATACTCTCTTCTCCCCAGCCTGCCTCTCTCCATTCCTCCCATAAGGCTGCTCCCCCACCTCCATTAATGCCAGGTCTTTAGAGAGCACCAGCATTCCTAGTGAGAACCCAGGGATGAATGCTGGTTCTTATATCCCTCTGACCCATACCCTCTGGTTGAAGAGCTTCTCTGGGGAGGTGTGAATGGGGGGAGTCTTGGCAGTTTCTCTTCAGAGCTGTGCACTTTCACTTGTAGAAACCTGGAAAGTAAACATGATTGTGTTAGGTGTTGACCTGCCTTCCCACTAACTACTTATGGAGGGGTTAAACTCAATTTGCTTCTGCTGAATTATACTTCATGTAATGCCACTGGCCTCTCTTGAGGGAGGCAATGTGAAACTGGTTGTTGGGATTATTGCAAAGCCTTGTTGCAGATATTGTTCATTACATCATCTCTTTATGATGATTCACAGGAGAATTTTCTTTTTTTTTTCTTTTTGATACATAGTCTTGCTCTGTCTCCCAGGCTAGGGTATAGTGGCACAATCATAGCAAACTGTAGCCTTGAACTCCTGGGCTCAGGTGATCTCACTTCAGCCTCCGAGTAGCTAGGACTACAGGAACACACAACCATGCCTGGCTAATTTATTAAAAAGTTTTTTGAAGTTGGGTGTGGTGGCTCACGCCTGTAATCCCAATACTTTGGGAGGCTGAGGTGGGTGGATCATTTGAGGTCAAGAGATCGAGACCAGCCTAGCCAACATGGTGAAACCCTGTCTCTGCTAAAAATACAAAAATTACCCAGGCGTGGTGGTATGTGCCTGTAATCCCAGGTGCTCAGGAGGCTGAGGTAGGAAAATTGCCTGAACCTGGGAGGTGGAGGTTGCAGTGAGCTAAAATCATGCTACTGCACTCCAGCCTGGGCAACAGATTGAGACTCCATTTCAATAAATATATATTGTTGCCTAGAATGGTCTTGAACTCCTGGGCTTAGTGATCCTTTCCCCTCGGCCTCCCAAAGTGTTGGGACTACAGGTATGAGCCACTGCACCCAGCCTCTTTTTCATCTTAGTAGGAGTTGTTGTTCTCTTAAGGAATAAGCATCATTTCTGGTGAGTTAGATCGTTACTATTAAAAACAAAAAAAAAAAAAAAAAAAGGAATGAGCATCATGAATTGGGTTAACTGACAGGATTTTCTCTTCTTGGATTTTAGAAAGTCTGGAACCAATTTCACAGTCATCCTTAGTAAGCTTATTTTATAGAATGCATTTTTTGTACTTGCCTAATTCAATGGCTCCATTTTCTATCACTGTCCTGTCTGATATAATTTTCTGCTATATGTTGTGTGTGTATGTTAATAAATATAAATACATACAGCTCATGTGCTGCATAAGGATGTTTGGTCAACAATGGACTCTATATACAAAGGCAGTCCCATAACATTATAATGGAGCTGAAAAATTTCTACTGCCTAGTGACGTAGCAGCTATTATCAACACTGCAGCCTTCATAACATCACAGCCCAATACATTATTCACATATTTGTGATGATGCTGGTATAAACAAACCTACAGCGCTGCTAGTTGTAAAAAGTATAGCAAATGCATTATGTACGGTATATAATATTGATAATAACAACTATATTACTTGATGCATCTAATATATTATACTTCAAAAAATATTTTTCTATATATATTGTTTTTGAGACAGAGTCTCACTCACTCCATCACCCAGGCTGGAGTGCAGTGGCACAATTCCAGCTCACTGCAGCCTCCATATCCCAGGTTCAAGGGATTCTCATGTTCTTGTGCCTCAGCCTTCCAAGTAGCTGGGATTACAGGTGTGCGCCACCACACCCAGCTAATTTTTGTATTTTTTTGTATTTTTTTTTTTTTGAGACGGAGTTTCGCTCTCATTACCCACGCTGGAGTGCAATGGCACGATCTCGGCTCATCGCAACCTCCGCCTCCCGGGTTTAGGCAATTCTCCTGCCTCAGCTTCCCGAGTAGCCGGGACTACAGGCACGCGCCACCATGCCCAGCTAATTTTTTGTATTTTTAGTAGAGACGGGGTTTCACCATGTTGACCAGGATGGTCTCGATCTCTTGACCTCGTGATCCACCCGCCTCGGCCTCCCACAGTGCTGGGATTACAGGCTTGAGCCACCGCGCCCGGCCTAATTTTTGTATTTTTAGTAGAGATGGGGTTTCACCATGTTGGCCAGGCTGGTCTTGAACTCTGAGGGCCTCAAGTGATAAGCCTGCCTCAGGCTCTCAAAGTGCTGGGATTACTGGCATGAGCCACCACGCCCGGCCTACAATACATTTTATTACTATTTTAGTGTGTATTCCTACTTATTAAAAAAAGTTCTGCTTATTGGCTGGGCATGGTAGTTCACGCCTGTAATCCCAGCACTTTGGGAGGCTGAGATAGGCAGATCATGAGGTCAGGAGTTCAAGATCAGCCTTACCAACATGATGAAACCCCATCTCTACTAAAAATACAAAAATTAGCCAGGTGGGTGGCACACACCTGTAATTCCAGCTACTCAGGAGGCTGAGGCAGGAGAACCGCTTGAACCCAGGAGGCAGAGTTTGCAGTGAGCCAAGATCATGCTACTGCATCCCACCCTGGGCGACAGAGCAAGACTCTGTCTCAAAAAAACAGTCTGCTCATTAAAAAAAACATTGACTGTAAAACAGCTTCAAGTAGGTCCTTCAGGAGGAGGCATTGTTATTATAGGAGATGACAGCTTCATTTGTGGTAATGCTCTCAAGATCTTCTAGTGGGATAAGATGTAAAGGTAGAAGACAGTGATATGGATGATCCTGACCCTAGGCCAAGGTATGTTTGTGTGTTTTTATTTATTTGTTTATAGATGGTGTCTAGCTATGTTGCCCAGGTTATATTTGGACTTGTGGGCTCAAGTGATCCTCCTGCCTCAGCCTCCTGCATAGCTGGAACTACTACAGGTACATGCCACCACACCCAGTTCTGTGTCTTAGTTTTTGACAAAGTTTCAAAAAAAAAAACAGAAAAAATAGAAAAAATGTAGAAAAAAGCTTACAGAATAAGGATATAAAGAAAATATGTTTTGGCCAGGAACAGTGGCTCACACTTGTAATCCCAGCACTTTGGGAGGCCAAGGCAGGCAGATCACCTGAGGTCAGGAGTTTGAGACCAACCTGACCAACATGGAGAAACCCTGTCTCTACTAAAAATACAAAATTAGCCAGGTGTGGTGGCGCATGCCTGTAATCCCAGTCTCTACTAAAAATACAAAATTAGCTAGGTGTGGTGGTGCATGCCTGTAATCCCAGCTTCTTGGGAGGCTGAGGCAGGAGAATCACTTGAACCTGGGAGGCAGAGGTTGCTATGAGCTGAGACGGCACCCTCCAGCCTGGGTAAGAAGAATGAAACTCCATCAGCCGGGCACAGTGGCTCACGCCTGTAATCCCAGCACTTTGGGAGGCCGAGGAGGGTGGATCACGAGGTCAAGAGATCGAGACCATCCTGGCCAATATGGTGAAACCCCGTCTCTACAAAAAATACAAAAATCAGCTGGGTGTGGTGGCACATGCCTATAGTCCCAGCTACTTGGGAGGCTGAGGCAGGAGAATCGCTTGAACCCAGGAGGTAGAGGTTACAGTGAGCCGGGATTGTGCCACTGCATTCCAGCCTGGCGACAGAGCAAAAGCAAGACTCCGTCACAGGAAAACAAAAACAAAAACAAAAATAGAATGAAACTCCATCTCAAAAAAAAAGAAAGAAAGAAAGAAAGAAAACTATATTTTAATAGTGTAGCCTAAGTGTACAGTGTTTATAGAGTCTACAGTGGTGTACAGTAATGCCCTCGGCCTTCACGTTCACTCACCATTTACTCACTCACTCACCCAGAGCAGTTTCCAGTGTTGCAAGCTCCATTCATGATAGTGCCTTATACAAGCGTATCACTTTTTATCTTCTATACAATATTTTTACTGTACTTTTCTGTGTTTGGATACACAAATATTTACCATATTTACCATGGTGTCACAACTGCCTATAGCATTCAGTACAGTAACATGCTGTATAGGTTTGCAGCCTAGGAGCAATAGGCTATACCATACAGATGCAAACAATAACAAAATCGCCTAATAATGCATTTCTCAGAGCACATCCCTGTTGTTAAGCAACACATTACTGTATAATATACATATTCCTTTTTTTTTTTTTTTGAGATGGAGTCTCAGGAGGATCAACTTGAGCTCGGGAGTTTGAGGATACAGTGAGCTATGATCATGCCACTGCACTCCAGCTTAGGTGACAAGGTGAGATACTGTCTCTAAATTTGTTTTTTCTTTTTTGCGACGGAGTCTGGCTCTGTTGCCCAGGCTGGAGTGTACTGGTGCAATCTCGCCTTGTTGCAGCCTCTGTCTCCTGGATTCAAGCAATTCTTCTGCCTCAGCCTCCTGAGTAGCTGGGACTACAGGTGAGTACCACCAAGCCTGGCTAATTTTTGTATTTTTAGTAGAGACAGAGTTGCACCATATTGGCCAGGCTGCTCTCAAACTGACCTCGTCATCTGCCTGCCTCAGCCTCCCAAAGTGCTGGGATTACAGGCGTGAGCCACTGTACCCGGCCCTATATACATATATATATATATATATATATATATATATATATATATATATACACACATACACACACACACATATATATATATATACACACACATATATATATATTTTTAAATATCTTAATTCCTTTAACTCCTAAAATAATTTGAGGTTTAATTAAATACATGCCTAGGAGATAGGGCTAAGTCAGACATAGGGAAATGAGCACAGAGACACCTTGAAGTCCCAGTTCATTCTTGCTTCCTCTGGTTCCCACCTGCTTGACTACCCTGAGGGTATGGTTCACTGCTGGATTCATCTTGTATCCTGTGGTGAGGATTCCAGCCTATTGCCAAACTCCTGTCAATCTAATGCCCAATCTGTTCTCTGTATATGTGGTCTTACCTCTTCTTGAGGTTCAGGTGCTGTGAGGTTGCTCTCGTCTGGTACCATGGAGACTTCAAGCTGGTCTTGGCCCTACAAAGAGAAGAATTCTGCCAGTAAGAGGTGGCTCAACCTTTCCAGACTTTCAGTGTAGAAGTGTCTTCTGTGCCTTATACTTTACAAGGGTCTCATTATTTGTACTATTACAAAGGGCAAACATACAGTGTTGTTTCACCATAGCCTGAGGGCATTGGGAAAGGCTTTCATCCATCCTTTTTTTACAGATGAAGAAACTAAGATTCAAAGGGTAAAAAGACTTGCTGCAACAGGAAACCAGTTATTTGGATTCCAGAGTTGTTTCCGTGATCAAACACCATGTGATCTGTGTGACGTGGTGTAGATGTATATCTGTATGGGAGTGTGAGGACTTATAACTACTACCTGCCACTTTTAGATGAACCCTCTTCAAGAATGTACTGCAACTCTCACACTCAAGTGATCCTAATCCATGATAAGCAGTTAGGAGAAGCAAGTGGTAAAATGATTTCTTTGGGAAAAATTTTAGGTTCTGAGATGGGAACCCAAGGTGTAGGAAGGCCAGTCTAGGCCATGTGTATGGTGCATGCCTGTAGTCCCACCTCCTCAAGAGGCTGAGGCAGGAGAATCACTTGAAGCCAGGAGTATCAAGGTTGTAGTGCACTTGTGAATACCCACTGCACTCTAGTCCGGGCAACATAGTGAGATCATCTCTAAAAAACATAATTTTTTTTTAAAAAAAGAAAGCCCTGCTTAGAAACTTATATGCTAGGGAAAGACCCTGTGAGGTTTAAAACAAGTTTTTTAAAAAAATGAAATTTAGGCTGGGCATGGTGGCTTACGCCTGATCCCAGCACCTTGGGAGGCCAAGGTGGGTGAATCATGAGGTCAGAAGATCGAGACCATCCTGACTAACATGGTGAAATCCTGTCTCTACTGAAAATACAAAAAATTAGTCAGGCATGGTGGACATGCCTGCAGTCTCAGCTACTTGGGAGGCTGAGGTAGGAGAATCACTTGAACCCAGGATGTGGAGGTTGCAGTGAACTGAAATCACACCACTGCATTCCAGCCTGGGCGACAGAGTGAGACTAAACAAAAAATTTAATTCACAAACTATAAAATCCATACTTTAAAAGCAGAACCAATCTTTTTTTGTTGTTGTTTTTTTTTTGTTTGTTTGTTTGTTTTTTTGAGAAGGAATCTGGTTCTGTTGCCCAGGCTGGAGTGCAGTGGCATGATCTTGGTTCACTGCAACCTCTGCTTCCTGGGTTCAAGCGATTCTCCTGCCTCAGCCTCCCAAGTAGCTGGGATTACAGGCACCTCCCTGCCAACACACTCGACTAATTTTTGTATTTTTTTTTTTTTTTTTGAGACGGAGTTTCGCTCTTGTTACCCAGGCTGGAGTGCAATGGCGCGATCTCAGCTCACCGCAACCTCCGCCTCCTGGGTTCAGGCAATTCTCCTGCCTCAACCTCCTGAGTAGCTGGGATTACAGGCACGTGCCACCATGCCCAGCTGATTTTTTGTATTTTTAGTAGAGACGGGGTTTCACCATGTTGACCAGGATGGTCTTGATCTCTTGACCTCGTGATCCACCCGCCTCGGCCTCCCAAAGTGCTGGGATTACAGGCGTGAGCCACCGCGTCTGGCCTTGTATTTTTAGTATAGATGAGGCTTCACTATGTTGACCAGGCTAGTCTCAAACTCCTGACCTCAAGTGATCCACCCGCCTCAGCCTCCTAAAGTGCTGAGATTACAGGCGTGAGCCACAGCACCCAGCCAACAAAACCAATTTCGAACAATGTGAGAACCACTTGAAAGTCCATGATTTCTTTTTCAAGGACATTTTCTTTCTTCTTACTCCCCCCCTTTCCAGGTCATGAATTAGCTCAAAGGTGATGTTACATCACCTCCCAGAAAGTTATCAACACCTTCCATCTCTCTGAGATGATTCAAATGGTAAGTAAGAGCAGATTTTTTTCCCAGTAATTTTTTTTCAAAAATGGCTATGTTTTTCCCCAGTTATATTCATATTTACCCATTTTTACATGTGACATGTCCATAATTCTGCCTGAGAGAAAATATGATTTATATTGCATCCGCAAGGGAAGTGAGCCTATCTTGTAGGACACAGGCTTCAGAGGATTAATGATACAAATAGGGTAGGACCTAAGATGCTCTAGTTGCTTAATTCTACAGGAAAAATATTTCTCCTTAGCCGATGACCAAAGCAATCCCACCAGAGAGGCTGACAGTAAGGAAATATTATAAATCTCAAATATAAGGAGACAGACTCGGGGGAAAGGAGAGTGTGTCCTGTACCTCTTTTCCAGAGAGGACAGTGTGACTAGCCTGTTCCTTAAAATGGTCAGAAAGAGCCTTGGCTCCCATTAAACTCTTCCTTTCCAAAAGATTACTCCAAAAATGCAAGCTTGTTTTATTATTCCCCGGAGGCAAACAAAAGGTCACTCTATTACTGTCTCCATCTAAAATCATATAATACATTGCAAAGTCAAACTGAAATCAATTCAACCAGTGAGTTGCTCTTTTCAGTGCAGAAAAATGAGAAGTGGCTATAGTTTACCTACTCAAAACCCTGCATTTATCCTGTGCTTATTCACTATCCACATGTCCTGCCTATCTCTCTCCATCAGCACAGCTGCCTCAGACTAGAAACTGACCAAGGAAAAGTTCTTTTTATTACTAATTTTAAAAAGTCTTTTTTTGAGACGGGGTCTCACTCTGTTGCCCAGGCTGGAGGGCAGTGGCGCAATCATGGCTCACTGTAGCCTCAATCTCCCTGGGCTCAGGTGATTCTATCTCAGCTTCCCAAGTAGCTGGGGCCACAGGCACATGACACCATGCCTGGCTAATTTTTATATTTTTTATAGAAATGAGTTTTTGCTATGTTGCTCTGGCTAGTATTGAACTCCTGGGCTCAAATGACCCACTCGCCTCAGCCTCCCAAAGTGCTAGGATTACAGCCACTTTGGGAGGCTGAGGCACTGCACCCAGTTCTTTTTATTAAAATTTTTTTTAAAAGAGATGGGATCTCACTATGTTGCCCAGGCTGGAGTGCAGTGGCTATTCACAGGTGCGATCATAGCATACTATGGCCTTGAACACCTGGGCTCAAGTGATGTACTTCAGCTTCCCAAGTAGCTGGGATTACAGGCTTGTACCACTGAGCCTGACTTGAAAAGTTTTACATCTTGCTCTGTTAGGGCCATCAGTGCTTCAAGTGAATCAAGACTGAGGGCATCTGAAAGATATACTTCTGGAACATGAAAAATAAATTTTAATGTGTAAAAAAATAGGGCATAATCATGTAGATGACTTTGACTTTTAGTACCTCAGAGGAGTCAGCTGAGACAAGCTTATCTTCTTCCTTGTCTTCCATCGTCTTTGCCTCTCCAGGCTCTGAAGCAATCTGTGAATCAAAATGAACAATGGAGGAGAGAGTCCCACACCTTCCCACCCTGGAAGCCATCCCTGTACCCTTGGTTCATGTTAGCCCCTCTGAGATAGCAGGAGACTCCTGAGGTAGCCTCTGTCAGACAGTGGCAGTAGGTGGAGGGTGTGATCTGGCAAGTGCCAGAAATGACACACGCTTCTCCCAGATATCCACATGGCTCACGTGCTAGCCTCCTTCATTGCTCACGTGTCACTGCTGACCACTCTATAAGCTTGCAACTCAGCTCCCACTGCCTGTGCCCTTCCCTACTTAATTTTTCTTCATTTCACTTATTATTACTAGATTGAAATTTTATTTATTCTTTTTTTTTGGTCTGTCTTCCTGCACTAAAATGTTAAGTCCCAGGAAGGCAAGGAATTTTGTTTTGTTCAGTATCATATCCCACCTCCTAGAAAAGTGCCAGGCACATAGTAGGGACTCAGTAAGTAATTGCAGAATGAATGAGTAAATCTTGGTGCCATCTAGTCAGACATCTCACCATAATCCTCTCTACAATGTACCTGACTGGAGATCATATATGCTTAGCTCTTAACATCAAGGAAAGAGAACTAATTCTCAAAGCGGCTCATCCCATATTTTTTTTTTGACAGCCCCTTGTATCTCCTTTGCCTGTCACAATATTTTTTTTCCATCCCATTTTAAAATGGAGCTAATTGTTGAAAGTTCTTCTTGTACTGATGTAAAATGTATCTTAAAAAAAGACTTTATAGCCGGGTGCGGTGGCTCAAGCCTGTAATCCCAGCACTGTGGGAGGCCGACGTGGGTGGATCACGAGGTCAAGAGATCAAGACCATCCTGGTCAACATGGTGAAACCCCGTCTCTACTAAAAATACAAAAAATTAGCTGGGCATGGTGGCGCGTGCATGTAATCCCAGCGACTCAGGAGGCTGGGGCAGGAGAATTGCCTGAACCCGGGAGGCGGAGGTTGCGGTGAGCCGAGATCGCGCCATTGCACTCCAGCCTGGGTAACAAGAGCGAAACTCCGTCTCAAANCGGTGAGCCGAGATCGCGCCATTGCACTCCAGCCTGGGTAACAAGAGCGAAACTCCGTCTCAAAAAAAAAAAAAAAAAAAGACTTTATACATAGCGTCTGCCTCTGCCCTCTGGAGTGTCACAGAACAAGTCAAATCCCTATATGATAGCCTTTCTATGTAATGTGACTAGAATATGACTTGAGGCCGGGCATGGTGGCTCACACCTATAAGCCCAGCACTTTGGGAGGTGGAGGTGGGAGGATCACTGGAGCCCAAGAGTTTGAAGCCAGCCTGGGCAACATAGAGAAACCCGATCTCTACCAAAAATACAGAAATGAAGCAAGTGTGGTGGCATGCGCCTGTAGTACCAGCTAGTTGGGAGGCTAAGGTGGGAAGATCACTGGGGCCCAGAGAGGTCAAGTCGGCAGTGAGTTGTGATCGCATTCCAGCCTGGGTGACAGAGTGAGACCCTGTCTCAAAAGAAAGAAAGAAAAAAAAGAATATACTTGATTTACAGATCCTTTACAGAACTAGTTGCTTTCCAATGGGTTGGAATCTCTCAATTTTTTTTTTTTTTTCAAAAGGGTCTCACTCTGGTGCCCAGGCTGGGGTGTAGTGGTACTCACTGCAGCCTCGACCTCATAAACTCCAGCAATCCTCCTGCCTCAGCCTCCTAAGTAGGGAGCAGCCTTTTCAAAAGGCTGTACTTTTTGCTTTACTTCCCTCTGTGAGTTCTTTCTTTTTTGGGGGGGTGGGGGTGGGCCAAGTAGCTATCCTCTGTGAGTTCTTGCTTCTAGATCTTCTCATTAGAGAAGATACACCCTGGAAATTTGCTGCCATTTCTTTCAGGGTCTATTTACCATAGTCATAGGTATGATGAATTGAAGTGAGACCCACCCTCCTGCTTCCATTAAAGAAGGTAAAGCTCAGGATTCCAACTATTGGTTCTTTATTTCTTAAATGTTATTTATTTATTGATTGTTGTTTTTTTTCTTTCTTTTGTATTAGTTTTTCTTTTCTTTTTCTTTTTCTTTTCTTTTCTTTGAGATACAGTCTCACTCTGTTGCCTAGGCTGGAGTGCAGTGACATGATCTCGGCTTACTGCAACCTCTGCCTCCTGGGTTCAAGCGATTCTTGTGTTCTTGTGCTTTCTAAGTAGCTGGGACTACAGATGCCACCATGCCTGGCTAGT
Organism: Cebus imitator; assembly: GCF_001604975.1. Classification (NCBI taxonomy): domain Eukaryota; kingdom Metazoa; phylum Chordata; class Mammalia; order Primates; family Cebidae; genus Cebus; species Cebus imitator. The sequence continues at coordinate 3,129,397 of NW_016107496.1, forward strand.
TTTTGTATTTTTAGTAGAGACGGGGTTTTATCGTGTTGGCCAGGCTGATCTTGAAGGCCTGGCCTCAAGTGATCTGCCTGCCTCAGCCTCCCAAATTGCTGGCATTATAGACATGAGCTACCACGCCTGGCTTCAACTATAGGTTCTTTAACTAGGAGCTCCCAGAACTTGAAGGAAAAGAAAGAAATTAGTAAGAATCTGCTCATAACACTACTAGAGATAAGCCCCTTAGAGAAGTCAATTACCCTAAAACTAGATTACTAAATTAATTGTTATAAAGACATGAAACAATCTCCAGAACCAAAAAAGGTGTCCAAGAGTGTTCTGACCATAGCAAAGATGACCTAAGTGGGGGTTATAAAAGGGTGTAAAGACCCCACTGGAGCCAGGTGCAGAGGCTCACGTCTGTCATCCCAGCACCTTGGGAGGCCAAGGTAGGAGGATCACTTGAGGCCAGGAATTCAAGACCAGCCTGGGCAACATAGGGAGACTCTATATGCGGGGAGGATCACTTGAGCTTAGAAGGTTGAGGCTGCAATGAGCTGTGATCGCACCATTACACTCCAGTCTGGGTGCCAGAGTGAGATCCTAGCCTGCAGGCATGCATAAATAAATAATAAAAGACCCAACTAGAACTACTCTTACCTGAGATGTCATTAAGGCGGGGGAAGTGCAAAGTTCTTTGGGGTTCTGGATGTTTTCATCTTCTTTGGCCTCAGGAGTTCTTACTGGCTTCTCTGGTGGTTCTGGATTAGGAGAAACCTCAAGGGAGGTCCTAGGACTTGGAGTCCCACTCCCCAAGGAGGCCCTAGGGCTGGTGGGTGAACCCTCTCCAGAGGCTGGAGGGCTGGAGGGTATGTTCCCTGAGGAGGGCCTGGGGCTTGGAGTGGCTCTGGGTGGAGGAGGCCTACAAGGGGGTGCTGAGGTTCTCTGGACAGAGGCTCTCTTATTTGGTTGTTCAGATCCTTCACTTGCAGCGCGGGTTCGGAGGATGACTTCAGTGGCAGATGATGAAGGCTGCCCTGAAGGGCTCAGGGCTCTGCCTGGTGATGGAGTTGGGGAGTTGGGGGGAACTTCCTCCTGGGACTTGGCGCTTTTAATGGCAAGAGAGGGCTGGGCCTGGGCGGTGCCATTGCAGGCTGGTAGAGGCTCTTCTTCCTCAGAGGAGCTTGCTTCAGATCCTTCCTTCTCTATTTCCTCATCTTCTAAGAGCTCCTTGATCTCAGAATTGCCTTCCCCCTGGGCTGCATCAGGTGCCAGATCTTCAGTTGCTGAGACAAATTCATTCTCACTCTTCAAGGAAAGTGTAGAGGAACTAGTAGGTGAGTTAAGTGGACTGGAGACCGTAGATGTTCGAACTGGGGGAGAAATGACTAAAGAGCGCCTGCTGCCACTGAAAGAGGAAGGGTGTTCAGATTCAGAACAGCTAAAAACCAGAAGCAATGTAAATATGCAAAAATAAATTATGATGTATGTAATATAAAACCAGAATAAAGCAATTTAAAATGTTAGAAAGTTTGCATAGTTTACAATAACACTTACAGAGTGAAGCAAAAAAAGGCCAAAATTTTATCTATATCATGAACTCAATTATGTAAAAATATAAAAATATGTACAGAGAAAGACTGGAAAGAAACACTGCAAAATGTCGGCAAATATTTCCTCTGGGGCAAAGATGAATGGGTGATATACAGTTGATCTACACAGATTTCATATTTGTGAATTAACCTACTTATTTATTTGGAACCCCCAAATCAATGCTTCTGGTGCTTTCCCAGTCTCTACTGGACACGTGCAAGTGGTGAAGAATGAGTTGCCTGCCATACACTTTCCAGATGAAGTCTAACAAGGCAACCATGTACCTCCTGGTTTCCATTCTCAAACTGTAAACAAGTGTCCTTTTCACCAGGTTTTCCTAAGTTTGAGCTTTTTGTTGGTGATTTTGCTACTTAAAATGGACCCCAAGCTGTAGTGCTAAGTGCAAGAAGACTCTGCTGTGCCTTCCAGAGCAAATACGTGTATTAGGTAAGCTTCATTCAGGTATGAGTTACAATGCTGCTGGGTTCAATATTAATGAATTCAATATTAATGAATTAATAATATGTGTTAAATAAAGTGTCTTTAAACAGAAACTCACATAAAACAAGGTTATGTTTTGGGTGGTTGATAAAACTGTTGTGACCAGGGCCTCACAGAAACCTGTGTTTCCTCTATGAGCAGTGGTTCAATGTCCAGTGTGTGTGGCAACTTCATAAAACAAAACCACCACGAACAAGAGAATCGATTATAACATTTATCAAGTACCTACTATGTGTTGGATGCCATGCTTGCCCTTGAGCATTCAGAATTAGAATCCTGAATATACTAGCAAAGAAAAACTAATATAGATCAATTTTTTAAAAAAGGTCACCAACCTAATTGAAAAATAGGAAAATGATATATAGGAAAGTCACAGAACAGGAACCTTATATGGCCAATAACATCAAAAGATGCTCAAGGTAACTAGTAATCATGAAGCTGTGACTTAAAACTGCAAAAATATTCCATTTCATACCCATGAGCTTGTAAGAATGAAGAAATCTGACAATTTCACATGTAGTGAGAATGTAGACTCATGAGGACTCTCACTCACGGCTAATGGGTAGTAAACTGGAACAACCACCTTGCAGAGCAATGTGGCAATATCTCATAAGGGTCGAGAAGCCCCCATGACAGATCTTAAGACTCAACAACCCCGCTCCAAGTATAGACCGTAAAGAAACTCTTGATAATATTCGCAGGGAGAAATGTAACACATGTTCATCACAACATTATTTATAATAGCAAAAACCTAGAAAACAACTCAAAATGTCCCAAATTAGCAGGAGGATGAAGAAATAAATCATGAACTAGGCACACAATAACAGCTATAGAAAGGAAACAGCAGAGCTAGCAACATGTAGCAATAATGAAAAATCTTGCAAACAATACTAAGAGAACAAAAGAAGTTGCAGAAGAATACATACAGTATGTGTCCATTTATATAAAGCTTAAAAACATGGAAAACAATATTTTATGTATGCATGTATGTGTAGAACAATACAATGTGTGCATGTTACATTTAGTATTTATTACTACATTTAGTATTTATTTCCATGCATGTTGTTTTATTTTATGTGTAAAACATACATACACACATAAATAACACACAGGACCCTTTAGTGGGGTCAGAAACAGAAAGTGAGTAGGGAAGGAACATTGGGAACTTCAGCTATATTTACAACAGTCGATTTCTTAAATTTGGTGGTAAGTACATGGCTATTTGTTGTGTTATTCTTTATACATTTAGTTACGTCTGAAATATTTAATTTTTATTTTTTTAGAGAGAGGGTCTTGCTCTGTCACCCAGGCTTGAGTGCAGTGGCATGATCATAGGTCACTGCAGTCTAGAACTCCTGTGCTCAAGCGATTCTCCTGCCTCAGCCTCCTGAATTGCTAGGAATATAGGTGCATATCACTGTGCCTGGCTAATTTTTTTTTTCTTTTAATCTTTTTTTGTAGAGATGAGATTTCACTACATTGCCCAGACTGATCTCAAACTCCTGGTCTCAAGTGATTCTCCTGCCTCAGCCTCCCAAAGTACCAGGATTATAGGCCTGAGCCACCATGTCTGGCCTAAAAATATTTAGTAAAAAGCAAAATAATTTTTACAGGAGCATAGTACAAACAACAAACATCATCATGTACATCATGTACATAAAGCATGGGTCAGGATTCTGGACTGGAGATGAGGATGTTGAACACATTCACACACGGGACAAGCGAAGCAGAAAAGGGTCTTGAATGGTGCTCACCTTGATAGTCCCTTCACCACAAAGACTTTATTGGAATGTTGCTTCTCCAGTTTGCTCATCACCTCGTACAGATTGTGGTTCAGCTAGAGCCAGTGAGAAAGAAGGGAATGCTAGCCAACTGGGAACCCGAGAATACATATCCCTTCTCCCCTCCCCTTCAGATGGTTTCCCAAAATAAAACCCCTCCCTTTCAACTCCAATCTGAATTCCTCTCTGTCTGTCTAGAACCAGAATCCAGGTCCTGTCCTGCTACCGCCTCTTCCTTGTCTCTCTGTGTTCTAAGTTCTGCCTCTTCCAACAGACTGGCAGCTGTCTCAATGCAGGGTCCGTAACTGATGTCTGATTTGAGGTTCTAGCTTCTCACAGGTGATCCAGGGAATGAAAACTCATTTTTAATATTAATTAGGCAAATCATACTTTAGCCAAATAAACTATGGAGAGTAATATGTGTAGCTGTATGTAAATATAACTGTGTAGTAGCAAAGAATCTTGGAATCTCAGGCCTAGAAAAGACCTCATAAGTTATGTTATATGGCTGGCTATCACTGACAGGATTAGTTTTATTTGAGACCAACCACCTGAGAAACTGACTTGTCCTTAAATAGTCCCTAGCAACAATAGAGATTTCACAATGGGGTTCCCCATTTCAATTCTTCCTTCCATAGGCCTAACCTCCTTTATTCATGCTAAAGCTCCAATTTGGACGTACTTATTCAGTTGTTAAGGGAGATGAAAGGGCCCTCTGATTGTGTATATATGTGCTTTAATATAGTTAAGTACACAATCAAGTGCTCTTATTTCATCATGAGATAAAAGTCAAAATCTGTGGTGTCAACATGGATATTTACAGAAATTATGTAAGTCAATGCTACCTTCATATTTACTAGAAAACACACCTAGGAGTCTCAATTGGTCAGATGTTTCTCACCTTGCTCATTTCCCTGTAGAAGACATCCCTCAGGTTGGAAATGTTTTGGAAGATGGTCACATAGCAGCCAATACGACTATTAGGAAGCAAAACAACAAACACATATGGGTAAAGCATAGGAAAGGAGTTCTTTGTTTCAAATACAAGGTAGGACCTTGAGCCGAAACCAGCCACCACCAAGGCTCCGAAAAGAAAACCATCCCATATCCCACACTCAGGATGTTCTGGGATCTGTATTCATCAGAGCTGGGCCAGGAACACACATGATTCTTCAGAGCAGGAAGGCCAGGGGAGAAAATATCAGCTCAGGTTGACACCAAAGTTTAACAGTTTCATGGAGTTACTTGATTTGGGCTGTTGAAGGATCGAATAGACATGAAAGGGCTTTGAATAATTTTTTAAAGAGCTGTATTAATATAAGGCCATCTAATTATAATTATTACAGCAAGAATTATTCTTTCCTTTATGAATACAGGACTTCTACACCTGTATGTACATTAATGGAATAATCCTGTAAGTGAATCAAGGAAGTATACTTTTAAACTATTAAATTTCATTTCTAGGCCAGGCATGGTGTTTCACGCCTGTAATCTCAGCACTTTGGGAGGCTTAGGCAGATGGATCATTTGAGGTCAGGACTTTGAGACCAGCCTGGCCAACAGGGTGAAACCTGTCTCTACCAAGAAATACAAAAATTAGTCAAGTGTGGTAGCACGTGCCTGTAGTCCCTGCTACTCAGAAAGCTGAAGGGGGAGAATTGATTTAACAGGGAGGCATAAGTTGCAGTGAGCCATACTCCAGCCTGGGTAACAGAATGAGACCCTGTCTCAAAATAAATCAATAAAATGAAATTTCAATTTTATTTTAACTAGGAGTCACATAATGTTTTAGAATACATGTATTCATTAAAAGGCTCCATCCTATGTACACTAATAAGTGACAATATAAAATACTCTGACTACAATTGTATTAATGCATATCTTGTACAATAAAAAGAAAAAAGGATACAAATGGAGTTTCTGCTCAGATTTCTCTTTAAATGTGGAAAATTTGGCTGCACTTGATGGCTCACACCTATAATCCCAGAACTTTGCGAGGCCAAGGTAGGCAGATCACTGAGGCCAGGAGTTTGAGACCAGCCTGGGCAACACAGTGAAACCCCATCTCTACTAAAAAAACAAAAATTAGCCAGGTTTGGTAGGTGGCACATGCCTGTAATCCCAGGTACTCGGGTGGCTGAGGCACAAGAATCCCTTGAACTAGGGAGGTGGAGGTTGCAGTGAGCTGATATTGAGTACCACTGCACTCCAGCCTGGGCGACAGAGTGAGACCCTGTCTCAAAAAAAAAAGTGGGGGGTGCGGGAATTTAAATCTAAAACACTTTTATCTGCCTACTCGTCAAGGCACACAAGGTGCCTTGTGTGAAGCAAAGGTACCTTTTCTGAATTCCAGTCATTACCTATTATAAAGAATGGGCAGCTCCTCCAGCAGTTCTTGGTTCAGATCTTCAAACACAGTCTGGGCTTTGTTGAACTCTTCCTCTGCCTAAGTGGTAAAAGAGACAAGACAATCGCCCTCAATTCTGAACCCAGGACAACAGCATACCTGCTTTATCCTCTGCATTTTTTAGGCACTAGCCTTATGAGGAGCCGTCCCTCTTCTTTCCCTGACCATGCCTTCCTCAGCCTCAAGACTCTGACTATCCTTACAGCATCAGTGTCAGAAGAAACAGATTTCCTTCAGGACACTTGATGCCGAATTTATAATTTCCCATAGCCACCTTGGCCCAGCCACCTGTTACCACCATGGGGAGAGAGAGAACAGGAAGAATTTACCAGTTTTTGTTGCTGTTTTCATTTTACCTTGGCAGTCTTGGCCTCATCTTTCTTCTTGGCATTCTGCACTGCTTCCAGGTGATGTCGGGCACTATCATAGTCCACGAGCTTCCGTCCCCGCTTGGCAATTCTCTCCTGATCAAGGTACCAAGAAAGAGCATGGATACTCACTTTTTAGTGGCCAGGATATAGGTAACAGAGTACCAAGCAGAGAGTAAGATTTGTGGGTCCTACTATCAAATTTCACTTTTGTTTCCCTCCCCCCGCCACACTGGGGTTATTATGGCTTTGTTTACTTTTGTTTTGTTTTTGAGACAGAGTCTCGCTGTGTCACCCAGGCTGGAGTGCAGTGGCACTATCTCGGCTTGCTGCAACCTCCACCTCTTGGGTTCAAATGATCTTCCTGGCTCAGCCTCCCAAGTAGCTGGGACTACAGACACCTGACACCATGCCTGGCTAATTTTTTATTTTTTGTATTTTTAGTAGAGATGGGGTTTCACTATGTTGGCCAGGCTGGTCTTGAACTCCTGACCTCATGATTCACCCGCCTTGGCCTCCCAAAGTGCTGGGATTACAGGTGTGAGCCACCTCGCCTGGCCTTTGTGTTTGTTTTTTTGAGACAGGGTCTTGCTCTGTTGCCCAGGCTGGAGTGCAGTGTTGAGATTTCAGCTCACTTCAACCTCTGCCTTCCAGATTCAAGCAATTTTTGTGCTTCAGCCTCCCAGGTAGCTGTAATTATAGGTGTGTGCACCAAGTTCAGCTAATTTTTGTATTTTTAGTAGCGATGGGGATTTGCCATGTTGGCCAGGCTTGTGTCGAGCTCCCAGGCTCATGTGATCTGCCTGCCTCAGCCTCCCAAAGTGCTGGGATTACAGGCATGAGCCACCACGCCCGGCCCAAATTTCATTTTCTAGTAGGGTTGTGTGCCCATGGGATCTCCCTCAGTATCTAGGAAGAATGGGGCATTCTCAGAGGGAGATAGAGTAAGGGGCAATTCTGCAGAGCATGTGGAAATCTGTAACATACATATATTTTTTTCGCCTCCACCTCCCCCTGTATTAAATTTTAGTATTTCCTATGAACCCATTATAAACTAGTTCAGTCTCCAGGAGAAATGACCTTGAGAATCACATAAAAGTGAAAGTCTGGATTTTTGGGCCTTAGTCCCAAATCTGCCATTCATTAGCCTGTGGCCAGTGGCAAGGCACATTTCTTTTGGAGCCTCAGTAGCCCCATCTGCCCTTATACAACTGTTATTTGAAAGACTGAATGCTGAATACAAAGTGCTTTGAAAGCTCTAAAACACAATAAAAGCCATAAATTACTATGAGCACTGAGAGAAAGTCTACTCAATCTTATCCAAAAGATAAATTATACCAGGGAGAAGCAAACCATGTTATTGAATCGTCTCATTCTCTCAGTCACAGAATTTGAAAAGATTTTAGCAATTATGTGGTCCAACTTCCCACATAATACATGAGGCTTCTCCACAATATCCAAGACAAGAAGTAGTTTGACTTCTGTTTGCCCAAACAACAGACAACTCACTATCTTTGAGTCTATTTTATTTTGTTTTTGGAAAGCTTTAACTATTAGGAACTTAAGTCAGCCCCCCTCTAACTTCTTCCTCTGAATCAGCACAGTGCCTGACAGAGTAGGTGTTTAATAAAAACTAGTGCCGGGTGCGGTGACTCATGCCTGTAATCCCAGCACTTTGGGAGGCTGTGGTGGGCGGATCATTTGAGGTCAGGAGTTCGAGACCAGCCTGACCAACATGGTGAAACCCTGTCTCTACTAAAAATACAAATCAGCCGGGCATTGCGGTGCATGCCTGGAATCCCAGCTACTCCGGTGGCTGAGGCAGGAGAATTGCTTGTACCTGGGAGGCGGAGGTTGCAGTGAGCCGAGACTGTACCATTGCACTCTAGCCTGGGTAACACAGCAAGGCTCCGTCTCAAAAAAAAATACTAGCTTAATGAATAGATGGATTCTAATTCAGCTTTCTGGAAAAGTTTAGAATAGGCGGATTTCCTCTTTTACCCAACAGACTTTCAAGTATTTGAAGATAACTATTTGATTGCTCCATGTTTCCTCTCCTATACAATAAATATCTTTAGTGCCATCAGCTGTTTGTCACAGCTAAAAGGGATGCCTCTAACTTGGATCTAATTCAAAATCAGTGTAAATATAGCTCACTGAAATCTAAGTTTATTTTATGTATTTACTTGAGACACCAGCCTCTGTCACCCAGGCTGGACCACAGTGGCATGATCTCAGCTCACTGCAACCTCTCCCTCCCCAGCTCCAGCGATCCTTCACCCAGCCTCCTAAGGTAGCTGGGACTACAGACACATACCACCACACTAAATAATTTTTTAAGCAGTTTTTTGTAGAGATGGGGTTTTGCCACATTGCCCAGGCTGGTCTTGAACTCCTAGGCTCAAGTGGTCCTCCTGCCTTGGCTTCCCAAAGTACTGGGATTACAGGTGTAAGCCAATGCGCCCAGCCTTGAAATCTAAGTTTAAACATAAACTTCACACTACTTCCAACCTTCTGTCCTAACCTCTTGTCTAACCCTCAGCCTTAATCTTTCTCCTAACTTACCCAAACTTCATTTCTAATCATGAAGCTCTAATTCTACTTACAATGCCTAACCCAATAAGTTCTCTAACCTGGATTGGGCCATCCACAACCCAGCCTTGATTCTGTATATTGAGTACCTTAATCTCGCTGAACTGGGCGACGTAGTTTTCCATGGTCCTCACAGCCTGGTCGGCCAGTTTTTCCTCGTAGTCCTCCCAAAGGAGATCATTATTCTGTGGGATGGAGGCAGAGGCTGGTGAAGGCTCCACTTCCTAACCACAACTGTCTACCAGGGTAATATCCAAATTCTTCTTGCAAAAAACTTCTTTTTTGTAGCACTGTATTTAGAATATCATGTTGGATTCTGGGGAATAGTCAGAGGAAGAAAAGAAACAGCCCCAAGGAACTGCTCTTTGGGGGTCTGAACATACATTCAGGGATTAAGAACAGAGCACAAGGTCAAAGCCTTGGACTCCAGAGCTTAGAAGGGAAAGTTTAAGAGTATATAACTGCATGAACTTTGTTTTAAAAAAACAACCAATCTTCAGGACCCAAAACTTCCCATAATGTTTTAAAGAGCGGAAGAGGGTCAAAATTAAAGGAATCCACAGATTAGGGAAAACTTGTTTTTATCTTCATAGTTGCAGCTTCTTCCTACCACCCAGTGACTGTGCCTATACAAATGCACAGTGTGAACTGGCCCCTTTGTTCTCCTATTTTCTTCGATAGAGAAGCTAAGCTGAGGTTGAGATGCAAACAGTAGTACGTGCCGACAAGTTGTGAAACCCAAGCCACTCTTACCCCTACGATGGCCTTCAGCTCCTCGTGACCATCCCACTCGCTGCTGTAGATCTCCTGCAGGGTTTCTGACACTCTTTTTGAACTTTCATGCATCACTGAAAGGAGAGAATTCAGTCCCACCATTAAGTTCCCCAACAGTGTTGGTGTAATCACATGGGTGACAAATCAGTGGGTTCAATTCAGAAGGACAAACTCAGAAGGTCTGGGTTATGTAAGTGAGGGAAGCTGGATGGGCTGAAAGGAAAAATCACTCTTCCTCGGCCCACAAAGTTCCAGGAGTCTAAATAAATGATAAAATGACAAAAATCTGGGGGTATGGTTGTTGTTTTCCACCCCTAAACCTCTGAGTAGCTGTATAAATGCCCTCTGGATTATCCCATGCTGCAATACCCACCTTTGACTGCACTAAGGAAGTTCTTCAGGTCCTTGTATAGCTTGTGGCCTTCTGCCTGAAAGAGAAAAGTACATTTGGTGAATAAAGAGATTGATATTTGAAAAGATGCTCCCGTGGTCAAAGTAAAAAAGTAGGTTAAAAGCAGAAATCACACTTGGAATTTCTTCAAATATTCACAATTTTTGTAAGTTAGCCTTTACTTTCTTTATCAACATGTTGTAGGTTGTCTCTTTTGTATTAGCTTTTTTTTTAGACAGAGTTTGGCTCTTCTTGCCCAGGCTGGAGTGCAATGGCACGATCTCGGCTCACTGCAACCTCCACCTCCCAGGTTCAAGTGATTCTCCTGACTCAGCCTCTCGAGTAGCTGGGATTACAGGCATGCGCCACCACACTTGGCTAATTTTGTATTTTTAGTAGAGACAGGTTTCTCCATGTTGGTCAGGCTGGTCTCGAACTCCCGACCTCAGGTGGACCACCCACCTCAGCCTCCCAAAGTGCTGGGATTACAGGAGTGAGCCACTGCGACAGGCCTTGTGTTAGTGTTTAAGATGGGGCTTGCTACAGCTCCCATTACACTGGCATGTCTTCCTTCCAGTGAACAAGAGCCTATATCCAAGTTCCTCTGTTGAAATGTAAGTGTTCTCTGTGTAACACTATCTATGCCAACCTCTGGCTTGCACCCTCCTCTCTGGGTAGATAAAGTGCTACCATTTTCCACAGACACCAGGTCTTCTTTCTCTGAACCCTCACACAGACATTCCTCCCCTCCTCTGATATCCTTCTCTGCCTTGCCTCACTTTACCCTTCCCTTCCATCAGTCACCTGCTTTATGCTACTCCAAGGAGCCCCGTCATTGCCTTTCCTCCTGTTCCCACCCAAATGTCTTCATCTATCTATCTATCTATCTATCTATCTATCTATCTATCTATCTGGCTATCTAGCTATCTATCTAACCCTGCTTCCATCTTTGCTCCTATGTCTGAAATCTCATTTTTTAGGCTAGGAACCCCAAGTTCAGATAAGGGCTCCTCCTCCCTCTAAAAAAGAAGGAGAGGAAGGTGTCATTTAGAGTTAGAAGTTTAAATCTCAATTTGATAAATGAACTGCTTTTGTTATAACTCTGACAAATGTTCATTTAGCCTCTGCTTCTCAAATACTTCCAGGAACTGGAAACCAACATCTTGCCTGAGACAGTATCACTTCATTTTAAACTAGCTCTGTTAAAACTTTTTCTGGGCCAGGCATAGTGGGCCAAGATGGGCGGATCACCTGAGGTCAAGAGTTCAAGATCAGCCTGACCAACATGGCGAAACCCCATCTCTACTAAAAATACAAAAATTAGCTGGGAGTGGTGGTGGGTGCCTGTAATCTCAACTACTTGGGAGGCTGAGGTAGGAGGATTGCTTGAACTTGAAATGTGAAGGTTACAGTGAGCTGAGATAGGATTGTGCCACTGCATTCCAGCCTGGGCAACAGAGCAAGACTCCCTCTCAAAACAAACAAACAAACAAATGAACAAACAAACAAAATTTTTCCTATTAGTCTTCAGTTGGTCTTCTGTACCCATAGAGTAGATCTAATTTCTCTTCCATACATGTTTGAAGACATCTTTCACGTGCCCTTGACCGAGTCTTTTTCATAGATTTCCTCAACTGTTCCTTATGGTGTTTAGAGCCCCTTCCCATTTTGGTCTCCTTCCTATGTGTAAACTTATTTTGAAGAGTTGGGTGGAAATTTAAGGCCTGACAGCTAACATTCTGGAACCTGACTTCAGGAGTGCAGGGATGGACTGAGAGGTGCAGCCCACTTCAAGGGTCCTCTACGGGTCAGCCTACAGGTCAGAACAGACCAGTTCTGGGGATGGTATACCTAAAATCCAAGCTGCATTATTCAGTACACCATAAAATACTTGTGAATTTGTTCATTTGTTATTGGCTGTATTCATTACTTGACAGGCTATTGATGATACCAAAAATATAAAAAATGATGGAGCTGGGCATGGTGGCTCACGCCTATAATCCCAGCACTTTGGCTGAGGCAGGTGGATCACCTAAGGTCAGGAGTTTGAGACCAGCCTGACCAACATGGTGAAACCCCATCTCTACTCAATACAAAAAATTAGCAGGGTGTGATGGCACATGCTTGTAATCCCAGCTACTCAGGAGGCTGAGGCAGGAGAATCACTTGAACCTAGGAGGTGAAGGCTGCAGTGAGCTGAGATTGCACCACTGCACTCCAGTCTGGGCAACAAGAGCAAAACTGTCTCTAAATAAATAAATAAATAAATAAAAATAAAAAATTATGGGAGAAAAAAAAGGAAAATTCAGAAAATTCTATCTAGTGACAAAATTTTTTCCTGTGGAAATCTTTGGGGAAAGGTCACTGTTACTTAATTTCAGCAGCAGAAAATTTAGGTTTACTTGGTCAAATCAACAAAGAAAACTGGACTAGTTATTTCATCCATTTTCTTGCCTCCAGAGCTCACTTCTAAGCTAGTCTAAACTTTTGACCAAATATTAGATCAAAAGTCCCTCTCAAGGGCTGAATGTCAGTTTGAAGGGACATGAGGACACAGAGAGTCCTAAAGGAGTGAAAGGCACTGTCAGAGAGGTATGGAACTGGGATTGTGTGCTGTGTTATCATAGGAGGATTAAGAGAACATCATAAAAACAATCAAGGAAGTAGGCCGGGCGCGGTGGCTCATACCTGTAATCCCAGCACTTTGGGAGGCTGAGGCGGGTGGATCACTTGAGGTCAGGAGTTTGAGACCAGCCTGGCCAACATGGTGAAACTCTGTCTCTACTAAAGATACAAAAATTAGGCCGGGTGTGGCAGTGGACACCTGTAATCCCAGCTACTTGGGAGTCTGAGGCTGGAGATTCGCATGAACCTGGAAGGCAGAGGCTGTAGTGAGCCACAATCACACCACTGCACTCCAGCCTGGGCAAAAAAGCAGACTCTGTCTAAAAAACAAACTATATCAAGGAAGTGTCAGATGCTACAGAGAGGTTAGAATGCAGAAAGAATTGGCAAAATTCACTGGATTTGTAATATGTCTCTGGTGACCTTGAGAAAGCACTTTCAATAGCATAATGGAGACAGATTCAGTCAGTTAACAAAATTCAACATTCAGAAACACTCAGCATTTACCAGGAAGGATATCTCACTTCCTCTTTGCTTTTTATTCACAGAATAAAAGCTTAGATAGCCTAATATGTTAAATGTACACAACATCTTTTTTTTTTTGGGGGGGCAGAGTTTCGCCCCTGTTGTCCAGGCTGGAGTGGAATGGCAGGATCTTGGCAAGCTCCACCTCCCTGGTTCAAGTGAATCTCTTGCCTCAGCCTCCAGGGCAGCTGGGATTACAGGTGCTTTCCACCACGGCTAGCTAATTTTTTTGTATTTTTAAAACAGACAGGGTTTCACAATGTTGGCCAGCCGGGTCTTGACTCTCAACCTCATGTGATCTCATGTGATGCACCCATCTTGGCCTCCCAAAGTGCTGGGATTATAGGTGTGAGCT
>NW_016107496.1:3143307-3167572 GCF_001604975.1 Cebus imitator
ACGGGTACCTGGAACGTCTGGAGAACAGAAACATGGTAGAATTGATCCTGGGAAACTTGCCCACCTCCTTTAGGTGGAAACGTGGCCTGATCACCCACGTGTGCCGGATTTGGCATTTTTTTTTTTTTTTTAAGATGGAGTTTCACCATGATGGCCAGGCTGGTCTTGAACTCCTGACCTCAGGTGATCCACCCACCTCAGCCTCCCAAAGTGCTAGGATTACAGGTGTGAGCCACAGCGCCCAGCCCACAACGTCTTTTAAACATGGATAAGATATGTAGGTAGAAGTTTGAGAATTTTGAAAAGGTGATAATCAAGGTCTTAAAGAGCCTTGAAAGAGTTTTGGAGATTATAAAAATTAACAGGGTTTTAAAATTACTTATTGAAGGAAAAAAAAAGACTTAATTTTTTACTTCACTATAAAAATTTTATTTCAAAAATAAATATAACAAAGTAATAAAAACTGTTAAATTACCTTGCACAGTCTGGGTACAGTGGCTTACGCCTATAATCCCACCACTTTGGGAGGACGAGGCAGGTGGATCACCTGAGGTCTGAAGCTCAAGACCAGCCTGGCTAACATGGCGAAAGCCTGTGTCTACTAAAAATACAAAAATTAGCCGGGTGTGGTGGCACGTGCCTGTAATCCCAGCTACTCGGGAGGCTGAGGCAGGAGAATCACTTGAACCCAAGGAGCAGAGAGGTTGCAGTGAGCTGGGATTATGCCATTGCACTACAGCCTGGGCGACGAGAGCGAAACTCCGTCTCAGAAAAATTACCCTGCACAATCTCTACAAATAAAATCCCTATTTTTTTCCCATTAGTTCTCATATGACCTGAAAAATCAGATCAGTAATCAAGGCGACCATGCATAAATGCACACTGTTCAAAACTAGGGGTACTCTTTCTGTCACAGCCCAGAAAATGGAATGCCTTCTGCTCTCTGCTGTAGCTCACAAAAGCCCAACTCCATTTCTGTGTTTTGGAATGAAGCCATTTAGTCAGAAAATTCTCCTTTATGCTCTTGCTCTTTCTTTTGAGAAGATGAAGTATGAGCATGAGTGTGTGTGTGCGGGGGGAGTAGTGGTGTGGGGCGGGGGAGGAAGGGGAAGACAGGATAGCACCAGGTTTCATATTCTTTCCCTGACCTATCTGTCCTCCCCGGGAATATCTCCAGGCTGAATAATCCCAACATCTTTCTCCTTTCCTGACAGATGTGACTCGCATAGTCTTGGATTCTCGCTTGTCTGGGAGTCAAGAAACTTGGCTCTACCACCAACTAGCAAGTTATTCCACTTCTCTGCCTTCCATTTCTTCATCTATAAACGCAGGGCAAGACCAGTTCTAGGTCAAAATCTTAGGATTTTATCACTTCTGCTCTCTCAATCCTTGCCAAGTTATTGGCATTGCCATAAAGAGTGTGAGTCAGTCCTTCCCACCCATTATACAAACAGTCCCAACCCTTAGTTAATGAACCACTCACACCAGAAGCTTGTCCTGAGCAGTCAGGTGGACAGAGTTAGGTCTAAGAGACTGGGGTACTGGCCAGGTGCGGTGGTTCATGCCTGTAATCCCAGCATTCTGGGAGGCTGAGGAGGATGGATCACCTGAGGTCAGGAGTTCAAGATCAGACTGGCCAACATGGTGAAATCCTGTCTACTAAAAATACAAAAATTAGCCAGGCATGGTGGTGCACAACTGTAATCCCTAGCTACTTGGGAGGCTGAGGCAGGAGAATTGCTCCAACACAGGAGGCAGAGGTTGCAGTGAGCCAAGATTGCACCACTGCACTCTAGCCTGGGTGACAAAGAGTGAGACTCCAACTCAAAATAAATAAATAAATAAATAAAAGAGAGAGAGAGAGAGAGAGAGAGAGAGACTGGGGTACTGAGGATGGAGAGGGTTGTTGTCCTGGGGTTCCCTAGCAGAAAATGGACTCAGACACTCAGCAAAACAAGTGTAAATAGGATGCCCAAACCTTGACCAAGTGTTGAACAGTGCTTGGTTTAATGTAGATCCAGGAGGGAAAGATGAAGCTAGATTATTAGATTTGATTTTAAAGGTAATGAATTGGAAGCAGCTATCACTACCAGAAATAACAGGTTAAAGTGCTGCTTGAGAAAAGGATCCTTCCTATGTAATACACTCTGAAGAGAAGGAATAGGGGGAAGCAAGTAGAGCCTCAAAGAAAAATTACCTATAGAAATGTGATCAGGAATGTGGGCAAGTGGCAAGACGTTGAAATTAGGCCGGGAAGTTTGGGATTGATAAGACAAGCTATTAATAAAAAGTTTACCTGCAATCTGACTGTGGGTGAGAGACAGGGCACACGACCAACTGGTTCAGCTTCTGGAACGCTTCACTCACACCTGTAATCCCAGACCTCAAGGAGTCAGAGGCAGGAGGACTGCCTGAGCCTAAGAGTTTGAGACCAGCTTGGGCAACATAGCAACATCCCATCTTCACACACACACACACAAAAATCCTTGATCTTGTCCTTTTCCTCCTGTGTGTCTTTGCCACCCCAGGTCAGATGTGTCTATATTGTCACTGTCTTCCTCCTTAAACTGAGAGCCTTGTGGGGAGGCATGTTGGCTCATTCATGTTGAAGTCCCAGCACCTGTGTTAACAGTGCCTGGCACTCAGCAGGTGCTCATAAAATGTTTGTTAAATGGGCGGATGTGGTGGCTCATGTCTGTAATCCAAGCACTTTGGAGGCCAAGGTGGACGGATCACCTGAGGTCGGGAGTTCCAGCCTGACCAACATGGTGAAACCCCAGTCTTAAAAAAAAAAGTAATTAAAAAAAATGTTTGTTAAATGAATTTACCAAGAGGAGAATTTCAAAAGTATGTTCAATCAGCACTTATAGATATATCATTCTCTTAGTCAAGAAGTTTTTCCTTATTTATTTTATTTTTAAAATAGAGACAAGGTCTCACTATGTTCCCTAGGCTGGTCTTGAACCCCTGGCCCTTCTGCCTCAGTCTCCCAAAGTGTTGGGATGACAGGCATGAGCCACTGCACCCAGCTAGAAGCTTTTCCTTCTTCCCCACCTAACTCCATTTCATTTATCAAACATACTTTCCCTCCTTAAGTGATGTTTAAATGGTGGGCTTCCACAGGGAATTCGGAGGTGATTGTCCCATTGGTTCTTGTTCTTCCTGATGGCCCTACTTCATTTCTTACCTCTTCTACCTACACGTCTGCTCTTAGAGAGAGGACAGAGGGACAGAATGGGCCGAGAATCAGAAACCTTCCTAAGTGGGTGTCAACTTACTGATTCTTCTTATTTCATCCTGGAGTTGGAAATAGAACAGTAATAAGAGTTGAGAAGAGGACCAGGGAGGCCTCCTGTGAAGCATAGTGAAAAAAAAAGCTGAGTTTAAGTCTAAATCCTGGCCCTGCAACTTATATGCTGTTACTTTACTATTAACATCACACAAAAAAGGAGACACCAGACATTATGTGCTTTCTGATGGAAGAATACAATAACATCTATTAAGTATTCTTGCTGTCAAAACAAAAACTTGAATCTCATCAAGCTCTAAGTCTATCAATTTACAGAAAGTATGGAAGGCATAGGAGCATATTAGACAATACCATGGGAATTCAATTAGCAAAATATAGACTGTAGGAAATTTCAGGACAAACAACCTAGTGTCATCAACAAATAAGCTATAAGAAGGGAGGGATTAGAACACAGATTAAGAGATATAACCTTAAATCTAAGAGACTTAAACATCTCAGTGAGTTGTTGATTTAAACAAACCATAAAGAAACATGAAGACACAATCAGGGGAATTTGAACATTGACAAGATATTTTGTCATATTAAGAAATGATTCTGGCCGGGCGTGGTGGCTCATGCCTGTAATCTCAGCACTTTGGGAGGCTGAGGTGGGCAGATCACCTGAGGTTGGGAGTTCGAGACCAGCCTGACCAACATGGAGATACCCCATCTCTACTAAAAAGACAAAAAATTAGCCAGGCATGGTGACACATGCCTGTAATCCCAGCTACTCAGGAGGCTGAGGTAGGAGAATCGCTTGAACCCGGGAGGCAGAGCTTGCGGTGAGCTGAGACCCTGCCATTGCACTCCAGCATGGGCAACAAGGGCAAAACTCCATCTAAAAAAACAAAAAACAAGAAATCATTCTAGTTTTTTTGTTAAAAGATAGTACTAAAACTTACATTTTCTTGGACTATTTAATCAGAAATATCTGAAAAGATATTTGTATGACATTCATAAGTGAAAAAGGCAAGATGCAAAACCATATGCATGAAATAATCTCACTTCAGTAAATCTCACATTTATTTATTGTGGATATACTTAGATATCATACACACACATAGCAAAGTAATTGTAAAGATATAAAATAACATAGTTATAGTTTAGGAAGACATAAAATCAGAATTGCTTTGTTAACATTGTTTTCTTTTCCCTTTTTTGTTGAGACAGGGTCTCACTTTGTCACCCAGGCTAGAGTGCAGCGGTGCAAACAAAGCTCACTGCAGCCTCGACCTCCTGGACTCAGGCAATCCTCTTGCCTGAGCCTCCCAAGTAGCTAAGACTATTGGAGCATGCCAACATGCCCAGCTAAGTTTTGTATTTTTTATAGAGATGGGGTTTTGCCATGTTGCCCAGGCTGGTCTCAAACTCCGAGCTCAGCACTTTGGCCTCTCGGTGTGCTGGGATTATAGGCGTGAGGCACCATACTGGGTCTATTACTGATTTTTAAATTCATTTTTTTCTTTTTCTTGATGTTCTTTGGGTTGGTTTTTTTTTTTTTTTTTTTGAGACAGGGTCTTGCTCTGTCGCTTAGGCTGGAGTACAGTGGCACAATTGCAGCTTACTGCTCAGTAGCTGGGACCACAGGCGTGCACCACCATGGCCAGCTAACATTTTTTATATTGTGTAGAGATAAGGTATCCTGTGTTGCTGGGTTTGTCTCAAACCCCTAACCTCAGCAATATTCTCACCTCAGCCTTCCGCTCGGAGGTGTGAACCAATGCACCCAACCATTTACTTTCTGGTTTGTTGTAATGAGTACATATTTTATTTATACTGATTTGTTTATTCATTTTTGAGACCAGGTCTTGCTCTGCTGCCTAGGCTGGCATGCAGTGGTATGATCACAGCTCGCTGCAGCTTGGAATTCCCGAGCTCAAGCAATCCTCCTACCTCAGCCTCCCAAGTAGCTGGGACTACAAGCATCTGCCACCACACCTGGCTAATTTTTGTATTTTTTTGTAGAGACAGGGTCTTGCTATGTTGCCCAGGCTCGTCTTGAATTGCTACGCTCAACTAACCCTCTGGCTTTGGCCTCCCGAAGTGCTGGGATTACAGGCATGAGCCACCATGCTCGGCCAAGTAAATGTTTTACAGAGAAACATTTTGAAGTGTGATAATGGTATTGTGGTTGCATTTTAAAAGAGTTCTATCTTTAGAGACTGATCATGAATTTTTTGTTTTTTTTGAGAGAATTTCACTCTGTCGTCCAGGCTGGAGTGCAGTGGTATGATCTCAGCTCACTGAAACCTCCACCTCCCAGGTTCAAGCGATACTCCTGCTTCAGCCTCCCAAGTAAGTGAGATTACAGGTATGTGCCATCACGACCAGCTAATTTTTGTATTTTTAGTAGAGATGGGGTTTCACCATGTTAGTCAGGCTGGTCTCAAACTCCTGATCCCAGGTAATCTGCCCTCCTTGGCCTCCCAAAGTGCTGGGATTACAGGTATGAGCCACTGTGCCTGACCTAATAATGAAATTTTTATGATTATGTAAATGTTGTTGGAATAAAAATGGAGTCACTAATGTTTAAAAAATAATGCCTGATTATAAAGCCAGGGAAAGCTATGAAGAGGAGGTTCTCATGCTTATATGCCTGGTAAGAATTATCACAATAGACCCTATGAAAACCACAACCTTGCACAAAGACCATCACAACCTTATACAAAAAATATTTCTGCAAGGACTTCTGCTCTGTTCTGCCTGTTCAACCTTGGACTGGCGTCACCCTTGTTATTGATCTTTGTAGCCAAGAATAATTATTTTCAAACAATCATGTAATTCTTCTCATTTTTTCCTTTGAGAACATTTGTCTTCCTTTACTTCCCTGAATACCTCATAGTTTACTATGGTACACATATTCCCATTGCAACACTCTATTCCCACATAAATATCTTTTTCTCTTAGACAGCCTCCCTCTGTTATTTAGGCTGGATGAAATGATATATCTGGAATTTGCTTCACAATAATCAAGGACAGGAGAAAGTAAGTGGAGACACAGAGGAAACATGATTGCTCAGGAGGGGATAAATTATGGAAGCTGAACGATGAGTATGTGTGAATTCATTATACAAATTTATCTGCCTTTGTACATATTTAAAACATTCCCTTAAAAAAAAAAAAAGTTTATCAGCCAGGCATGGCAGCTCGTGCCCATAATCCCAGCACTTTGGGAGGCCAAGGCAGGCGGATCACGTGGTCAGGAGGTCGAGAGCAGCCTGACCAACGTGGTGAAATCTCTGCAAAAAATACAAAATTAGCCAGGCATGGTGGTGCACACCTGTAATTCCAGCTACTCAGGAGGCCGAGGAGGCAGGAGAATGACTTGAACCCGGAAGGTGGAGGTTGCAGTGAGGCAAGATCACGCCACTGCACTCCAGCCTGGGTGACAGAGGGAGACTCCGTCTCCAAAAAGAAAAAAAAAAAAAAAAAAGATTTTGTGTTGTCTTTGTCCCTGGTTTCTGGAATTAACTTCTAAATCTTGTGTCTCTGTTATTCATGGTGATCCCGTCAGACTATACCTAAGTTTATGCTAAAAAAAATGACTCAGGATGGTGGCTGGCTAGGCTGGAAAAATCAACCCTGTAACTACAGAGTTGAGGCTCTGAGACAGGTGATGTCAGCCTGACCTCTGCAGGAGGAAGGGGAGCTAGAGATAGATTTAATCATGTAGCCAATGATTCAATGTATAAAGAAACTGCATCAGAACTCCAAGCACCTGAAGCTTACTACATCAATGTGCTGTGAGGGTGACACAGGAGCTTCAAGTTTGTGACCCTCCTGGACCTCACCTTACGTGTCTCTTCATTTGGCTTGTCCTGATTTGTATCTTTGTAATAAAACTTGAGTAGGTAGAAGGAATTCCCAAATGTATAGCCAACTGGTCAGAAGTGCAGGTATTCTGGGAACCCTGGAGCTTACAGCTGGTGTCTAGAAGGAGGGCATTCTTATGAGGACTGTGCCCTTAACCTGTTAAATGTGACGTAACTCTGGATAGTGTTAAAATTGTATTGTGACTGGATATTCTTAAGTTAATAACTCCTTTCCAGTATAAAGAGTGGATAGCAATCTCTAAGGCTAATGTAAAAATTAAATGACACGATGCATGTGAAGCACTGGGCCCAATGCCTTGTTCATGGTAGATGGAAAGGCAAACATCCGTGGAGGTTAAACCTCTGGCATGCCCTTCTTCATGTAAATTTTCTACATGAAATTATCCAGGCCAGGCACAGTGGCTCATGCCTGTAATCCCAGCACTTTGGGGGGCTGAGGGAGGAGGACTGCTTGAGATCAGGAGTTTGAGACTAGCCTGGGCAACATGATGAAACCCTGTCTCTATTTTAAACAAAAAAGATTGAAAAAGAAATCCCAATTGAAATATACAATGAGAATTGGAGGTTTGTTGGTGGCAATGCTAGGTCAAAGATAGAGGTATTATTTTAGATTCAGGGCTCAGGTGTGGTAGATGTAGTGAGTAAAGAGGCAATGAGAAAAACATGGGGCTACTGATAGGCGAGGAGCCCTAGGGTGGGAAAGAGACACTCTGGGGAAGTGAATAAGCCAAAAACTAAAGGGGCAGGGCCTCACTTTGATGCTGTGTAAGGACCTGATGATGCCACTGTACCTGGGCAGTCCTGAGGGGAACAATTAAGAGAAAAGAACATTTCTGGCTGGGCATGGTGGCTCACACCTGTAATCCTAGCACTTTGGGAGGCTGAGGCAGGGGAATCGCGAGTTCAGGAGTTCAAGACCAGCCTGAGCAACATGGTAGCAACATCGCTGCTGAAAATACAAAAATTAGCCAGGTGTGGTGGCTCATGCCTGAATTCCCAGCTACTCAGGGGGTAGAGGCAGGAGAATTGCTTGAACCCAGGAGGCAGAGGTTGCAGTGAGCCGAGATTGTGCCATTGCACTCCAGCCTGGGCGACACAGCAAGGCTCCATCTTAAAAAAAAAAAAGAACATTCCTCTGTTCCCCAGAATGACAGCAGCAAGAAAAAAGGTAAAGTCATTTTATTATTTTTTTATTTATTGTACTATTTTTTTGAAACAGAGTTTTCGCTCTTGTCCAGGCTGGAGTGAGGTGGCTTGATCTTGACTCACCATAACTTCTGCGTCCTGGGTTCAAGCAATTCTCCTGCCTCAGCCTCCTGAGTAGCTGGAATTACAGGCGCACGCCACCATGCCTGGCTAATTTTGTATTTTTAGTAGAAACGGGGTTTCTCTATGTTGGTCAAGCTGGTCTCAAACTCCTGACCTCCGATGATCCATCCGCCTCAGCTTCCCAAAGTGCTGGGATTACAGGTGTGAAACACCACGCCCAGCCTTTATTTTTATTTATTTATTTTTTGAGATGAAGTTTCGCTCTTGTCACCCAGGCTGGAGTGCAATGGCGCGATCTCTGCTCACTGAACCTCTGCCTCCCAGGTACAAGTGATTCTCCTGCCTCAGCCTGCTGGGTAGCTGAGATTACAGATACCTGCCACATGCCCGGCTAATTTTTTATATTTTTAGTAGAGACAGGATTTCACTATGTTGGCCAGGTTAGTCTCAAACTCCTGACCTCAGGTGATCCTCCCGCTTCAGCCTCCCAAAGTGCTGTTATTACAGGCATGAGCCACCGCGCCTGGCCAGTAAATTCCTTTAGTTTACTGAGGAAGGATAAGCAGCAGGTTACTCTGTAGCCCTTAACCCTAGGGGGAAGGTGGCTTGGTAGGGATGTTTTCCAGTTTGTAGAACTTCTTGTTCTTCTGCCACTCAGCCCTCCTGTCTCCTTTCTTCTTCCAAGCTTCTCTCCCCCACCCTCCAGATTACCTGTTGTTGGTAGAAGTTGTTAGCGCTTTGTTCAAATCGTTCATCTTTGGTTTCTACAGTTTTCCCCAATTTCTGCAGCACCTGGGGATATAAGTCAGAGAGGCCCATAAGGTTATAGTCAAGTCTGTCTTACCTGTTGGCCTCATAAGACCCTGGCTTCAGTCAAGAATCTCACTTATAACTGAAGGACTGTACTCTCACTAGACCAACAGAATTAGGAATGTAACAAACTGCTGAAAAAATAATCCTGTTTTATGATTCTTTTCAAATTAGGGATAGCTCTAGAGGGTATATAGTAGTGAGCTAGAGAGTATATATTAATATAAACACAGAAGAAATAAGGTATATCTGGCCAGGTGCAGTGGCTCATGCTGTAATCCCAGCACTTGGGAGACCAACGAGGGTGGATCACCTGAGATTGGGAGTTCAAGACCAGCCTGACCAACATGGAGAAGAAACCCTGTCTCTACTAAAATACAAAATTAGCTAGGTGTGATGGTGCATGCCTGTAATCCCAGCTACTCGGGAGGCTGAGGCAGGAGAATTGCTTGGACCCGGGAAGTGGAGGTTGACGTGAACGGAGATTGCACCATGACACAGTGAAATTCTGTCAAGAAAGAAAGGAAAGAAAGAAAGAAAGAGAGAGAGAGAGAAAGAAAGAAAGAAGGAAGGAAGGAAGGTATACCTTTCTGAATGAATGTCATTGTTATTATTATTATTTTCTCTGAGAAAGGGTCTTGCTCTGTTGCTCTGGCTGTAGTACAGTGGCACAATCACAGCTTACTATAGCCTCAACCTCCCTGGGCTCAAGCAATGCTCCCACCTTGGCCTCCCCAGTAGCTGGGACCACATGCTCACACCACCACACCCAGCTAATTTAAAAATATTTTCTGTAGAGACAGGGTCTCACTATGTTGTTCAGGCTGGCTGAACTCCTGGGCTCAAGTGATCCTGCTGCCTCAGCCTCCCAGAGTGCTGCAATTATAAGCATGAGCTGCTAGGCTGGCTGTCATCATTATTAATATTTAAAATGTTTTTTTTTTTTAGAAGGAAGGAGGAGAGCACTATATTCAAACAAGTATTAATGAGAAAAATGTAAAATGTGCATGGCTCTTAAAGGTAAAACATAAGCCTTGAAGACATTTTTTACTTGAGAGACTGTTTTCAGCTATAGCCATAGATTCCTCTAGATAGATGAGGTGAGTGAGAGGTTAGGCCAGGGACGATTCCCTCCTGAGGGCTTTTGTGGAAAGCTTTGAGAGGCCCTGATATAATGCATCTGAAACTTGGCTGGACATGAATGCTATCCATGTCTCCTGCCTCTCAACTAGAAAACCTGAGAGTCAAACCATCATACTGATGTCAGTGCTAAAGCAAAAGACATATGGATTAATAAGACCCAGTCTCTGTTCTCATAGGACACTCACTTATAAACAGGCAATTACATGTAGTAAGAAATCACTGAGTCTTCTGCCTATAACCCCCATCTTGGAAGGAGATACTATCATCCTGCCATGCCCAAGTTAGAATCCCAGGAGTTGCCTTCAACTACTTCTCCTTCATCCTCTTCATGGAATCCCTCGCCATGTCCATCTGTAGAAACCATCCTATTCCCCTAGTCTCACTGCCACAGCCTTAGTCTAGGCCCTTATTGTTTATTACCTGGCCTGCTGCAGTAGATCTACCATGCTGCTGCTTACAACCTTCTAATGGTTCCCCATTCATCTGTTCAACACATTGTTATTAAATGGCCAATATGGGCTGGGCCCGGTGGCTCAAGCCTTTAATACCAGCACTTTGGGAGGCCAAAGCAGGAGGATCACTTGAGGTCAGGAGTTTGAGACCAACTTGGCTAACAGGGTGAAACCCTGTTTGTACTGAAAAAAAAAAAAAAAAAAAAAAAAAAAATAATAGAAAAAAAAAAAAAAAAAAAAAAAAAAAAAAAATTAGCTGGGCATGGTGGGAGGCTGAGGCAGGACAATCACTTGAGCCTGGGAGGCAGAGGTTGCAGTGACCCAAGATCATGCCACTGCACTCCAGCCTGAGTGACAGAGAGAAACGTCTTACAAAAAAAAAAAAAAAAAAAGCCCAATATGTATCTTTAAGTAATAGTTCAAATTCTAGCTATAAGCAGGTCCTAAGTATCTGACCCTGCATTAAGCCTCACTTCTCATTCATACTCCTCCTCTCTGCAGGTCTCCTTTCTTAACACTTTTTTCTCTTTTTTCCTGTCTTTTTTTTTGAGACAGAGTCGTCCTCTGTCACCTAGGCTAGAGTGCAATGGCACTATCTCAGCTCACTGCAACCTCCGCCTTCCGAGTTCAAGTGATTCTCCTGCCTCAGCCTCCAAAGTGGCTGGGATTACAGGAGCCTGCCACCACACTCAGCTAATTTTTCTATTTTTGGTATACAGAGGGTTTCACTGTGTTAGCCAGGCTGGTCTCGAACTCCTGACCTCATAATCCGCACACCTTGGCCTCCCAAAGTGCTGGGATTACAAGTGTGAGCCATCGCACCTGGTCCCCTAACACTTTTTTAGTTTCCTGAATAAGCCAAACTGTTGTTTGTCATAGATGCTGGTCCCTTTTTCTAGAATACCTTTTCCCACCTTGTCTGCCAGGTAAGTATCTTACAAAACCCAGATCATACCATGTGTCTTTCGTGACACTTAACCACATCCACTTCATTCCACTGATCGATTATTCTCTCCCTCCCAAATGCTTGCAACTTCTCTCTTTTGTATACAGTTCAATTATTATTTTATTATTTCTATTTATTTGTTTATTCTCCTAAACTATAGGGTCCTTAAGGGTTAGGTACTTGCTTGGCTCATTTAGATTTCTCAGTATCTAGCAACTAGATAATTAATATTATAACAGGAAGGAGAGAAAGACTGATATAGGAGGGGATGAATGAGTGAAGCCTTGGAGAAGGATTTTGCTGGACTGAAATAGAGTATAGGGGCCAGGCACAGTGGCTCACACCTGTAACCCCAGCACTTTGGGAGGCCGAGGCGGATGGGTCACCTGATGTCAGGAGTTCGAGACCAGCCTGATCAACATGGTGAAACCCTGTCTCTACTAAATACAAAAAAAAATTAGCTGGGTATGGTGATGCATGCCTGCAATCCTAGCTACTTGGGAGGCTGAGGTAGGAGAATTGCTTGAACCTGGGAAGCAGAGGTTGCAGTGAGCTGAGATTGGGCCATTGTTGCACTCCAGCCTGGGCAACAGAGCGAAACGCTGATTTTAAAAATAATAAGAAAAATAAATAAATAAAGGGTGAGGGTAGAAAGAGGATTCCAGTTAGAGACGACAGCATCAGCAAAATCATAGGAGTACACAGCTTCACAAGCTGGTTCAGCATGGCTATTATGGGAAGTGGTGGGGAATAAAGCTAGAAAGGGAGACTGGAGTTTCATTATGAAGGGCTTTGAATGCCATGCAAGAGTACCCAGATCTGGGGAGTGTGGCAGGCTCTGTGGAAAGACTCTGATTCGTATCTCCATTCTTCTTTTTTTTTAGAGAAGTCTTGCTCTGTTGCCCAGGCTGGACTGCAGTGGTGCGATCTCGGCTCACTGCAACCTCTGCCTCCTGGGTTCAAGCGATTCTCCTGCCTCAGCCCCCCAAGTAGCTGAGATTATAGGCGCCTGCCACTATGTCCGGCGAATTTTGTATTTTTAGTCGGGTTTCACCATGTTGGCCAGGTTGGTCTTGAATTCCTGACCTCAGGTGATCTGCCCACCTCAGCCTCCCAAAGTGCTGGGATTACAGACATAAGCCACATCACCTGGTCAGTATCTCCATTCATAACCCAGGGTGTGTCTCATTCCTGGAGCTCTTGCTGCAGTGGTTAAGATCAAGCAATCTGGCTGGGCGCGGTGGCTCAAGCCTGTAATCCCAGCACTTTGGGAGGCCGAGGCGGGTGCATCACGAGGTCAAGAGATTGAGACCATCCTGGTCAACATGGTGAAACCTCGTCTCTACTAAAAATACAAAAAATTAGCTAGGCCTGGTAGCACGTGCCTGTAATCCCAGCTACTCAGGAGGCTGAGGCAGGAGAATTGCCTGAACCCAGGAGGTAGAGGTTGCGGTGAGCCGANAAAGAGTATATCTGATTTAAGAATTTAAGAATGGATCGAGACCATCCTGGTCAACATGTTGAAACCCCGTCTCTACTAAAAATACAAAAAAAACATTAGCTGGGCATGGTGGCGCGTGCCTGTAATCCCAGCTACTGAGGAGGTTGAGGCAGGAGAATTGCCTGAACCCAGGAGGCGGAGGTTGCGGTGAGCCGAGATCGCGCCATTGCACTCCAGTCTGGGTAACGAGAGTGAAACTCCATCTCAAAAAAAAAAAAAAAAAAAAATCAAGCACTGCGGAGTTAGATATGAACTCCCATCTTGGCCTTTCTACTTACTGACTCTACATCTCCAGGCAAGTCACTTAAACTTTTGAGCCTCAGTTTACAGAACCCCCTTTCCCCCATTAAGATAATATTTATCTCCTGGAGTTGTTAGGAGATTAAATGCTATTTGGCATGTAAATTGCTTTCTCAGTGCTGCCCCACAGAGAGCCCTCAATATATACTCACTGTCATTATGTTTAGTTTTGCTCCCTTGCCTGTAAATGGTTGTATTTCCTTTTTAATTTTGCCATATCTGTTTGTGTCTGTCTCTAACTCCACCTCACTTGCCACCCAGCCCTGGATGTGCACAGTCTGCCATCCTCTCTGGCTCCACCCTTCCCCGCTAACAAAACACTGTCCTCTACCAGAAAGTTGCAAAACCACCTTGTTTAGTGTTAAGTGTAGCTCTTAACTTCCTTTCTGCTACCCCTCCCTTCCTTTGCCCCTATTTGGTTCTTCATAGGCAGAGAAGATAGAAAAAATAGAAAAGAGAAAACTTAGAGTCACTGTAGGGGATGAATGGGGCAGACCAGTCTCCCCAATCTCCAAAAGGCTCAAGGCCAAAAGGCCTGGAGGGTGTGGGGTCGAGGGGTACTGTGAGAAACTTCCCCACCTTCCAACCTGGAAAGTGAAAATGTGTTACTATTCTGAAACATACCCCAGTGCTCTGCAGCTGAAGTAATTTGTTGCCATAAGCAACAGGTACATGTTAGGGCACTGACACTATGTCATAGGTGTTTTCTTCCTCAATGAAAGACCCTTGAGGGAACAGGGTGCACAGATGCTAAACAGATGTTTGTTGAAAGAATGAATAAATCCTACTTTTGGATCACTTCCTAATGAAAGCCCATATAATGCTAATCCCTAAAATTCTGCTTTGAGAATTCTGCCCCAATGTGCCTGGCCTGGCAGCTAAGTTAGAATACAGATATTTAAGGAGAAACAGCCAGAGTGAGGCAAGAAAGCAAATGTGGCAAAGTGTTAACACTTGGTGAATCTGCGTGAAAAATATTCCAGTGTACATTGATTGATTTTAACTTTTCTGTGGTAGATCAGGTTTACGGGTGGAAATAGAGCTTTAAAAAAAAAACTACGTCTGGGTACGGTGGCTCACGCCTGTAATCCCAGCACTTTGGGAGGCCGAGGCACGAGGTGGGAGATCAAGACCTATCATGTTTTAGTTAATTCCCTCAATTGGGGTAGTTTGCATAGGGCCTGGTTAGTTGATGACATTTTAAAATTTTGCTAAAAATTTTCTTAGGTGCAGTAATTTTATTGTAGTTATGTAGGAAATATTTATTTATTTTGTGACAGAGTCTATCTAGCTCTATTGTTCGGGCTGGAGTACAGTGGCACAGTCTCAGCTTACTGCAACCTCCACCTCCCGGGTTCAAGTGATTCTCCTGCCTCAGCCTCCAAGCAGCCGGGACTACAGGCACACGCCACCATGCTCAGCTAATTTTTATACTTTTTGGTAGAGACGGGATTTTGCCACATTGGCCAGGCTGGTCTCAAACTCCTGACCTCAGGTATCTACCCACCTCGGCCTCCGAAAGTGCTGGGATTACAGGTGTGAGCCACTGCACCCAGCCGGAAACTTTATTTTTAGGATATATGATAAAGTAAGCTTTCCTTGAAAGGTCCTAATATATTTTTTTAGCCTTTTCTCTGACCACTCCCTGTGTTCCAGCTCAGCTGTTATTTCTCACTCCAGGCTCCATGCATTGTTTATGCTGGCATTTCTCAGCTAGAATGCTCTCTGACCACTTACCTGAAAAACTACTAATCGTCCATAATTCCTATTTCAAATTCAGCCTCTACTATAAAACCTCTCGATTCTCCCCAATCTTTTTGTCCTCTGAATTCCCTTAAACCTGCATCCCTCAGGTCACTTATTTTATTATTATTATTATTATTTTACCTAGATTGTAAGCTTCTGGCAAGCAAGAATGTCTTTTACCTCTAAATTCCCTGCGGGGTCCAGCCTAGGACCCCGAACAAAGGAGTTTTTCTGTAAATATTTGTTGAATTAAACCCTTTGGGATTTAAGTTGACTAGATGTCAACAGAGAAGACCAACAAAGGAGTGGTAAACAATGCCCCTTCCAGGGGGATCTGAGAGGTTTGCCATGAGAAATCACAAACAGATGGTGAAAGCAGTACTATAGTTTGAAATGTGAAGATGTATCATACTAAAAACACACATACACACACACAATAATGCCAGCTTAAATTCAGTCTCACGTTGAGTTTGGCCAGGAAATGGAAAACAGACCAAGGATGTGTCATCCCCATTGTGTTTAATGGTCACCAGACCTCCACTCCCAGCTTTTCAGAGGATGCGTGAACAAAATGTGCTTCTACCCCTGAGCTCTGCTCCTGAAAGAGGATCAGCAGGAAGTGGGGGAAGCACAGATGTTGAGAGTGGCTTATCAGGAACGTTGTAAAGCAGCAGGCTGAGGTTAGGGTTAAGAGGCAGGACACCTGGGTTTCAGTCATATTTCTGCTGCTTACCAATCTCTTTTGAGCCTTGTTTCCTTATTTCTAAAACAGAGATGCTAATAACCTGCTTAAAGGGTAGAATAGATGAAAGGAAATCATACTGCTAGAACGTTGGCTCCATAAAGGGAGAGATAATCACTTTCTTACATCCCTGTCTCTAATCCGTAACAGGTGCTTGATATTTGACATATTTTGCTATTTGACACATCGGCTATTACTTACTACTTAGAAGATTAAATCCAACTGCTTGCAGAAAAATCAAAAAGTGTTGCAAGGAATGCTTTCATTTTAGTGCAAATTTCTCCCTCTTTATCTTGCTCTCAACAACTTCTCAAGACTCAATCAAGGACTGGCTTCTGGCTGACAGCTGAGCTCCTGGCATCCCAGGCCATTTCCAACTCACCCAAGTTCAACCTCTGCCTACCCTCGTGTCTAGTCTGGGTTCAGAATATCCTGTTTTCTGCATCAACCGGGAATTCCCCATGGCAGACTTGAGTTTGCTCCTCTTTTTCTGCCTCCTCAGGGTTCAGGCCAGAAGAACCTGAGTGACTGGTTCTCTCTTTGGGAAGTATTTGACTCTGAGTCAAATGTGACTCCTTTTCAATATAGTTTTCTTACCATATTGAGTTTCATCAAGAACATCAACCCTCTCATTTTACAGGCCTGAGATCTGAAGCCCAGAGCAGGATATTATTTAGCCAAGGTTTGGAGTCCATGCTTACAAAGGAGTGAAAGCCCAAAGCAAGGTCATAGTGTTGACAAGAGGCTAGATGAAGACAGAAGATACAAGAGTGAAATACAATCAATTGGTATGCCTTTTATTTTTATAAATTTTTATTTATTTTGATTTTTATAAATTTTTATTTTTATTTTTTGAGACAAGGTCTCCCTCTATTGCCCCGTCTTGAGTGAGGTGGTATGGTCACCGTTCACTGCAGCCTTGACCTCCTGGACTGAAGTGGTCCTCCCACCTTGACCTCCCAACGTGCTGGGATTACAGGAGTGAACCGCTGTGCCTGGCCTGTATGTCTTTTTAAAATTACTATTATTCATGAGTGTTTTGTCTTTTAGGGTTTTTGTTTTGTTTTGTTTCAACCACATTATGGCCTTCTCATCTCCAGTACTTCCTGCTAGCCCACACTGTTTCTAGCTAGACCTTCCCATAGGCACTGCTCTTGGGTCTACCAGATTTCTAAGCCTTCAGAGAGGCTCAAACTAGGATCAAGGTGAAGTTGGGGTAAGTGAAGTAACAAAGTCTGGCTACACAAACTCTTCCCCTTTTCCTTCCTCTTTCACATGACCTCAATGATAGATAAAGTATACACAGTCTCTCCCTTCCATTCTGGGCTCTTAAAGTCAGGAGCTACATCTACATTCCATCCGTTCTTTGCTGATAAATCAACTTGGGAGACCTGGTTGCCCTTAAGCCTTCCCAGGGCTCAAACCAGTGTTCCACATTTAGAAGATAAAAGAGATATTTAATTCTTTTCTTTTCTTTCTTTTGAGACAGAGTTTTGCTCTTATTGCACAGGCTGGAGTGCAATGGCATGATCTCGGTTCACCACAACCTCTGCCTCCCAGGTTCAAATGATTCTCCAGCCTCAGCCTCCAGGGTAGCTGGAATTACAGGCATTGTCACGACGCCTGGCTAGTTTTGTATTTTTAGTAGAGACTGTGTTTTTTCTCCATGTTGGTCAGGCTGACCTCAGGTGATCCTCCTGCCTTGGCCTCCCAAAGTGCTGGGATTACAGGCGTGAACCACCATGCCCAGCCTAGAAGATAATAGGGATATTTCAGTTGCTAAGAAGAGCTGTTCATCCAAATGCTTCTAAGTCCATCAGCTCTTAGAAAACCAAAACTTCTCTGTTGTAGAAGGCAGGCTGGGCTTAATAAAGAGAGAAAAAATAAATAAAAAAGGAAACTCTTATCTCAGGTCCTTCTTGTCTCTCCCTGGCTGACACGTCTTCCCAAACCGCCTTGTCTACTAGGGTGTTGGTAGGTGGAGGGCAGAAGTTCAGATTAGAAGCAAGATAATATTCTGGACAGGTAGAAACAAAAATGCCATCAAAATGTGAAGAGAGTGTCCCCAGGATCTAGACTGGCAAGGCAAGTCATAGACAGGCAGCCTACCTAAATGCCAGTGCTGGGGCAGGGCTACCTGGCACTAACCAAGGATGCACTCTAAACACAGATGTGGTTCATCATCCTGGGAGGTGTACTCCCCTACGCCAAAGGGAAGGTGCAGGAAGCAGATATGGGCTCCTACTTACATCAGCTGAAACACCACCCAGAGGCCAGGCAGAGTGAGGGAGGGGGAGAACTACGCAGGATTATTCTAGCCTTCTGTGGACTCCCCGTCCAAGCTAAGCGAGGGTGCACCCTGGCACCCGCTGCATCGCTGTCTTTGACTGGGAAAATTACCCTCCAGTTTCATCATCTGTAAAATACCAATTTTGGATTGCTAGGACAAAACTTGAATCAAAGGTGGCCACCGTCGTCAGTTCCTTTCTTTCACCTTTTCTGGGTCAGCCTGAGAGTTGTCGGAGGTTCTGCCAGAGACTGCTGTCTCCCCAGCCACCCTCATTCTTGCCTAAGATCGGGTGGCCGTCTCCGTTCTCTCTCCAATCTGCCAATTTTCATGGAAGCCCACTTCCCACTCCCGTTTCCCCGGAAGAGCGGGAGACCCTCCTCATTAGCCCAGGCCTTTCGGGGTCCCTGAGCGCCCTGCCCGCCCCTCCTGCCCACCAGGCCTCTGCCTTGGCTCCCTGGGGGCCGGACAGACGGCGAGGCCCGGCCGCCTACCTTCTCCTGGGCCCTGCTGAACTTCTTCTGCACCTGCTTGGCGAAGAGGCCGGCCGCGCCGCCCGCCTTGCCCTCTGCCATCCTGCCGGCTCCCCGGGGGCCGCCGCCTGGCCCCGCGCCCTGTGGTTTTCTGAGGCCCCCGAAGAGGAAGTGCGGGCTCCCGGCATGCCTCGCATCCGGCCCCGGCCCTGCGCCACCCCAGGCCCTGCGCCATCCCTGACCGCCCCCTGCCAGCCCCGAGGCCCGCCCTGCGGCCTAACACTGTCCGCCCGAGGGCGGCCGGGGCAGCGATACTCGGCTTGGAGGGGCGGGACGGGGCCTGCCCTCAGGCGGCGCTCGCTGGAGGCCAGCATCGGATCTCCAGCCCTGGCCCGAACTTCGGCCCCGCTGAACCGGGTCCTCCGCAGTGGGCCGAGACTCGTTCGCTCAGGAAAGCCAGTTCCCATCACAGTGAGCACTGGAAAGTAACCGCAACCGCAGGGTAGAAAATGGTGTGCGTTCCACTCAGCGATAGGACTACGGTATCGAAAACGCGTTTAGGTTCTGTGGATATGCATGCGAGGCCGCCATTAAACTGCGTTTCTTGCTCCAGGTTGCAGTGTAGGCTCTAAGCCTGGAACTGATACGGATAGAGTGCAGAAAACGGGCAGGGCCGTCCATGCGGCTTTGAAAGGGAGGAACAGGACGGGCATGGTGTAATCCCAGCACTTTGGGAGGCCCAGGTGGGTGAATCGCCTGAGGTCAGGAGTTCGAGACCAGCCTGACCAATACTGTGAAACCATGTCTCTACTGAAAATACTAAAATTAGCCGGGCGTGGTGGTGGGCACCTGTAGGCCCGGCTACACAGGAGGCTGAGGCAAGAGAATTGCTTGAACCCTGAGGCTGAGGTTGCAGTGAGCCGAGATCAAGCCACTGCACTCCAGCCTGGGTGACAGAGTAACACTCCATCTCAAAACAAAAACAAAAACAAAAACTGAGCTGGAGATAGAAACGGGCTGGGGGGCTGGCTCTTAGGCCAGGGAATGATCACATTGAAAAAAGGCTGAGGAGGAGAGTATGGACGCCCATGCTGGGGATATGGAGCAGGTTTTTCTAGTTGGAATACAGTGTACTGGATGGAGGCAGAATGTGAACGCAGACAGATTGTGCAAAGTAGGGTGGGGCTGCTGAAATGACAACTATTGTTTCTCTAGGGAAAAGTTCTCCAAGAAATTCCTCTCTGATCTGTTTGAGGGGATAGCTGGAGATTAGGATGCCAGGCTTGGAGGAACCACATATTCAGATATTACAGGGCAGGTAAAATTTCCTCAAGGAAGGGAAGAAGGTCAAAATAATAACTTCTTAAGGAGTGGAGGGGGAAGATAGGAGCCTGACACAAAATCAGAGGCCCTTATATGCTATTGTGTTCCTGTTCTTTCCCCAAAACAGTAATTACTGCACTCAAGGTCAACTGTGTGGCAGGCATTGCTGGGTGCTCTGAAACTACAGATGAATAAAATGCAGTCACTGACCTTAAGATGCTTAAAGTCAGGTCAGGGCAGTGGTTTACACCTATAATCATAGCACTTTGGGAGGCCAAGGCAGGTAGATTGCCTGAGCTCAGGAGTTCGAGACCAGCCTGGGTAACACAGTGAAACCCCATCTCTACTAAAATACGAAACATTAGCCAGACATGGCCATGTGCACCTGTAGTCCCAGCTACTTGGGAGGCTGAGGCAGGAGAATCGCTTGAACCCAGGAGGCGGAGGTTGCCGTGAGCCAAGATTGCACCACTGCACTCCAACCTGGGCACAGAGCGAGACTCCTTCTCCAAAAAAAAAAAAAAATGCTTAAAGTCTGGCCAGGTGCCATGGCTCATGCCTGTAATCCCAACACTTTAGGAGGCCAAGGAAGGTGGATTGCTTGAGCCCAGGAGTTTGAGACTAGCCTGGGCAACATAGCAAGACCTTGTCTCTGCTAAAAATATAAAAATTAATTGGGCATGGTGGCACACACCTGTAGTCCCAGCTACAAGGAGGCCAAGGTGGGAGGATCACCTGAGCCAGGGGAGATAGAGGCTGCAGTGAACCCTGATGGTGCCACTGCATGCCAGCCTGGGCAAAGGGTGAGACCCTCTCTCAATAAATAAAGAATAAATATTAATAAATAAATATATGAATAAAGATGCTTAAAGTCTGGAGGTGGAGATAGGTGGTAATCAGGTGATTATAATTCATTGTGATTAATTCATTTGTAGAGATGGATACAACATTTTCTGGCAATAGGTGATTAGGGTTTGTTTGCTTGTAGGCAGAGTCTTGCTTTGTTGCCCAGGCTGGAGTACAGCAGTGCCATCAGGGCTCACTGCAGCCTCTATCTCCCAGGCCCAAGTGATCCTCTCACCTGAGCCTTCCAAGTAGCTGGGACTAAGGTGTGTGCATGCCACCACTCCTGGCTACCCAGACTAATCTGGAAGGCTTGAGCTTAGGCAATCCACCTGCCTCAGCCTCCCAAAGTCCTGGGATTATAGGTATTAACCATCGTGCCCAGCCAGGTGATTAGGGATTATTCTGGATTTAGCTTTGGTGATGGCCTGGAAGAAACAGGGTAACAAAAATGGAAGGACTTGATATTGGATGGGGAAGACTGGGGAGAAGCACGGAGAATAGCAGTACTGCAGGAACTCTGAGGGTAGATGGCAATGCTAACAGGTATGTCAGTAGCAGAAGGAGGCCAATACCTGTGTCCCTCCCAGGATTACATGGCATCCACAGCAATGCAACCCAGCCACTGGCTCCTAAGAAACTCTGCTTAGTGCCAATATCTCGCAAACTGAAATTGATGGTCACCAAATCATGTAGTGTTAGAGAAGAAACACCCTTAGAAGTTAATTAGATAGTGAAGTTGAGTCACAGAAAGGGCTGATGACTTGCCTAAAGTCACCCAGCTCCTCAGTGGTGGAACTGTGATGGTAACAGACTCAACCTCTTACAGCACATTTGGTGTTCTAGAGGCCTCTGCTGAGCCTGCCAATTCCAGGGTCTGTCTCAGCCAGTTTCTCCTTCTGCAATGTTTAATACCCTAGTCCCTCTTGTCTGCTCTTCAGTGATTGACATGAAAAGCTGATTCTCATCCTTTTTAGCCTTCCCCTTTCAGTTCCCCCTTTGCCTTCTCATAGGCCACGCTAACAGACTGAGCCTTGGCCAGGATACAGCAGAATTATCAGTTTCCCAGTTCTCTGTAGTTTATAGAACCCTGGATCCGGTTGCCTATTTTAGTCCCGGCCTTGAAGTGCTGATTCACACTTAGCTTGAGGCCCTATGTTGCTGTCGCCTCTTCCTTTCTGTTTTGTCTCTTCCCCTCAGCCCTTTCCTTTCTTTGTTTAGTGTCTTCTCTTCTCTCCTTTTTTCTATTCTTAGTTCTCCAGTCTCTTTTTTTTGAGACAGGGTCTCACTCTGTTGCCCAGACTGGAATGCAGTGGCGCAATCTTGGCTCGCTGCAGCCTTGACCTCCCAGGCCCAAGTAATTCTTTCCAGTTTCTAATTGATCACTTTCTTGTTTTCTTTTCCTTTCTTTCTCCTTCTTCTTCTTCTTCTTCTTTTTTTTTTTTTTTGAGGCAGAGTCTTACTCTGTCGCCAGGCTGCAGTGCAGTGGCACGATCTCAGCTCACTGCAACCTCCCCCTCCCCAGTACAAGTGATTCTCCTGCCTCAGCCTCCCAAGTAGCTGGGACTACAGGTGCATGCCACCATGCCCAGCTAATTTCTGTATTTTTAGTAGAGACAGGGTTTCACCATGTTGGCAAGATGGTCTCGATCTCTTGACCTCATGATCCGCCCGCCTCAGCCTCCCAAAGTGCTGGGATTACAGGTGTGAGCCACTGCGCCCATCCTCTAATTTCACTTTCTTAGTCTGCTGGTATCTGCCCTGGCTCCGAATCTTATACTTCTATCTCTGGTGTATCCTAGTAGTTGCCATCACCCAGAAACTTGGGGTGGGCACTCATTTTAGGCACTGAAAGGGGAAACAAAAGAAGGATGAGCCCACGATCTACCTGGGAAAGTTAGGGCACAGTCACTCGGGAACTTTTTTTTTTTATATTTTTTTGAGACAGAGTCTTGCTTAGGCTAGAGTGCAGTGGTGCGATCTCAGCTCACTGCAACTTCTTCTTCCCGGGTTCAAGTGAGTCTCCTGCCTCAGCCTGGGATTATAGGTGCCTGCCACCGCGCCCAGCTGATTTTTGTATTTTTAGTAGAGATAGGGTTTCACCATCTTGGCCAGGTTGGCCTCAAACTCCTGACCTCATGATCCACACGCCTCGGCCTCCCAAAGTGCTGGGATTACAGGCATAAGCCACTGCGCCTGGCCCACTCAGGAACTTTTTAAAGTACTCTGTGCCTTTGAATATAGAAAATATGCACAAGAATAGGGCAGATGGGCAGATTAGTGGATAGGTAGATCCTAAAGTAACCCAAAATGGGTAATGTAAAGCTACTCCCACTGGGCTTGGGTTGTGGACTGGTAAAGGTAGCAGTGAAGAGAAGAACCAGCACACAGATGTAGTGAAATCCAATTTGGATCCTATAACTGCATTTCTCCTAATTCAGTGGTCCCCAGTATTTTTGGCATCAGGGACCAGTTTTGTGGAAGATAATTTTCCACAAACCAGGGTGGGAGATGGTTTCGAGATGATTCAAGCGCATTACATTTATTATGTACTTTATTTCTATTATTATTACATTGTAATATATAGTGAAATAATTATACAACTCACCATAATGTAGAATCAGTGGGAACCCTAAGCTGGTTTTCCTACAGCTAGATGGTCCTATCTGGGGGTGATGGGAGACACTGACAGATCATCAGGCATGGGGACCCCTGCTCTAGAGGGCTTAATTATAAATAGAAAGACACAGTATAGGAATGTGTATCTTGTTTTATTTGCTTTTAGAATGTTTTTTACTTGTTGAGCGCAAGTCCTGTTGCAGATCTAAGAACCATTTTGGGAAGGTCATTGGACTCAGGAAATTGTTCAGTTGGAGGCAATGACCTGAAGGAAACACAGTTAATGTCCACAGTCAGTAACTCCTGCCTACATCCTTTCTTGTTTCCCCAGGGCTCCCAGTTAAGTATGGTTTTGTACTGGGTTTATGGGAAGTTGAGATGTCAGGGACGGGGAGGCAGGAAGTCAGCCTCAACTGTGATAGGACAGCTCAGTGCTACAGGTACATACCCAGAGCACAGTGGCAAGGACAGACCTTGAAATGGCCATGAGCCATGATTAATGCACAAGGCTCCAGAATGTGTTTGAAGGGTGGAGGACACAGTGAAATGTATTGTGTGGCCTTTCCACCAGCTCAGTGTAGGCAGAGTCTCACCTAACTCTCAAGCATTATTTAAGGTGGTAAAATCACTTTCAAAAATTAGAGCAGGTCAGGGACAGTGGCTCATGCCTGTAATCCCAGCACTTTGGG
>NW_016107496.1:3167698-3170480 GCF_001604975.1 Cebus imitator
TGGTGAAACCCCATCTCCATTAAAAAAAAAAAAATTAGCTAAGTATGGTGTTGCATGCCTACAATCCCAGCTACTTGGGAGGCTGAGGCAGGAGAATCACTTGAACCCAGGAGGCAGAGGCTGCAGTGAACCGAGATCACTCCACTGTACTCCAGCCTGGGTGACAGAGTGAAACTCTGTCTCAAAAAAAAAAAAGTTAGAGCAAATTCTCATAGTGTCCTTAGAAAGACCTTATGGGAGAGGAGGTTGGCGCCTCCTTCCCTCGCCCAGGAGCACGCAGGCCTTTCTGAACCTGATTTCCCTGGGCTTCGACTTAGGGAGGCACTGATATGTCCCTGGTTCAGATCTGATGTTGCCACTGTCTTACCCTAAGCAGTAAACAATACAGTTACATCTGCTCTGAGGGTATGTGGAAGGGGGGGAATTCAGATGGCAGCGTTATTGAGGGAAGGTACACTATGGAAGGAGGGGAAGGGAGTAAACACACGAATATGATAAGGAAGATGACGGCTTGCCCAGTCACTTTTGTTCCCCAACCCAGCCAGTGCGTGGGTCTCCAGGTGACCCCATTTCAACCCATCATTTGAGAGGACTCACATTATTTATCCAGGAGATGTAAGCAGAGACCCGGGTGAAGACTGTAGGCTTCCTGGAGACATTACAGCCCTGGCTAGACACAAAGCTGGTCACTCCGTGGACAGAATACCTGCCATTCACCAAGCAATGGAGGGGGCCTCCAGAATCACCCTGCAAGGAGGAGAAGCAGGGTCCTAAAACTCCAGATCTTCGGCCTTTTGCTTGCACTCCGCTCACCCCCCGTCTCTGCTTGTGAAATTCTGTACAGTTTTAAAGCCCCCATGCAAATCTCCACTTCCTTCATGTCCCCACAATCGAAATGAATCTCTTCTTCCTTTCTAAAGAACCACAGTACTTCTTCTCTTTTGCTGCACTTATTTCATGTTCTGCCTTGTATTTTGGTTTCATAATTTGTTTCTACCTCCCACGCATGTCTATGAGCTTCCTGAGACAGAAACTCCTACCAAGATCTTTCCTTGCCACACTAGCATAGAACTTTAAAAATCTAAAGTTCAATCGCTTTTATTGGCTTAAATTGAACGTAGGCTGGCAAAAATAGGGCATTCTAATAATTTCTTTATCCCCAGCATTTAGACCAATGGGTATACTTAGACCAAGTATTTAGACTTGGTAGTCAACACATGCTAAACTAAACTGGAATGAAGAAGAAAGTGATGTACTAGGTTACGTGCTCAATCAGGGCAACCTGGAATTATGGAATATGATCTTGCCTCCCTTCTTACTCAGCTTCCAGAATTCCAGGTCCATAATGCCACACATAAAATGAGAAGATACTTCTCTGGAAAATCTGAACAGCCAAGAGGAAATACCTAAATACACTAACATTGGAGGTCCTCCACTAAAATGGCCTAGCCATACCACCTGACAGAAAATCCACTATTGATGAACCCCACCGACGGCTCAGAGCTACCAACCAGCCCACCCACTCTGGGTAAAAATACCACCCCCACTGTGAAATAAAAGCAGATGGTTAAGGATCACCAAACATCTAAATAATGCCTCTAATATAAAAATAAAGATTGAAACAAAGAGACAGGAGCTAAATAAAAAATGAAGGCAACTGGCCGGGCTTGGTGGTTCACATCTGTAATCCCGAGCACTTTGGGAGGCCAAAGCGGGTGGATCGCGAGGTCAAGAGATCGAGACTATCCTGGCCAACATGGTGAAACCCTGTTTCTACTAAAAATACAAAAATCAGCCAGGTGTGGTAGTGCATACCTGTAGTCCTACCTACTTGGGAGGCCGAGGCAGGAGAATTGCTTGAACCTGGGAGGCGGAGGTTGCAGTGAGCCGAGATTGCGCCATTGCAGGCCGGCTTGGTGACAGAGCGAGACCATCTCACACACACACACAAAAGACAACCAAGACTATGCAGGGAGAAGAAAACAAGCAATAAATCCAGGACTAATAGGCCAGGCGCTGTGGTTCACGCCTGTAATCCCAGAGGTCAGGAGTTCAAGACTAGCCTGGCCAACATGGTGAAACCCCATCTCTACTAAAAATACAAAAATTAGCTGGGCTTGGTGGCACATGCCTGTCATCCCAGCTACTTGGGAGGCTGAGGCAGAATCACTTGAACCCAGGAACTGGAGGTTGCAATGAGCTGAGATCTCACCACTGTACTCTAGCCTGGACAACAGAGCGATACTCCATCTCAAAAACAAACAAAAAAACCATGACTAATATGCATCCATGATACAAGAACAGCAACAGCATGCTACTAAATAGATCATTCAGAAAGCAAAAAGAGCCTTTGGAAATTATAAATCTGATAGATTTAGAAATGAGAGGCTGGAAGAGTTGGAACGTAACAAAATATAGAGAAAAGAAGAGGACCAGATTAGGAGGTAAACATGTGAATAACAGAAATTCTAGAAAGAGAAAAGTAAAAATGGAGTGGGAGGAGATCACAAATAAACAAGATTTTTTGAATCAAACGTCTGGAGTTTCCAGGAAAACCCACCTATTAAGTGTCCTTCACAATCAATGCAAATAGATCCATACAGACTACTAGGTCAAGAGAAAATGATACAGGTTACTTAACAAATTAGTGGAGAGTGTGTAAGTTTGAATTAATGAAAAATTGACGGCCGGGCGCGGTGGCTCAAGCCTGTAATCCCAGCACTTTGGGAGGCCGAGGCGGGTGGATCACGAGGTCAAGAGATCGAGACCATCCTGGTCAACA
>NW_016107496.1:3172015-3173688 GCF_001604975.1 Cebus imitator
TTTTTTTGAGACGGAATTTTGCTCTTATTGCCCAGGCTGGAGTATAATGGCTCTATCTCGGCTCAATGCAACCTCCGCCTCCCAGGTTCAAACAATTCTCCTGCCTCAGTCTCCCAAGTAGCTGGGATTACAGGTATGTGCCACCACACCTGGCTAATTTTGTATTTTTAGTAGAGACGGGGTTTCTCCATGTCAGTCAGGCTGGTCTTGAATTCCTGACCTCAGTGCTGGGATTATAGGCATGAGCCACTGAGCCCAGCTGTTTTTTTTATTGTTGTTGTTGGTTGTTTTTTTTTTTTTGGAGACAGAATCTTGCTCTTGTTGCCCAGGCTGGAGAGCAATGGCCCGATCTCGGCTCACCGCAACCTCTGCCTCCTGGGTTCAAGCGATTGTCCTGCCTCAGCCTCCCAAGTAGCTGGGATGACAGGCATGCGCCACCTTGCCTGACAGCTAATTTTGTATTTTCAGTAGAGACAAGATTTCTCCATGTTGGTCAGGCTGGTCTCAAACTCCCAACCTCAGGTGATCTGCCCTCCTCGGCCTCTCAAAGTACTGGAATTGCAGGCATGAGCCACTGACTTGTTTGTTTTTTTAAAGACAGAGACTCTGCCCAGGCTGGAGTGCAGTGGTATGAGCATAGCTCACTGCAGTCTCAATCTCCTGGGCTCAGGCAATCCTCCCACTTCATATCCCAAGTAGCTGGGACCACAGTGTGCACAACCTCGCCTGGCGAATTTTTTAAATTTTTGCAGAGACAGGGTCTCCCTATGTTACTAAGGCTAATCTCTAACTCCTGAGCTTAAGTGATCCTCCCACCTCAGTCTCCCAACAAGCTGGGATCACGGGCATGAGCCACTGTGCCCAGCCAGGGGTAATTATTTTAAAGTGGAACTACCTGTACTCTACTCCAACTGCTGTTTAGGAAAGGATGTTTTCTTTAGATTATTGTATTCAAAATGATCTAAATCTCTTCCACCTAAATTCTATTAGGGATTTGAGAGTATTTCAGGGACTAGAGGAATGACAGAGAAATG
Organism: Cebus imitator; assembly: GCF_001604975.1. Lineage (NCBI taxonomy): Eukaryota > Metazoa > Chordata > Mammalia > Primates > Cebidae > Cebus > Cebus imitator. The sequence continues at coordinate 3,173,050 of NW_016107496.1, forward strand.
AATTATGTATAATACTATCGTCTTGTGCTAATTGACCTGAAAAGAGACCAAGCTTCTGGAGAGATGGAGGGAGTGGCTGAGGATTTTAGAGCTGAAGGAAGATTTGCAAAAGAACTCAGTGGGAATGAACTGATTGAAATGGGAGGTTCTAAGTGAATCCACTCTGAGGAGAAGGGTTGGAGACCCAGAACTCTGAAAGCCCAGAAGACACACTGTTTGGGAAACTCCAGTGGGGACGGACCTGGGGACACAACTGCCTCTGAGAACTGTCGATTTGGAATGGCAGCCAGAAGAAAAGTACTCACTTTTTGGAGCTCAAGGCTTAAGGGAGAGCACAGGCGTGTGTATTCATGCAGAAAGGTTATACCTTAGGAGGTTATAGGTGAAGCTGGCTGATGAGGCCCTAGAAGAGGTTGCATTATGCATTAGTCTCTCTATTTTCCCCCTTATTCCCATGTAGAGTCCCTGGGATACAGGAGTTTTGTTTTGTTTCGTTTGAGATGGAGTCTCACTCTGTCACCCAGGCTGGAGTGCAGAGGCCTGATCTCGGCTCACTGTAACCTTTGCCTCCCAAGTTCAAGCGATTCTCCTGCCTCAGCCTACCAAGTAGCTGGGACTACAGGCACCCACCACGCCCGG
>NW_016107496.1:3176486-3186118 GCF_001604975.1 Cebus imitator
AAAAAAAAAAAAAAAATTCTCACCAGTTGCTATACCTGAATGTCCCACTGGGATCTCAGACAAAGCTTGTCCAGAACCAAACTCATTCATCATCTTCTCTCTCAAATCCTATAAACCTTGCTTCATTTATGGCAGCAACGCTCTCCCACAAATCACTTACACCAGTTGCTTGGCTGTTGTTCCAGATCCTCCTCCATCTCTCCTCAGGTTCCTATCACCACTGCCTTAATTCAGGCACATTTCTTCCAAATTTCTTGCCTAGATCATTGCAATATGAGGCAGTCTCCCTGCCTTTCTTGCCCTCTTCAAAAGCATGCCTAGAGAACACTTCTAAAAGGTGAATCTGGTTGTGCTAGTCTCCTGTTTACAGGTCTTCGATGGCTTCCCGATGCCCAAGAGATACAGTATATGTTCCCAAGCATGGCATTTGAAGCCCTGAGTTGTGCGGCTCTTGCTTCGCTCTCTAGTTTTATCTCCTGACATTTCCTAATATGGTGGTAGCTTCTGTTTTAGCCCACGGGTCAGCAAACCTCTTGTTAAGGGCCAAATAGTACATATTTCAGGCCTTGCAGGCCATTCAGTCTTGGTTGCAACTACTTTGTGTTGTAGTACAAAAGCAGCCATAGGCTGGGCATGGTGCCTCACACTGATGATCCCAGCACTCTAGGGGGCCAAGGCAGAAGGATCGCTTGAGGCCAGGAGTTCAAGACCAGCCTGGGCAACACAGTGAGACCTTGTCACTACCAAAAACAAACAAAACAAAATTAGCTGGATGTGACGGCATGTGTCTGTGGTCCTAGCTACTTGGGAGGCTGAGGAAGGAGGATGATTTGAGCCTAGGAAGTTGAGGCTGCAGTGAACCAAGATAGCCCTACTGCCTTCTAGCCTCAGTGATGGAGTCAGACCTTGTCTTTTCAAGAAAAAAAGAAAAAAAAAAGCAGCCATAAACAATTTGTAAGTGAGCAACTGTGACTGTATTCCAATGAAATGTTATTTATGGGCACAGAAATTTTAAATAGTTTTCATGTATCATGACATATTATTATTCTGATTTTTTTCCCTTACCATTAATAAATGTAATAATCCCAGCCTGGGCAACATGGTGAAACCCTGTCTCTACCAAAAATACAAAAAATAGCTGGGCGTGGTGGTGTGTGCCTATAGTCTCAGCTACTAGGGAGGCTGAGGTGGGAGACTTACTTGAGCCCACGAGGTAGGGGTTGCAGTGATGGCACAATTGTACTCTAGCCTGGGCAACAGAGAGAGAACCTGTCTCAAAAAAAAAAAAAAAAAAAAGAGAGAGAGAAAAGAAAAAAATGGCCGGGCATGGTGGCACACGCCTGTAATCCCAGCACTTTGGGAGGCTGAGGCAGGCAGATCACAAGGTCAGGAGTTCGAGACCAGCCAGTTAGAGACCAGCCTGGCCAGCATGGTGAAACCCCATCTTTACTAAAAATACAAAAATTAGCCGGGCATGATGGTGTGTGCCGGTAATCCCAGTTACTCAGGAGACTGAGGCAGGAGAATTGCTTGCAACCGGGAGGTGCAGGTTGCAGTGGGCCAAGATTCTGTCACTGCACTTCAGCCTGGGTGACAGAGTAAGACTCCGTCTCAGAAAAAAGAAAAAGAAAAAAAAACACACACACACATATGTATATATATATAGAAATAGAAATGTAATAACCATTCTAAGCTCATGGGCCATATAAAAACAAGCAGTGGGCTAGATTTGGCTCATGGGCTTCCAGCCTCTGCTCTACTCTAGCCTTAGGGAATGGCCCATAATTCTCCAGGTACTCTGGGTTGCTTCTTGGCCCCATGCCTTTATTCATGCTGTTCCCTCCCTCTGAATGTCTTTTCTCCTTTTGGCCTAGCCTATTCCTATCTACCCACCAAGACCCACTACAGATTCTACTTTCTTGGAGAAGGCAGGTCTTTTCCGGCTCCAGTAGGTAGAGGTGAGTACCTACCCTTGGGCGGTGTACATCTTATTATGAACACTTAACCACACGGTATTACAATATTCTATTGTATGTCTGCTCCTCTAGTTCCTTTACTTGATGCTGTTTGATCCATCTTTGTATCCTTAGCACTTAGCACAATGCCTGGCATATAGTATATACATAATGAACAGTTGTTAAACTGCATCAAGAAATCTGGGGTGGGGCATGGTGGCTCACGCCTGTATTCCCAGCACTTTGGGAGGCTGAAGCAGGAGGATCACTTGAGCTCCAGAGTCAGACCAGCCTGGGCCACAAAGCAAGACCCCATCTCTATATTAAAAAATAATAATAATAAAAGAAATCTGCAAGATGGTTTGTTGCTGATTGACCTCATCAAAATAGGGGAAGGTTATATTTGTTACAAATAAGCTATTATAAAATTATTTTGTGGCCAGGCATGGTGGCTCACACCTGTAATCCCAGCACTTTGGGAGGCTGAGGGGGGCGGATCACGAGGTTAGGAGATCAAGAGCATCCTGGTCAACATGGTGAAACCCTGTCTCTACTAAAAATACAAAAATTAGCTGGGCGTGGCACTGCACACCTGTAGTCCGAGCTATTCAGGAAGCTGAGGCAGGAGAATTGCTTGAACCTGGGAGGCAGAGGTTGTAGTGAGCCGAGATTGCACCACTGCACTCCAGCCTGGCAATAGAACGAGACTCTGTCTCAAAAAAAAATTATTTTGTGCAATTTCCCCTATCAAACTCACCTGTACATAATGTCAGAAATACCGCTGGGGCAAAGGGATGGTGGTAGAGGAACTGCAAGAGAAGTTGGACTAATGGGTGGGTGGGGGACAGGATGCTGCCTCATGCACCATCACAACCACCCTCCAGGCCCAGCTCCACCATCACTGTTGTTAATCTAGGTAACAAACTCTAAGAACACACACATATACCAACAATGACACACAAATGTTGGGTCACATACAAGCTTTGAAGTGAGGGCATAGAGCGAGATCAATTTTAAGGTTCCTTTCAACTTTGAGGTTCTGTGAATATAGAGTTACTAGCACAGAATCATTCTCACTTACATGCCAGAGTAGAAAATTGAGTCTGTGTAGGACCAAGAGTAAGTGTGGAATAGGAAGGTGAGGAAAAGGGGTGGAGGGATAGGCACAGAGTGGCAGGACCTGGGGTGGGACATCTGACACCCTCTGCACGTGTTCACCTGACATCCAGAGCGAATTCCATCTCCACCAGCACACACCATGGTGTTCTTCACGGTGGAGCCCCAGTAGGAGGAGCTGGAGCAGATGGCGTAGTCCACAGAGGGCAGGTAAGCCTGCTGCAGGGTCTGGGCTAGCTGCCCATTGGCTGAACAGGACACACAGCATTGGCGATTAGCTCCAGATGTTGTCCAGTGGACAAACCTTCCACCCCTGCCACACCTTCCCAAACTCTGGTGAAAGCGGAACGCAGGCCACACTCCTTCTCTCCACCTGTTGCTTGTGGTGGATCCTTCTGTCTTCTCTTTATATGGCCACACAGGACCCTTCCTTTCCCTCAGGGAGGCAGCCTTGCTTACCGTACCTAGGCTCCAAGCCACCAGCCCTACTCCTGCTTCTTCTCACCTGTGGATAACTTAGTTGGGTCATGGAATGGTCTTATTTGTGGATGATTTATCTGTCTGTTCTGCTTCCTCCTTACACGACAAGCTCCGTAGAGTAGAACTGGGATTGTGCATGCTCGTTTCCATTTCTTAAGAGCTTGGTGCAGCTTTCCCTTATCTTGCTCTTTTGACTTTTCAAAGCCTCTGCACTTTTCATTTGGACTGTTACAAAACTCTCATGTGATTGGTCGAAAAACTGGACCAGGGCTGGATTACCAGCTCATGCCTGTAATTCCAGCACTTTGGGAGGCTGAGGCAGGTGGATCACTTGAGATCAGGAGTTCGAGACCAGCCTGGCCAACAGGGTGAAACCCCGTCTCTACTAAAAATACAAAAATTAGCTGGGTATGGTGGCGGGTGCCTGTAATCCCAACTACTTGGGAGGTGGAGGCAGGAGAATCGCTTGAACCCAGGAGGTGAAGGTTGCAGTGCGCCAAGATCGTGCCACTGCACTCCAGCCTGGGCTACAGAGGGAGACTCTGTTTCAAAAAAAAAGAAGAAGAAAAGAAGAAAGAAAGAATGTTGGATACAATGAGTTGTAAATTTCTCTTCAAAGAATCAGTATGTCAGTATGTTCAGTTATTTGTCCTCCATTTTAAGTTTAACTTTCTCATAGTTTTAGTAAACAACCTTTTCCACCAGTTCTAATCAGTAGTTCACATCTGTTCCCCTGATCATGTACTTCATCCTGACTCACAATGATCACCTGCTTTCACCTGAGTCACCTTTAGTTACCTGTTCTGTAACTGTCCTTCCCACCAAACTGCTCACCCCACTACTCTGGCTCATACTTCTGCTCCTTTTAAAATAGCCAATTGGAATTTGCTTAGATTGTGCAGTCCAACCCTAGCCAATAGGGGAACAGCACAGCAGTAGGAGCTACCTGCATCAGGGATAAGAATCCCCTTCCCCTCCCCTGTTTGGGTGTGCGCTCGCCATTGCTCCATCTGTGAGATGCACCCTTTTATAGAAGTAAATTGCCCTGCTGAGAAAATTTATATTTGAGTGCCACTTCTTTTGCAGCACCAAAAATTTACATAAAATAGAAAGAAAAACAAAAAAGAAAGAAACTGGACCACAATAACATTAAATGAACTGAGATCAGAAGCTGGATTTGAACCATGTGTCTCTCCTAGCTCCAGCTTTTCCCAATAGACTCACAGCCCAGCTACTTGGGAAGCTGAGGAGGAGAATCATTTGAACCTGGGAGGTGGAGGTTGCAGTGAGCTGAAATTGCGCCACTGCACTCCAGCCTGGTGACAGAGGGAGACTCCATTTCAACAGAGTGTGGTGGTGCATGCCTATAGTCCCAGCTACTTAGGAGGCTGAGATTGGAGGATCACTTGAGCCTAGGAAGTAGAAGTTGCAGTCTGGGCAACAGAGTAAGACCCTATCTCAAAATAAATAAATAATAAAAAAAAAATGAGGGACTGGTAAAATTCTCTGTGGTAAAGTCTTTTTTAGTTCTAAGAGTCTATCAATCTCTCAACTGTTTCACAGCCCATTCTTAGCTTGATTTTTTTTTTTTTTTTTTTTTTGAGACGGAGTTTCACTCATGTTACCCAGGCTGGAGTGCAATGGCGCGATCTCGGCTCACCACAACCTCCGCCTCCTGGGTTCAGGCAATTCTCCTGCCTCAGCCTCCTGAGTAGCTGGGATTACAGGCATGCACCACCATGCCCAGCTAATTTTTTGTATTTTTAGTAGAGACGGGGTTTCACCATGCTGACCAGGATGGTCTCGATCTCTTGACCTCGTGATCCACCCGCCTCGGCCTCCCAAAGTGCTGGGATTACAGGCTTGAGCCACCGCGCCCGGCTCTTAGCTTGATTTAATGCATCAGTTAATATATATATGGTTCCATTAAAAGCTCAGCTACCAGTCCAGGTGCGGTGGCTCACACCTGTAATCCCACCCAGCACTTTGGGAGGCCGAGATGGGTGGATCACGAGGTCAGGAGTTTAAGACCATCCTGGCCAAGATGGTGAAACCCCATCTCTATAAATAAATAAATAAATAAAACCAGAAAAAAAAGCTCAGCTACCTAATCAAGAGCCTTGTGGTGGATGGTGCCAACGTAGTCTACTTACTCTTGGTCCTGCCCCAGCCTGTGATGTAGCAGGGACTGTTGTTAGCCAGGATGGTTCCCTCCTGGGGCAGAACACCCAGCTGGACGTAGCTATTGAGGGTAACGCTCTGGGCCAGGCGCAGCAAGGCGATGTCATAGCTGCAGGAAAAAAGGAGACTGTTCACTCATGGGATCAGCCCTTCTCTGAGGTCAGCATATGCACTGGCCCTCTCTAAGCATTTGTGTCACCATGGAACTGGAAACTGATGACTTTGAAGAAGAAGGAGGGGGCTCACTTGCTAAGCCTCAAACTAGAGCAATTACAATTTAACATGTAAACATTCTGTGTGTAACAGCAGCATCTGCTGGTGAGACATTGGTATTGCAGCCTAGCTCCAACCTTTGCAGCCCAGGGAAGTAGAGAATGGAGGAATCTGAAAGGAGCAGAGTGGCGTGATCTTGGCGGCAGAGTTCTCAAAGAGGAAACATGTAAAAGGTGAGTGGCTCTACAAGCTCAGCAGAATATTCCAATTCCTTGAACCCATCCCCACCTCCACATGCTATAGAATTGACCACCATTTTAACTATTTCTTTTCTAGAAGTTTACAGCTCAACTTACAATTTTCCCGTATAAGATTCACTTTAGGGCCGGGCGCAATGGCTCACGCCTGTAATCCCAGCACTGTGAGAGGCTGAGGCGGGAGGATGGCTTAAGCCCAGGAGTTCGAGACCGGCCTGGGCAACGTGGCAAGACCCTGTCTCTATAAACAAAAATAATAATAATGAAAAGATTCACTTTAGGAAATTTACCTTTGCTGATGGAGTCTATTCTATAATATGAATAATAAATAACAATTTAAAAACCCCATGAAAACAGAACATTAAAATTTGTGGAGAAGGGGCTTTAGGTAATACAACTGTGCAAACCAGCCTGGACCCAATAACTCCTAAAGATCTTCAAAGATTCTCAAGCCCTCCAGAACCTCAATTCTCTTTTTCTTTTGAGACAGAATCTCACGCTGTCACCCAGGCTGGAGTGCAGTGGCATGATCTCAGCTCACTGCAACCTCTGCTTCCTGGATTCAAGTGATTCTCTTGCCTCAGCCTCCTGAGTAGTTGGGATTACAGGCGCATGCCATCGTGTCTGGCTAATTTTTTTTTTTTTTTTTTTTTTTTTTTTTTTTTTTTTTTTTTTTTGTATTTTTAGTAGAGACAGAGTTTCACCATATTGGTCAGGCTGGTCTCAAACTTCTGACCTCAGGTGATCTGCCCACCTTGGCCTCCCTGTGTTGGGATTACAGGCATGAGCCACCATGTCCAGCCAGAACCTAAATTCTCAAAGTCCTCCTGGATGAACAAGCCAGCTGATTGCTTCCTCCAGGACATGGTGCCCTCTCTCAGGCTAGCTGGTCCCCTAAACTAAAGGCCAGGCCAGGAGCCATGGACTAGGTTTCAGGCCGTGCAATCCCTCCAGCCCTCTGAAAGACCAGGTGAAGACAGCCAATTATTGGCCAGTCAGCCCTCCACCACCCAGCCCAGAGCCAGCTTGGATTTGCTCCTACCCAGCAGCCACATTATTGCTGCTCCAGTATGGATGCACCACGATCTTCTGCACACTCACGTACTGCTCAGTGCCATCGTTCTGGCTCAGGTTATGGTCTCCAACCACCACACGGAAAGTCAATGGGCTGGAGTGAGAAAAGGAAACACTGAATCATCCAGGGGACTCAAATCTTCTCTTTCCCCCACTTAGAGAAAAGTTGGAAAACCATCTTTCATTTTTTTTTTTTAAATTTAAGAAAATGTCTTCCTTTTTTTTTTTTTTTTTTAAGAGATGGGGTCTTGCTGTGTTGCCCAGGCTGGCTTCAAACTCCCAGGCTCAAGTGATCCTACTTCAAACTCCCAGGCTCAAGTGCAGCTTCCCTAGTACCTGGGACTATAACTGTGAGCCACTGTGCCCAGGTTTTGTTTATTATCTGTAGGACAGGAACCCATCTTATCTGGTCCAGGGAGAGGAGGGATGTAAGACTCTCCAAAATGAGAAAGTAACAAGCTCTTTCATTCCCTAGTTGACTAAGTTGTGGAAGTGAAAGATACCACCATCACTTCCATTTTCTCAGTTTGACATTATAGGCTGAATATCTTGTAACCTGGGAGAAGTATAGTGTGCCTAAATGAAATAACGGCTCTCAGCCACCAAGATTTTGAGGGAAGCAGAGACTCCTAGGCTAGTAGTTCTTTTTTTTTTTTTGAGAGGGAGTCTCACTCTATTGCCCAGGCTGGAGTGCAGTGGCAGAATCTCAGCTCCCTGCAACCTCTACCTCCTGGGTTTTAAGCAATTATCTCTACCTAAGCCTCCCAAGTAGCTGGGATTACAGGTGCTCGCCATCACACCCGGCTAATTTTTTTATTTTTAGTAGAGATGGGTTTTCGCCATGTTGGCCACCTGGTCTTGAACTCCTGGCCTCAGGTATTCACCTGCCTTGGCCTTCCAAAGTTCTGGGATTACAGACGTGAGCCACTGCACCCAGCTGACTTCTAGGCTAGTAGTTCTTAAAGCATGGTTCCTGGGCCAGCAGCGTGAGCATCACCTCGAAACTTGTTAGAAATGCAAATTATCAAGCCTCACCCCGGACCTACCAAATCAGAAACTCTGCTGGGTGGGGCCCAGCAATCTGTGCCTTCCAGGTAATTCTGACACATGCTCAAATGTAAAAACCAGTGCCCAAGACAAATAGGAAAAAATAGTCACCATTCGGACGTTGACTAGACACTTACATACCTACTCAATCCTCACATTTCTACAAAGTAAATGTTATTAGCCCTTTTGAGAGTTAAGAGAATGGGGGCATAGTTGCCCAAGGCTACACAGCTAGAATTTGGTGGAGCAACATTTGAATTTGAGCCTGCCTGACTCCACAATTTGTACTTTTTACCATACTACCCCCCCACAGGCCCCTGAACAGGAAGGGGGCTACTGCCCAGCCCCGGAAGTACTGTCCTGCAAAGTTATGTCATCCTTCAGAAGGGTCAGTCCCTTCCTCTTCCCCTTCCCCTTCCAGGGGCCCAGGAAAGCTGGTGTTTGTTTTTCTTACGAGTCCACGCAGTGAGCAGCTGTCATCACCCAGTTCTGTCTGATGAGGGTCCCTCCACAGGTGTGATACCAGGAACCTCCAGACTGGTACTGGAGGGAAATCTAGATGGGGAGGAAAGAAAGAAGGGATAGGTTGGTATTTCTCAAAAGGCTTTGTCCTGGGTCAGACACAGTGGCTCATGTGGAAGGCTGAGGTGGAAGAATCAACTGAGCCTAGGAGCTGGAGACCAGCCTGGGCAACATAGTGAGACCACACCTCTACAAAATTAAAAATAATTAAATAAAAAGGGTTTTGCCTCAAACTACATGTCACCTCCTTAAAGTCCTGCTGTCCTTCAAAACATTCTCTTTCTGGGCGAGGGATGGCAAATAGGTTTCTTCTGAGCTGCCAATTGATACTGATTGGTTGATAGGGGCCACCTGGACTGTGGCATTAATAAGGGGTGTGTAGATGTTTCTGGGGTCAGCAGGAAGGGATGCTCCATCGTTTGGTAATGTTTATTGTGCACATGGATGAGGAGTAAAGGCACATGGTGTATCTGGCATTATTTCTCTAGGTCGTTGCAATGGACCTAGAACCCAGGTCCTTCTATCTCTGTTTTCTCTTAAAGAAGAACTGTAGCCAAAGGTTTGGTCTGTCATCTAAGTCCCACAGGCTGAGGTCTCCAGAGCTCTGCCTTCAGTGTTTTCAAGACATCTCCTGTCTCCCCACTTCAGATACTACTTAGAAATACCAGTGGGAGAGGCCAGGCGCGGTGGCTCAAGCCTGTAATCCCAGCACTGTGGGAGGCCGAGGCGGGTGGATCACGAGGTCAAGAGATCGAGACCATCCTGGTCAACATGGTGAAACCCCGTC
>NW_016107496.1:3186248-3194865 GCF_001604975.1 Cebus imitator
AAAAAAAAAAAAAAAAAAAAAGAAAGAAATACCAGTGGGAGGCCAGGAGCAGTGGCTCACACCTATAATCCCAGCACTTTGGGAGGCCGAGGCAGGCAGCTCACCTGAGGTCAGGAGTTCCAGACCAGCCTAGCCAACATGGTGAAATCCATCTCTACTAAAAATACAAAATTAGCTGGGCATGGTGGCGGGCACCTGTAATCCCAGCTACTTGGGAGGCTCAGGCAGGAGAATCACTTGAACCCAGGAGGCAGAGGTTGCAGTGAGCTGAGATCGCACTCCAGCCTGGGCAACGAGAACAAAACTCCATCTCACTGCAACCTCTGTCTCCTGGGTTCAAGTGATTCTCCTGCCTCAGCCTCCCGAGTAGCTGGGATTACAGGTGCTCACCACCATGCTCAGCTAATTTTTGTATTTTTAGTAGAGATGAGGTTTCACCATGTTGGCCAGGCTGGTCTTGAACTTCTGACCGCAGGTAATCCACCCGCCTTGGCCTCCCAAAGTGCTGGGATTACAGGTGTGAGCCACCACACCCAGCTGGGATGTTCATTTTTATCAGCTCATGTCTCTTCCTCTAGCACTTCATATTATGTAATAGCTCTATTGCTGAAAACTGGGGCTCAGACTTTTGTAAACTAAATCTAACTCTGCAGTGATTCCTCTCAAAGTGTGGATCTTCACCAGTTAATTTGCCAGGATTACACATTTAGATTGCCTAAATCAGGGCCCAGCTGCCCTGTTAGGAAAGTGGAAACTCTTTAAATAGCCAACTAAGCAGCATGCTTTGTGTGTGTGTGTGTGTGTGTGTGTGTGTGTGTTTGTGTGGTGTGTGCATGCGTGCAAGCATGTATGATACATGCAGTGTGGAGTGGTGTGTGCGTGAGTTTCAAGGTATGTGGAGTCCAAGGTGCATGTCTGGCACCCAGTCTTTCTTGTGTGGCACAAGTGCTGTCGCTGGGAATATAAATGTATCTTATATTTGGGTGTGTGCCTTGAAAAGGGAGTGTGGTTGGTATATAAATCCCCTCCTCCAAGCTTTTTGCATTTAGAAAACCACCTATGCCTGATCCCATCCATCTTTAAAATCTAGAACCTAGACAGTTGGAGAGCTGCTTGTTGATAGGAACATGCACAGGCACACATGATCCCCCATGTCGCGCACCGCACTCTTATTTGGGTGGAAGTCTGGGGCTGGGAAGGAACACCCACCTGAGAGGGCCAGGAATTCCTCCCGGCCTCAGTCCCTCCGACTACCCGGGCGTTGGTTTCCGGAAAGTCCTGGGTGCTGTGTCCTTTGTGGGGCAGAAGAAAAGTGAGTGATGACTAAGCATGGGGTCAGCCAGGGGTAGGGGTGGGGGGGGTGGCAGTTGTGCTTTGAGGAATGTTAGCCTTGTCTGCAAATTCACAGTTCCTCTCTCAGAACGAGGGGCCCAGCTGTGAGTTCTCTGAGCCCCTTTTGAAAGCAGTGGTGCCTGGGTGTCTTCTGTTTCCCCCAGGTATTCCCAGAACTCTGGCATGCTGTGAGGGACCTCTCTCAAACCACCAGGCTAGGCCCCAGAGGCTCCTTGTGGTCTCCTCCTTGCTCAAGATCACTCCTTGAACTGAAAAGTCCCCCTCTGCTTGACGGCCCAGCCCCTTAATGCTTTGGCAGGATTCTCCAGGGGGCAGGGCCTGCAGTGTACACCCCAGCCAGGTACCTGCTGAGGAAGTCTTCTTGTCAATGGGCGGGGGCGGGAAGCCCAGGGACCCATCCCGCTACCAGAAGGGGCTTCTCTCTGCTTTGTGGCCTGGGGACCTGCCACCCAGAAGGGCCTGAGTAACCAGTGGCCCTGACCCACTCTATCTTGGCCTCCAGGAGAGTAAAGATTTTGCTAGACCTGAGTAAAGTTTTTGCTAGTCCAACCCGCCCTGGATTAGGGTGCTGGCCTGGGCTTAGGAAAGGCTTGCTGACCCTCCTGCCCAAGTCCCCCTCCCTGTAGACCTCAGGCCACATGCTCCACTTACCGTAAAGGACCAGGGTTGCGAACACCAGGAAGTGCAGCATGTTGCCAATGAAGTAGCCCACTGGCCTCTTGCATGGACTAAGCCCTCTTTATACTCCTCTTATCAGCAGCTTTGCCGACCTTCTTCTTGCCAACTGGCAGGGCTGAGGGTGGAAGGCAGGGAAAGTCACAGGTGACATGGAAATACAAATGAAAATATTTCTTTTCAAGTAAACTAATTTATCCGTTCTTCAAAGACAGAACAAGGCCAGAGCTGAATTAATCATCTGTTTTTAATTGAAAAGCATCCAACAAACTTGTTTTCAGAAATAAGATGGAGAACCAGGGCTGGTTTTTCGCTAAGGGGGTACCCCTCATCATCCGTCACTACCTCATTGTCCTCAGTGGCACCGTAAATGCAGAGACTTGCCCTGTGCACTAGCAGCTGGAGGTCGGGGGATGGCATAGGAGGGGGGAGTGGTTAGCAAGGGCAAGGAAGACATAGCAACTCTTTCTGCCCAAAGAGGGAGAAGGCACATGCACCCAGCATGCAGATATAGGTGTAAATGCAGACACAAAAGCCAAGCAGATGCGGTGGAGAGAATCTGGGGGAGGAAAGTACTGAAAAACAGGTCTGGGCCCTCTTGATGGAGAGCCAAGAAGGGGCTCCCAGAGGAGAATGTGGGGCAGGGTAGAGGAGGGGGTCCTCAGGATATGAAGACTGTCTGAGGGCTATGAGGGTGGATGGAGGGTGGAGGGCAGAGGGAGTAGGAGGGGAAGAGCCGAGATTCCTGAAAGAGATAAAGGTTCTGTCCCTCATAGCCCGTAAAGAGAAAGGAGTCTCAGTGTGCCTTGAGGTGGGCAGAGGACCCTTGGGTTGGCCACAAAGTGATCAGAGCCACTGCAGGCTCCAGAGCAGAGGACTGTGGGTGCAGCCGTGATGGTAGCAAAGCACGGGGTTTGGAATTAGGCAGGGAGAAGCCGGGAACCTAGACAGAAGCAGGACAGTCACCTGCTCACCCGGGGCTTTGTTGCCTAAACACTCCCGAATCCAAGCTTCATGGCTACATGGGTGGGAGAGGCCTGAAAAAGGCCGTTTGAAGGAATCTGCACAGTCCCTTTTCAGGGTCTCGAGCTGTTCAGGGGAGTTGCACTTTGATGCTCCGATAACCTGAAGGGCTTGCTCTCCAGCCCAACCTCCAGCATTCTGGCACAAAGTGGACCTCAGGGAAGAGGGCTGAGCTGTGCCAGGGAGCCCATGTCATTCTCCTCCCACTTCCCTGCTTCCTCTGGCCTCTAGCCCCAGGATGAGGAGTCCAAGAGGAGGCTTGAGGGCCTCCTGAAGGTTACCTCTTGACATCACATACTCCAAAGTAGTGAACCTTTAACAGCAGGGCTGCCAGGAGTGGTGGCTCATGCCTGTAATCCCAGCACTTTGAGAGGCTGAGGCAGGTGGATCATCTGAGGTCGGGAGTTTGAGATCAGCCTGACCAACATGGTGAAATCCTGTTTCCACTAAAAATACAAAATTAGCCAGGCATGGTGGTGCGTGCCTGTAATCCTAGCTACTTGGGAGCTGAAGCAGGAGAATCACTAGACCCCAGGACGGGGAGGTTGCGGTAAGCCGAGATTGGACCATTGCACTCCAGCCTGAGCAACAAGAGTGAGACTCTGTCTCAAAACAAAAACAAAAACAAACAAAAAACCCAGCAGGGCCAATTTCACATCCACCTCTGTACCCTTGGCCTCGTCCAGAGAAGCCCAATCTGTATTTGCTTAAAAACCAAACTCTAGGACTGAAGTTAAGGGCCTCATAACTGCGGCCTAATCTCCCATCTAGTCAGACTCATTAAATTACTCTTAGGGCTGGGTGCGGTGGCTCATGCCTGTAATCCCAGCACTTTGGGAGGCAGAGGTGGGTGGATCACCTGAGGTCAGGAGTTCCAGACCAGCCTGACCAACATGGTGAAATCCTGTCTCTACTAAAAATACAAAAATTAGCTAGGCATGGTGGTACGTGCCTGTAAACCCAGCTACTTGGGAGGCTGAGGCAGGAGAATCGCTTAAACACAGGAGGTGGAGGTTGCAGTGAGCCCAGATCGTGCCACTGCACTCCAGCCTGGGCAACAGAGCAAGACTCTATCTAAAAAAAAAAAATTCTTAGTCTTAGGGTTAGGCATAGACAATGCCTTAAATTTTTTTTCCTTTTTTTTTTTTTTTTTTGTTGAGACAGGGTCTCATTCTGTTGCCTATGCTGGAATGCAGTGGCATCATCTCAGCTCACTTCGGCCTCCGCCTCCTGGGCTCAAGCAATCCTCCTGCCTCAGCCCCTCAAGTAGCAGGGACTACTGGTGCCAGCCACCATGTCCGGCTAATTTTTGAATTTTGTGTAGAGACAAGGTTTCACCATGTTGCCCAGGCTAGTTTTGAACTCCCGCACTCAAGTGATCCATCCACTTTGGCCTCCCAAAGTGCTGGGATTACAGACGTGAGCCACTGCACCCAGCCAGACAATGGCTTAAATTTTGAGGCACTGCATTTTTTCTGACACTGCACTCTGATTCTAGGAATAAATTCTTTTGAAGTAAACATTGGTCAGGCATGATGGCTCACGTCTGTAATCCCGGCACTTTGGGAGGCCAAGGCAAGAGGACTGCTTGAGGCCAGAAGTTTGATACCAGCCTGGGCAACATAATGAGACCTGTCCCTAAAAAACATGAAAATATTAGCCAGGCATGGTGGCACATGCCTGTAGTCCCATTACTTGGGAGGCTGAGGTGGGAGGATCCCTTGAGCATGTGAGGTCAAGATTGCAGTGAGCCATGATTGCGTCACTGCACTCCAGCCTAGGTGACAGAACAAGACCCAGCCTGAAAAATAAAAAAAGACAAACAGGCACAAAAATAAACGTTCAAGGTGGTGGGTTATAGTATAGTTTGTCACAAAGCTTGTTGCAAAATTGGAAAAAACCTAAGTATTCATTAACAGAGGAAGGCTGAATAAATTGGGTTTAACCCTGCTGTAGAATACTATGCAGATTTATTATTTTTTTAGACAAAGTCTCTCTCTGTTGCCCAGGCTGGCATGCAGTGGCGTGATCACAACTTACTGCAGCCTCAACCTTCTGGGCTCCAGTGATCCTCCTACCTCAGCCTCTTGAGTAGCAAGTTTCACTTTTTTTCTTTTTAACTGCAATAGAGAAAGACAAATTTCACTTTTTTAAACCTCACTTTTCTATATCATTTGACTTTTCTCCACAGCATTACTTTAAAAAAAAATGTAGTCTTACTCTGTCACCCAGGCAGGAGCGCAGTGGCACGATCTGGACTCATTGCAACCTCCGCCTCCTGAGTTCAAACGATTCTGCTGCCTCAGCCTCCCGAGTAGCTGGGACTACAGGCACATGCCACCACACCCAGCTGATTTTTGTATTTTTAGTAGAGACGGGGTTTTGACATGTTAGCCAGGCAGGCACAGTATTACTTTTGTAATTAAGAATAGGCCGGGCGCGGTGGCTCATGCCTATAATCCCAGCACTTTGGGAGGCCGAGGCAGGTGGATCATGAAGTCAAGAGATCGAGACCATCCTGGTCAACATGGTGAAACCCCGTCTCTACTAAAAATACAAAAATTAGCTGGGCATGGTGGTGCACGCCTGTAGTCCCAGCTACTCGGGAGGCTGAGGCAGGAGAATTGCTTGAACCCAGGAGACAGAGGTTGCAGTGAGCCGAGATTGCGCCATTGCACGCCAGCCTGGGTAACGAGCGAAACTCTGTCTCAAAAAAAAAAAAAAAGAAAAATTTCTGGGACATCCAGGTATTTTTGGCAACGGCCCCAATACTCTTCCCGTGGGAAACAGATCCCCAGAGGGGCCCAGCCCTTTAATCCTAAAGTGAGAGGCTCCTGGAAACAGGAGATAGCAGCACAGGGCTGGCTGCAGGGTTTAAAGAGGTAGGAGCCTTAGGTCAGCTGAGAGTGGTCAGAGGGGTGGGTGGTAAGGAAGAATATGGGTATTGTTAGGGCCAGACTAGGCTTGACTAAGGGGAAGGACATGAAGCTAGTTTCTTGTTTGTTTGTTTTTTGAGACAGAGTCTTGCTCTGGCTCTGTCACCCAGGCTGGAACACAGTCTCAGCTCACTGCAACCTCCACCTCCCAGGCTCAAACGATTCTTGTGTCTCAGCCTCCCTAGTATCTGGGATTACAGGTGCCTGCCACCATTCCTGGCTAATTTTTATATTTTTAGTAGAGACTGGGTTTCGCCATGTTGGTCAGGCTGGTCTCAAACTCCTGACCTCAAGTGATCCACCTGCCTTGGCCTCTCAAAGTGCTGGGATTACAGGGATGAGCCACTGGTTCCCGGTCGAAGCTAGTTTCTTGAGCCTTCCCGCCACTCCCATCAGTGCCCTCTCCCTCTTCTCTACCACCTCCCTTCCCTAGTCCCAGACCTACTCTCTAGGCACAACCTGTGTCTCCCTCCTGCTGCATCTCCCACTCCCTGGGAGTAATTCCTGGCTGACTGCGCCTGGGAAGTGCTATGCTATTTGGGGGTAGGTAGGTGGAAACTTCTTGGCACAGCTGGGCACCTTGGTTGGGCTACATCATATGATTGGGCTGGGGAGCTGTTGGGTGATACCATAGACAATATGAGGGATACTGGGATCCATGCTGGATGTTTAATGCAACCAAGAATAAGGCTGGGGTTAGGGTCCATGACTCCCTGTGGGTTACCAGACCTACCAAAGCCTTTCTCAATTGGGCTCCAACCAACTCTTCTACGGGGCTGAGTTACCCAGAAGGCATAGTAGCTACAGTGCCCAGGACCCATAGAAATGTCTTAGCTTATTTTAAAACCAGAAGATATAAAGTAAATATAATCAGCCTGGATTACATTCATCTTTATACCAACATAGTTATAAAATTAAGTTTTTTCTTTCCTTGAGACCGTCTTGCCCTGTTGCCCAGGCTGGAGTGCAATGGTGCAATCTCGGCTCACTGCAACCTCTGGCTCCCAGGTTCAAGCGAGAAACGTCCTCCTGCCTCAGCCTCCCGAGTAGCTGGGACTACAGGTGTCCATCACCATGCCCAGCTAATTTTTATATTTTTAGTAGAGACAGGGTTTCACCATGTTGGCCAGGCTGGTCTCAAACTCCTGACCTCATGATCTGACTGCCTCGGCCTCCCTAAGTGCTGGGATTACAGGCATGAGCCACCACACCCAGCCCAAAGATTTTTTTCCTAATGGATCAAGAGCTGTGAAGGCCAAAGTGCCTCGGGCTCCTGAAATTCATGATGTAACCCTGACTTCCAGCTTCTGCACCCATTGCTCCCTCCCTCAGACCCACTGTGGCTACATGTCCTCTGTGGCTTTGCTCCTGCCGGGCTGCTGCCTGTGTGACATCTCTGCTTATTGAGCCCTTCCCATCTGAAGGCTCATCCTCCGAGGTCTTAGGTCAAACACTGCCATCTTTATGAGGCCTCACCTGCTTCCCTCAGTGGAAGGAATTGCTCCTTCTAACTCATCCAGCACCACTTGGAGCATCTCTAGGCTTGCTGTGATTTTCCTACGTTTAGCGTGTGAGTTCCACGGGGAGAGGACCTAGTCTCATGCTTCACTCATGTCTCATGTCTCCACATGCTTGACACAATACACAGGCTAGATTTAGGGCCAGAGAATGTTTGGGGACATGAGACAGTGGCTGTAATCGAACTTTTCAGATGTGTGTGGTTCTTCATAGCCCAAATCAACTGATTCAGCTAAGGGACAACGCAGGCAAGAGGAACACAACACCAGTTTCCTTTAGCAATGCCAGAAAACCTTTATTTCCTTCGAGACCGCTTGTCCAATTCTCTTCTCTTTCCAGGAACTTTTTCCTTTCCCTACTCCAGGGCGTACCCTGGCCACTCTCTATTTTCCTTTTGGCTGGCCTACCCCAGAATGTCTCCTGTATAGGGTCCAGAAGGCTCTCAGGGACCTGGGAGGGCTCCTGCAGGATTGAGTTGCATGGCAACAAGAGGCAGCTGTGGTCCCATAGCACCCTCATGTGGTGACAGCCTGCTATTGAAAGTCAAAAGAAGCCTTCCCGGATGGAATTTTCGTCCTCTGCAGAGACGGACTCTTCTTGCAGCAAAAGAGCCATATGCAGTGGGGTTTGCTTCCCATCCGGGCTTCACGTGGGCCCAGCAGTGGATCAGCCTTCCAGGCACGCTGAGCTCTGCACACTCTTCCTGCTGCCTCAGGCTTTCCAAGACCCTCCTGAGCCTTATCGGAGGGTCTGCTGACCCTCAGGGCTGCTGACAGCTTGCTGGGTGACCTTGGACAGATTCACTTATCTGGATTCAGTTTCAGAATATGAAAATAATAGGGCTGGGCTACACGATTTTCACGTTGTGCTTCCAGACCTTTAGAAGTTAGGGGTGGGAGGCATTGCCTGTCCCTCTCCTAATTTCACTCATACTGCTTTGCTTTTTATCTACCTTTTACATAGGGCTTTGAAAAAAGGGGTCTGGGATAAACTTGAGAATCGCCGGCTCCAGGAGCTTTCTTTTAACACTAACGTCCCAGGAGTCCTAAGTGTGCTCTCTCCACAATGGCTACCTGGCTCTGTTTTTCTTTTCTTTTTTTTTTTTTTTTTTT
>NW_016107496.1:3194875-3217455 GCF_001604975.1 Cebus imitator
TTTTTTTTGGAGACAGAATTACACTCTTGTTGCCCAGGCTGGAGTGCAGTGGCGCTGTTTTGGCTCACTGCAACCTCTGCCTTTTGGGTTCAAGCAATTCTCCTGCCTCAGCCTCCCGAATAACTGGGATTACAGGCTTGCGCCACCACACCTGGCTCATTTTTGTATTTTTAGTAGAGTTGTGGTTTCACCATGTTGGCCACACTGGTCTTGAACTTCCAACCTCAGGTGATCTGCCTGCCTCAGCCTCCCAAAGTGCTGGGATTACAGGTGTGAGCCACTGCACCCAGCCCTGGCTCTGTTTTTCTAGGCTCTATGGAGGCCACCCAGCTAGAAATGATCAGAATGGAGGAAGAAGGAACGAAAAGGCTGGTGGCAAGTGGTCTAGTGTTCTTGTGGTACAGTGGAAGGAGCCCTGGCTCAGCGCTGAAGAGTGAGCCTCAGCCTTGGCTCCAGCCATCTGCTAGCTATGAGACTACAGACAAACCCCTTTACCTCTCTGTGTCTCAGTTTTCTTATCTGTAAAATGGGCACACTGGTTTCTGTCCTGTCTTTCTCACAGATTACTGTACAGATAAAGTAAGATAAAGGACACCTGTCAGAGAGCTATCTGTAAACGGTTCTACAAACTTCAGGTAATATTAGCAAGGGAGGCTCGCTTAGACTTCTAATGCGTCTGTTAGGATATACTTTTTTTTTGTTTTTTGAGATGGAGTTTTGCTCCTGTTGCCCATACTGGAGTGCAATGGCATGGTCTTGGCTCACTGCAACCTCTGCCTCCCGAGTTCAAGCGATTCTTCTGCTTCAGCCTCCCAAGTAGCTGGGATTACAGGCACCTGCCACCCCACCCAGCTACTTTTTGTATTTTTAGTAGACACAGAGTTTCACCATGTAGTCCAGGCTGGTCTCAAACTCCTGACCTCAGGTGATCTGCCTACCTGGGCCTCCCAAAGAACTAGGATTACAGGTATGAGCCACCGTGCCCGGTGAGAATATACCACTTCACTGGACTCTGCAGGTACTTTGGATGATCAAGGAATCAGGACATGGCTGTAGAAGTACTTTTCCTTTCCTTTTTTCTTTTCTTTTCTTTTCTTTTTTTTTTTTTTTGAGACAGAGTCTCACCTGTTGCCCAGGCTGGAGTGCAGTGACATGATCAAGGCTCACTGCAGCTTCAACCTCCCGGGCTCAAGCAATCCTCCCACTTCAGCCTCCTGAGTAGCAGAGACTACAGGCATAAGCCACCATGCCTAGTTATTTTTTTTTAGGGGTGGGTAGCAATGGGGTCCTCACTATGTTGCTCAAGCTGGTCTTGAACTCCTGGGCTCAAGCCATTCTCCCACCTCGTCTTCACAAAGTACTAGGATTTCCAGCGTGAGCCACTGCGCCCAGCCTGCAGTACGTTTCTTGAGCTCAGCATTGCTGCCCTGGACCCTCTTCCAGTTGCCTTCACTGCTTTGGAAGCCTCTGTTTCTAGGACAGAAGGAAAACCCTAGGCTAAATATATGTCCTAATGGTCTCTTCTGTCAGTGTGAAGGAAAGAAAATGGGCCCAGTGTTGTTGCAAGGAGTAGGAAGGTCCTGCCTCGCCACCCAGTGGGCTTAGAAGTCCATCTTTAAAGCCTCCAGAGAAGCTGGTGATCAGGTTCCCAGACATCAGCAATCCTGTTTCCTGAGGGGCTTGAGGGGGCTCTCTCTGGGGATGATCTGGGTCCTAGACAAAGAGCCACAACTGATGGGGGTCCCTGGGATTGCAGGGGGCCATGGCTGGCTTTTTGTCCTGGGATGTCAGGCAGGTACCAGATCCTGAGTTCCTGATGAGCTGATCCTAAAAGATGACAGAGCAAAGGGTCAATCTGGGCCACAGACTCTAACAATGCTACTGGGGACAATGCAAGGGGGTACAATTGATGAAAGGCTGAGGGAACCCCACAAAGCAAAAAGAGGATACTTTCCTATTTCTTTCTTGCCATCCCATGCGATGCATTCCTGAATTCCCACCTCTATCTGGTGCCAAATCCCCACCCCCAGCTTCAGCCTCAGTGGAGGAAATGGTGAAAGACAAGACCGTGGGCTGAGAAAAAAATGCTTTCAGGGCCTCCCCCTCCACAGATGGCCAGGCTCAAAGACCCAGGGCCACTGCTCCACCTCCAGCGTTCTGCCTTGGACTATGTTTAGACTGCTTCCTTCCCTGCAGCCTCAAGGTTAGGGTTCTCTTTCCTTTTTTTTTGAGACGGAGTCTCACTCTGTCACCAGGCTGGTGTGCAGTGGTGCTCTTGGCTCACTGCAAGCCCCACCTCCCAGGTTCAAGTGATTCTCCTGCCTCAGCCTCCCAAGTAGCTGGGATTACAGGCACATGACACCATGCCCAACTAATTTTTGTATTTTTAGTAGAGATGGGGTTTCACCATGGTGGCCAGGGCCAGGGTCTTGATCTCTTGACCTTGTGATTCACCCACTTCGGCCTCCCAAAGTGCTGGGATTACAGGCGTGAGCCACCGTGCCCGGCCAGGTTTCTCTTTCCTAAACTGGGGTGGCGTATGGAGGCTCACTAGGGTTGAGCTCAGCATGGTGGCGATTGCATGGCATATCCCGGAGCAGTGTGGTGTAACAGAAAGAGCCCATGCTTTCAAGTCAGATCCATCTGGGGCTGAATCCCAGGCCTGCCATTTATTAGTGATGGGTCTTGGCCCAGTCACAGACATGCTAGGCTTCCTCCAGCTCCAGCTCATCTGCAGAAACGGGGACACTTCCTGCTTGGAAAGAGCCTCTGAAAGATCAACCAGACCCAGGTATGTGAGTGCCTAGCTTTGAGTCCGGGACACAGAGGACAAACAGGAACCATGAATGACTCTTCCCCTTCATTTAATTGGGTTCAGCCTAAAAATGCTTGAGCCATGGCAGAGCTAACCATGAACCATAAACTCTGACCCCATCTTTACATCAGTCATCACCAAATACCCTTTAAGCCCCAAGAACCCTGCCTGTGGCCATGCTCACACTCACCTACCTTATACATTGCTCTACCTAGCCCATGGCATCTCAGCAAGAAAATGAAGAAAATACAGAGGGGCCAATATGGCCTCAAGTTCCTTTTTTCTTTCTTTTTTTTTCACCCCCGTCTTGCTGTCACCCAAGCTGGAGTACAGTGGTGGGATCGGCTCACTGCAACCTCCGCCTCCTAGGTTCAGGCAATTCTTCTGCCTCAGCCTCCCGAGTAGCTGGGATTACAGGTGCACAACCCCACGCCCAACTAATTTTTGTATTATTAGTAGAGACAGGGTTTCACCATGTTGGCCAGGCTGGTCTCAAACACCTGACCTCGTGATCCTCCTGCCTCGGCCTCCCAAAGTGCTGGGATTATAGGCGTGAGCCACCATGCCTGGCCTCAAGTTCTTGATTCTGAGCTTTATGGACACCGACTCACCTGGGTCAATTCCCATTCCTCGTCCTTGGGGACCTGGCTATTCTTGCCAGTGAAGTGACAGTTCCTCAGGCCCAGAGCACCCTTGCTGGCATGTAGACACAGCTGCTTTGCGATGTTGTGACGAAGGTCCCTCTGAGTCGTGTACTCAAAGTACTGGAAATCAAGACAAGAGAAGCAAGTGGAGAGTTTGGCCCCAACCTTGCAAAGCCGCCTGCCCTGAGCTGTCAACCATGCATGGTCTCCTGGGGAGGAGAGTGAATGTGAGGCCATGCCAAGACTTGACTCATTTATGTGCTGCCTTCAGGATTGTTACCATATCAGGGTTATACTAGAAAAATAGCTGCTGTGTGTGTGTGTGTGTGTGTGTGTGTGTGTGTGTGTGTGTGTGTATCTTTCTTTTTTATGAGATGGGGTCTTGCTATGTTGCCCAGGCTGGTCTCAAACTCCTGCACTCAAGTGATCTTCCCACCTTGGCCTCCCAAAGTGCTGGGATTACAGGTGTGAGCCACTGCACCTGACCAATATATTTTCTTTCTTTCTTTTTTTTTTTTTTGAGACAGGGTCTTGCCCTGTTGCTTAGGCTAGAGTGCAGCAGCATGATCATAGCTCACTGCAACCTCGAATTCCTTTGTTCAGGCAATCCTCCCACATCAGCTTCCTGAGTAGTTGAGACTGCAGGCGTGTGGCACCACACCCAGCTAATCTAAAAAAATGTTTTTTATAGAGTTAGGGTGTCTTGTGTTGCCCAGGCAGGTCTCAAACTCCTGGGCTCAAGTGATCCACCCTCTTCAACCTCCCAAAGTGCTGGGATTACAAGTGTGAGCCACCGTGCCTGATCACATTTCCTTTAAATTAGATTAAAATTAAACTTAACTTAGACTCATTTTAAGTAACATCTGTGAAATCATGTGATATGCTTGTTCTATTTTTGCCACGAAATTACTATTAAAATAAAAAATGTTCTCCAACGCACCACCAGAAATCATCTTGCAGGTCAGTGGTACAGGAAACTGCTCTATAAGGACTGTCTTCACCTGCATATGCCAGCGGGCTTGTTCAGCATCCCACACCACTCCTTTCCCTGCTCCGGCTCTGTTTTTAGTGCCTCTCGTTTACTAGGTGCTGGTGGCATTCAGGGTAGATTGAGGGGTAGGGGATGAGGAGGTTGCTAGTTATGCCTCAGGGAAGTGCTGGCGCATGGGGTAAGTTTCCAGGGTGCCAGGTAACTGACTTGTCACTAGGTGGTTGTTCTGGGGGCACTGCGATGTGGTAGCATCAGAGTGGTAGCTTCTAGGCAGAGGATGCATTGAAGATAGAAGTTGAGCACAGGTGATGGGATGTGCTCGAACATTTTCGATCCTCACCCCTAAATGTACCCCAGCGCTGGCCTCCTCCAGCAAGCCGCCTCTGATGAGCAACCCTCCCTCCCATCCCCTTCGCACACCCAGCACCAATGCCTCATTCTCTCTGGACGTCCCTTTTTCAGACCTTGTGTGTGTTATGCCTTCTCCTCTGACTGGAAGCTTCCTGAGGGCAGGGATGGTATCTCTTTCCCACAAGTCCTCAGGAAAAGACTCTTTAGGGTAAAGAAAGGGAGCCAGTGAGGAGAGGAGATGCTCTGGAAATGGGTGGGCTGCATACCTGGTTGCCACCAAGGCCGTGGCAGGAGTACATGATAAGAGGCTTCCCCCCGCGGTTGTTCTCACCCACATCTAGGCATTGGTTGGTACCGAGGTTCTTGATCTGCAGAAGGGTGAGCAGAGAGGGGAAGCAGGATGGCACAGTCAGGGGGTTCCTCATTTGTGGTATGGGGCCCCACTGGAACACCAGTCAACTGTAACAAATTTGCATGGCTGGATTTCCCCTCTGTCATTTCTCTCCTCTGCATTAATCTGCATGCCTGGAGATAACAGCAAAATGAGCTGCAGAGCCCGAGGCTGGAAAGGGCAGGACTGGAATTTCTGCCTGTGGGGCAAGCAGGGAATCTCCCAGGATGCCAGCTTCCTGGAAGAAGCCCTCAGCATGCAGGAGTTTCCTTATAAGCAGTGGTTCTCAAAGTGTGGACCCTGGACCAGCAGCCTCACCTGGAGACTTGTGAGAAATGCAGGTTTTCAGATCTCCCCCAAATCCTTCTGAATCAGGAACTCTGGGAATGGGCCCTAGGGTTTTACTGCGCCTCCCTGGTGATTCTAACACATGCTAACATTTCACAACCACTGCTTGTGGGTGGTTTTCCCCTTTATAAGGTTTTTTGCTATCTCTAGAAGCCCCAACATGGCCTCTCAGTCCTCCTCCTGGATAAAGGAGGGTACAGGGTAAAAGTCAATTCTTGTTTGTCATCTGTTCATGGGGTCAGTGGTCGCGAACTTCTCCGAGGGGTGCTATGGTGATGGGCAGACAGGTTGGTTCTCAGGACTTAC
This sequence comes from Cebus imitator, assembly GCF_001604975.1. NCBI lineage: Eukaryota > Metazoa > Chordata > Mammalia > Primates > Cebidae > Cebus > Cebus imitator. Next base: position 3,200,722 of record NW_016107496.1, read on the forward strand.
GGCACCATAGAAGGTGGGTGTCAGGTCAGGAACAAACATCTCTGGGTAGACATTGTGCAGGTACCAGGAAAAGTTGTGACAGTGCAGTTGTTCCCTCAGCTGCAGTCGTTCCGAAATGTCACCAAAGGATTTCTGTCAACCAAGCCAGCCCCCTAAGGATCAGTTCCACTAGTCTTTTTGTATTTTTTTTTTTTTGAGACAGAGTCTCACCTTGTCACCCAGGCTGGAGTGCAGTGGCACGATCTCGGCTCACTGCAACCTTCCCCTCCTGGGGTCAAACGATTCTCCTGCCTCTGCCTCCCTAGTAGCTGGGATTACAGGCGCCCACTGCCACACTTGGCTAATTTTTGTATTTTTAGTAGAGACAGGGTTTCACCATGTTGGTCAGGCTGATCTCGCACTCCTGACCCCAGGTGACTCACCTGTCTTTGCCTCCCAAAGTGCAGGCTCGAGTCACTGCACCTGGCCAGCTCTACCAGTCTTTGATTTTCCTCAGCATGGAGCATCTGGGGCTACTGTGTCTCTTGCTCATTCCCCCTCAGGACCTGTAGAAGCTACTGGCCCAGCCTCACATCCAATCCCAACCCCCCACCTTAGCTTTGGGGTCCCCTGCTTATCAGTCCATCTCCTGTGACTCCGCAGACAATTATGTCCCATTCCCCAGTGCCCAAGCTCTCAGAGCCATTTCTCCTGTAAGAGGAGTGGCTCCCTCAAATCTCTTTTCCCTCCCTTCCCCTAAAGGATGCAGAGACTATATGTCGGGAAAACATTCTCTAGCTTTTGAAACCTTTGCCCTGTGGCCTTCTCCTGGGCTCTAGCTCACAAGGCCCTGAGGATGAAGGGAGGCGCCAGATGGTAGAGATGGGGTGGGCCCCAGCCATTAGGCACATGAACAGGGTTTGGGCCTAATGACCCAGACCTCTGAGATGACCTCAGAGAGGTCATCTAAACCTGTCCAAGAACCATTTCCTCTCACCTCTTGGGCCATCTTTGCTGCCTGCAGGTTTCTCCTATAGAAAATCTTCTTGTAGCTGTCCATCCAGACCTCTGCCAGGCGCACTTGATTTCGAGCAATGACATTGGTGCCCTTGGGGAAGGTGTGGGGGCTCTTGGTCCGGAACACATGGCCTACGACAGAGCAGGGGATAATCTCCAGCTGGCCCCCACACTGCCACACCTGATGAAAGGAGACAGGATGAGGCCTTCAGTGGGCTGGGTGGGACAGTCTCCCTCCAAGCAGCTCGATTCTATTTCCAGGACACTGGACCCCAGGTTCAAGGACTTGCTGTCTCTCCCTGGAAAAAAGGACACTGACCAGGCTTCTTCCTAGGCCATGGCTACACAACCCCAGGCTTTCTGATGATTCACTCTGACTTAAGCAAAGGGAGACTGCTGGGTCCTATGTGTATCAGAGCCTACTTTAGGGAAAAGCCTGCTGGTTAATTTTTGTTACCTGTGCCTGTATACCTACTCTGAGCTCTGATCACTTGGATTTTTGACCCAGAAATGTAAGTTTATCAGCCTGCTCAGGTGTTACTGGAAACTCAAGCTCTCTCAAACCAGAGCACCAGAGTGTTAATAGCAAGGATAGTTGGCTGCTAGATGGCCAGTGGTGGCCACCTGGGCCCTAAGCACACTGGCTGCCTAGCAGAGTGAACGGAGGTCACAGGCTCACTGAGGACCATAGGATTGGGCTACTGGGAGTTGGGGTGACTGGTAGGTGACCCCTCTCTATGCTGGTGGGCTGGCTGAAGACATCCCTCCCACTGATTTCTTCTCTTGGGTTTAGATGGGAAGGTATATTGTTAGCAACAGAAATACATCATGGTTTTAGTAACAGTAGGCATCAATTATGTGCTTAATACACATCAGGCACTGTGAGAGGTGACTTCATAAGTGAGCTCATCTGCTTACTAATTACTTTTCCACAGCATGGGGCTTTGCATAGGTTTCATGGAGAGGCAATCCCTTCTTCCTGACCTAATCCTGATTTGCAAAATTCCTATAATATCTCAGAGTTCTGGGGTCCACCAGAGTTGGGGCCACCATCTTCTCTGACCATTATGAAGGGCTTGCTGAGCATAGATAGGGAAACTTCAAAGGTTACCAGGGCATGTGTCCTTTGAACTGGGAAAGGGAGCCTGATTTTTCCAGAAAAAGGATGATGACTGGTTACTGATAAGTTTCTTTTTTTCTTGCCCTAGTTGTGAACATACTGACCTGTTTCTATCTTCACCCTAACCCTTTTCCCACAGACATCGTGAAAGAGCCCCTAGTCCCCAGATGTCCAGTCCTCATTACCCCTCGTATTCCTTCCCTCTGTGCAGTTTTGTCCAGTAATTTGTTTTGAGCTGTCCAAGCTGATTGCCCAAGCCCTAATGCCATGGACAGGGACGGGAGCAGAAAAGAGGCAGAGCCACGTCAGGAAGTAGACACCCTTTCCAGTTCAGTTCCAGATGGGATGTCCCTGAGGCCACTGCTGCCTGAGAGACGCTTCTCAAGCTGTCCCCTGGGATGTTGTGGTTTCCCCCGAAGCCCTCTTCACTCTCACCCGGAAGGACATTTCCACGTTCTCCCCTCCCCAGATCTCCATCTGATTATCATAGGTACCGATGTGCTCAAAGTAGGACTTGGAGATGGAGAAGAGGCCACCAGCAAACGTCGGGGATCTGAAGAGACAGAGGGAGAAGCGTGTGCGTCTTGTGCGAGAAGAGGAGCAGCGCCTGGTAGAGAAAGCTGTTTGTGGACTCCCCTCCTCACCCACCTCCTCCTCCTTTCCTCTGTCTCAGGACGTGCAGCCCCTCGTCCACTAACTCATCATTTAGATTTTACTGTGTCCTCTTCCCCTTCTAGGACCAGGGCAAGGAAATATGTAATTATCCTCCAAAAGGTACTCATTCATTCATTCAACCAAGGATGCACGAAACCCTGGCCGCTGCGTCCTGTGCTACATGGTGGACACGCAGAATAGAGAAACACCCTGCTCCCCCAGAGCTCAGTCTAGTTGCCGAAGTTAAAGGTACCATTAGTTACTTTTTGGCAGCAAAGTGCCTGGAGTCCAGGAGATACTCAACTTCAGAAGCTGTGTGGAATTATTTGTGAACATAGACAGGATTCAAACCATGAATGAATGAATATTATCAGCTGGGCTGACTTCATTCTGTTTCAGGGTCCTGGCCCTTCAGGGACTATAAAGCCACAGATTTAGTAGGCGCCTAGCCATGGTGATTTATACTGCATGAGAAACTTTAGATTTGGGGAGAAGTTGCCAGTTGCTCCTGGCAACGGTGGGAAGTCAGGTGAAATCAAGCTCCATTTGGGCTATAGGGAACATTTAGAAGAGTATAAAAAGATTCTGGCTTTCAGACAAAGGCAGGGAAGTGTGGACTCAAGATAAATTGACAAAAACATCTAATTCCTAGAATTTCAATACCAGGTTGCTCCTAAGAGGGACTGGGCTAAGCTTTAGGTAAGTATAAGCAAGATGGAATGCCGGGGTGGGGCCAGGGAGACAGGGCCAGGAGCACAGTCATCAGCTGTTGGCGTCTGTGTCTGGGCCACGCTGGCATGGCTAGGGCTTTGCTGCCCTCAGTGGGCGGCTTCATGTGGTACAACCACGCAGAAAGGTACGGAAACCTCTGTAACCCCAGAACCTGTCCAGGCGCCTTACACACAGCTGGGGCTCCATCACTGTTCATTTGGCTGATCCATTGAGGTGACTACCCGGGAGCCTGACCCTGGTGTTACCCTGTGGTTGCTCTTGTATCCCTGAAGTTGGCTCCTGCAGTCACTTTCTGGAAGGAATTTCAGCTGGGGAACCCTCATGCTCAGGCTGGCTTCCTGTTGCTGGTTCTGGCCTCTCCCAGTGGTCCTAAACCAACCCAAATGGCACCCTGAGAGGCTCAGGGAGTGCTGGAACCGCAGAGGAGGATTTGGAAGCCAACCTGCTTCCTCCCCCACAGGCCCTGAGTCCTGTCTTTGAGAGGGTCTCCCAGACAGAGAAGCCACTGATAGATTAGCCGTGAGGACAAACCCTGCATGGGAAGCTTCACTGTAAATTCGCAACCACAGGCAACCGTAGTAAACACCCTGTCTGTCCTGGCCTACCCCGAGGGTCCCCCAGGTCCTCTGCCGCTCCTCTTAGGCTCTGGTTGGCTTGAGATGGGAGGCCGGGAGGGGACTGTCAGCAGTCCTCCTGGGGGGATGCTACGTGAAGAGCCTCGGCAAGCCATGCGCACTACTGGGACATGTGGGTCAGGGAGCAGATTCATTCCTCAAACACTGGAGCTTTGTCTTCCAGTCGTGTGGGCCTTGGACATCGAAGCCTGTGACGTCAGTGAGGGTGGGAGCCAGGTGCCCTCTCTCTGACTGTGCCGCTGTGAGCTTGGTCACTGGCTTGGTGGTGGGGGTGGGGATCTGCTGCTGTGCACACCAAACAAAAGGCATCTATGAAACAAGTGTGGGGTCAGTGGGAAGTTCCAATTTCTTTTTTCTCTTTTGCCTTTTCCTTTCCTTCTCTCCTTCTCATGGAGACAGAGCAGCTGGCTGTTCTGGATCCGGGGGATTTCTCCCTGTGGCACTCATCTGAGTTCCTTTCTACTAGGACTCTGAGCAGGTGTTTTTTTTCTTTACTTTTTCTTTTTTAAGAGGTAGGGTCTTGCTATGCTGCCCAGGGCTCAAGGAATCCACCGAATCCACCTCAGCCTCTCATCCAGCTACGATTACAGGTGTGGGCCACTGTGCCTGGCATGGGCAGCATTTTTTAGGATTCTGGGCACGTGGAGAAGAAGAAGCACTAATCCTTTCCACCTTTCAAACCTTCCCTCTTATCTCTGGCTACTGTATCTCCAACCTCTGCTTCCCTCAATCCCTGATGTATATTCAGTTGACCCTTAAGCATCCTGGCCAGTCTAGGATAACAATGGCACAAATAATCCCAAACCACAGGCTATGCTAAAAGTCACTCCTCAACTTGGTGTGTCTGAGACAACTGTTAATAAACCTACAGGCCGGGCATGGTGGCTCACACCTGTAATCCCAGCACTTTGAGAGGTCGAGGTGGGTGGATCACCTGAGGTCAGGAGTTCAAGACCAGCCTGGCCAACATAGCAAAACCCCATCTCTACTAAAAATACAAAAATTAGGCAGGCGTGGTGGCATGCACCTGTAGTCTCAGCTACTCAGGAGGCTGAGACAGGAGAATCAATTGAACCTGGGAGGCGGAGGTTGGAGTGAGCTGAGACCACGCCATTGCACTCTAGTCTGGGTGACAGAGTGAGACTCCATCTAAAACAAAAACAAAAACAAAAAACCCTAAAACTTATGGTTTCCAATAACATCAACAGGCAGCGTGGAGAGGGGAGGACGGGGTGGGTGTAAAAGGGGAAGGTGAGTCCAGTGGGCATTAAACAGTGGGCTGACTTCCAGCTGTCTACCCTACAGCCCAAGGACTGGCATACCAGAGCCTGAGGGCAAAATCTGGCCTCGTTGCCTGTTTTTAGAAGCCTCTGGGGCAAAAAATTATTTTTATATTTTTTAATGTTTGTAAAAAAATAAAAAATAAATAAGACACAGAAAAATATGCAGCAAACAATATGTGGCTGGCAAAGCCCAAAATATTTATCATCTGGCCCTTCACCAAAGTTCAGGGCAACTGCTACAAACTTCACGCTACAGAAAACATGTCTATTTTCTTTCTTTCTTTTTTTTTTTTGAGATGGAGTTTCGCTCTTGTCTAGAGTGCAGTGGTGCCATCTTGGCTCACTACAACCTCCGCCTCCCTTTTAAGCAATTCTCCTACCTCAGTCTCCTGTGTAGGTGGGATTACAGGCCCCCGCCACCACGCTCGGCTAATTTTTTGTATATTTAGTAGAGATGGTTTTTTTTTTTTTTGAGACAGAGTCTCACTCCGTCACCAAGTGCCAGGCTGGAGTGCAATGGTGCCATCTCAGCTCCCGGCAACTTTCACCTCCCAGATTCAAGCAATTCTCCTGCCTCAGCCTCCTGAGTAGGTGGGATTACAGGCGCCCACCAACACACTCGGCTAATTTTTTGTATATTTAGTAGAGATGGGGTTTTAACATGTTGGCCAGGCTGGTTTCGAACTCCTGACCTCAGGTGATCCACCTGCCTCGGCCTCCCAAAGTGTTAGGATTACAGGCGTGAGCCATCCTGCCCAGCCTCTATTTTCTTTTAGTATATTCTCAGTCTTTACAAAGACAGTGACCTGGGGGCACACACTAGCCCCTCTTATTACAGAGACTATTCCACAATGGCCTCCATCACAGCTCCTGCCCCATTTGCAAGCATGGGCCATGTCCTTTTCTGTGTAGGGAGGAATAAACTAGATAAAGAATGTAAAGCCCAGTTCAGTGCCTGGCACATGGTAAGTGGTGAATAAGAGCAAACTGTCATGGTGTGAGGCCGTGCAGTGCCACGGTTAGGGCCAAACAGGCAGGGAAGGGTGTCCTTGCTCACTGTTGCTAGCTGCATGATCTTAGGTCAGTGTTTATCACTATGAGCCTTAGAGTTCTCACCTATAAACCGGGCTCATCACTGCACCTACTTCATAGGGAGTGAGGATGAAATACAGTAATGTCAAGTGCTTGCTAGTGCACCTAACAAATGTTGATATGAGATGGCACAGGTTCCTGGAACGGCATAGGACTGGGGCCAGGCTGGGGGCTCACCAGGCTGCGGTCCTTACTTGATGGGGTAGGTCTCATCCTTGCGCCTCTGCTTCTCATGTGGAGGAAGTGTTTCCCAGCCAAAGGTCAGGCTCCAGTCAAAGTTGCCTCGGCTATGGACTCTGCCTCTCTGGACGGGCTTAGCGAACTCGAAAGTATTAAGGTCGATGGTGACGATGTCTGGGCTCACCACCACCGTCTTGTCCTCAGCGATTCGAGCCAGGAGGGGCTCCAGCCAGCCGTGGAAGCACTCACCTGCAGGTCCCAACCAGGAGGCAGCAGTCAGTGTCCTACCTACAGCTGAGCCCAATCCACATCCTGGGGGGGAACACCTAGGAGGGTAAGAGACCTTCCACCTACTCCTGGGTTACAGGCAGAGAAGGACAGCAAGCCTCACAGCTGCAGGGAGCACACAGATTTCCTAAAACCTTCCTGCCACCCCGCTACCACCAAAGGTGGAGGCAGCTTTGGCAGGGAGAATGGAGGTCTCGGGAGTAGTGTGGTCTACTCAGATGACCCAAAAGCATAGGGAGGCCCTGGATCGTATCTTCAGGGTTCCAGCCTGCCCACTGGATCAGCCCTCCTGGCTCACGTGTGGATTTCAGAAGAGAGTGCTCCCTCTCCCAGGGGCATCTGCATGTCAAGCTTCAGCCCCAATTGTAGAATAATTATCTCTTTCTTTTGTCTGGCTCTTTGAGATTTTCAGCCAGCTTCTGCATGTGTTACTTCATTTGGCACTGAGAGTAATAGTTCTGCTGGGTAAGGTTGGCGTCCTCATTCCTATTTTACCAATGAGGAAACTGAGGTTGTTAGTGGCAGGGTCAGAATGTAAACCCAGAATTCTGACTCCAAGTCTAGAGCTTTCCCTGATATATATCACCACTCTTAGGGAAAAGGCTTCATCCCCCACAGCAGTGGGGCAGTGTTTTGGTTTTGGGCAAGAGGGAGGCCTTCCTGGCTCCATGTGGCCCTATAAGAAAGCCCTAAACAAGCCAGTTCTCAGTCCTAACAGGAGGCCACTCCAAGAGGCCGAGCTCAGAACAAGGTGCAGATGGGGAGGGCAGGGGAGGGATGAGTGTCTGGGGCCCCAGAGCACACTTCCAATGATTTTGGGGTCACCAGTTGTTTTAGGGCTGTTTGTGCCTCTTGATGAAACATCCTTGGAATTGGGGTGAGAAAGGGGTAGATGAAGCTGGAGGTCTTTGCTCCTGCTGCGGCCCCAGCTCATTCTGGCAGGGAGGGAGCCTCCAGGTTACACCCAGGCTGGCACCCTGGTACTCACAGTGGGCATCCAGGAACGTGAGCACCTCCGCCTGTGCCACGCTGGCTCCCAGCAGCCGGGCGGTGATCAGCCCCTTCCGCTCCTCCTGCCGCACCACCCTCACCACCTGCAGCTGCTTCACATACTGCTCCAGCTTCTCCTTTAAGTGCTCTGGAAGGGACAGCGTCATTGTGGCCAGTCCATCACTTTGTTGGATACTCAATCCCCTGTAGGCACCAACCCAGGGGCTCTCAGGCCTCCAGCAGGCCTGAATTTTGACCTTCCCACACCTGCTGCACTGAGCCATTCCACAGAAGCCGGAGCTGGGGAAGGAAGTGAACAGGGAAGATGGGAAGGGGAAGAAAGGAGCCTGGCCTGTGGTCCAACCCGCCTCACCAGAGCACTGGCTCTGCAGTGCTGGATCCCATGCCAGGGCACCTGGGCACCATCTCTAATGTCAGGGACAGCGCCTTAGAGCTGTGTTTCTGCAGTCACACATCAAATACAAACTTTTTTTTTCTTTTCTTTTTTTTGGAGACAGGGTCTTGCTCTGTCGCCCAGGCTAGAGTGCAGTGGCGTGATCTCGGCTCACTGCAACCTCCACCTTCTAGGCTCAAGCAATTCTCCTGCCTTAGCCTCCTGAGTAGCTGGGATTACAGGCGCACGAAGCCACGCACGGCTAACTTTTATATTTTTAGTACAGACGGCATTTCACCATGTTGGCCCGGCTGGTCTTTAACTCCTGGCCTCAAGTGATTCACCCACCTTGGCCTCCCAAAGTTCTGGGATTACAGGCATGAGCCATTGCACCTGGCCCAAGTACAAACTTCTGACAGAGGCTCTCAGATGCCTCCCTCAGTCTCTCCACCCTCAGCCACCATCTTCCACAGCTGTGACTCCGCAGCTCCATTGCACTGTTTTCCAGTGTCTAGGATTCCCTGTCTCCCAGGCTCTTCACAGTAACCATACACAAACGGTGACTCACTCCTTGCTTGCTGGATCAGCAGCAGGATGTCTGACTCTAATTCCCTCTGTAACCTCCTCTGCAGATAGAATTCTTTAAGGTGAAAACATGCCCAGCAGCTTTTTAATTACATTAAGAAAACACTTGTACCCAGCACTTACCATGGGCCAGGTACAGTGGCCAGCCCAGCCAGCTTGATTATCTGTCCTAAGGAACAAACCACCCAAAAGCAAGATTAACCAGGAAATGGGCAATTCCAGGGTGGGTGATCTGTAATCTAACAGAGGAAGTGGTGGGCTGTGGGTCCCACACAAGGGCCAACTTTCCTGGATTTGAGGAGCGGGAAAGCTTTTTGAAGGGAAGATGTCTCTACTGATACCTCCAGCTCCTTTCAAAGAGGGATTTACTTCATGGCCCTGTAATTTAGTCTGAAATCCTCAGAGCATTAACAATAGCTCTATTCTGGCTGGGCGCAGTGGCTCACTCCTGTAATCCCAGCACTTTGGGAGGCTGAGGCAGGCGGATCACTTGAGCCCAGGAATTTGAGACCAGCCTGGCCAACATGGTGAGACCCTGATTCTATTAAAAATATAAAAATTAGGCTGGGCGTGGTGGCTCAAGCCTGTAATCCCAGCACTTTGGGAGGCTGAGGTGGGCAGATCACCTGAGGTATGTAGTTCGAGACCAGCCTGACCAACATGGAGAAACCCATCTCCACTAAAAATACAAAATAAGCCAGGTGTGGTGGCACATGCCTGTAATCGAGCTACTCGGGAGGCTGAGGCAGGAGAATCGCTTGAACCCGGGAGGCAGAGGTTGTGGTGAGCTGAGATCGCGCCATTGCACTCCAGCCTGGGCAACAAGAGCCAAACTCCATCTCAAAAAAAAATAATTAGCCAGGTGTGGTGGCACACACCTGTAAACCCAGCTACTTGGGAGGCTGAGGCAGGAGAACTAGTTGAACCCAGGAGGCAGAGGCTGCAGTGAGCTGAGATCGTGCCACTGCACTCCATCCTGAGTGACAAAGGGAGACTCATCTCAAAACAAAAAAACAAAAAACAAACCAACAATAGCTCTATTCTGAAACAGTCCACCTTGAAACAGACCGTATTCCAAACCTTACTATGTTTAACTAACTGCCACCTTGGTTTATCTCTGCTATGGCTCTGTTCTCTGCAGAATGATGTTGCCTGGAGTTTCAGATATGGGGGACAGATGTGACAAATGTGAGTGTGTCCTTTCTCTTTTGGACTGTGGGATCAGCCCAGAGCTTGGGCCTTGCTCTGAATGAAGCATTCTACAAACTGCAGGTCCTGAAATCAAGCAGCTTAGGGGTTGCACGCAATTGATCTCCCGCAAATGCATGCACACATGCATACAATAACCCGGCACTGAGCTGGGGTGTGCGCCTGTGTGGGTGAGGCAGGTGTCTTCATGGTGACTTCCTCATTTAATTTTCCTTATTTAATCTTTTTTCTTTTTTTGGATACAGAGTCTTACTCCGTCACCCAGGCTGGAGTGCAGTGGCGCAATCTCGACTCACCACAACCTCTGCCTCCTGTGTTCAAGCGATTCTCCTGCCTCAGCCTCCAGAGTAGCTGGGATTACAGGTGTCCGCCACCATGCCTGGCTAATTTTTTGTGGAGATAGGGTTTCACCATGTTGGCCAGGCTGGTCTCAAACTCCTGACCTCAAGTGATCTGCCCACCTCAGCCTCCCAAAGTGCTGGGATTACAGGCATGAGCCACTGTACCTGGCCAGCTTTTTCCTTCTTTGATCGTACTGGATAGACAGGGGATCCCAAAAAGGTGTTCTTTTATGAGTGGATTCTTCAGGGGGTCATCTGAGGAGAGGGCTGTATCTCACTCCAGGAATGAGGAGACCTCTTATCTCTGGAGGCCAGAACCTCAGGAATAAAAATCAGCCTCATGAGGCAGCCTCAGCCCAGCACTCACTTTGCAAACGTCTGCCAATACGCTGCCAGGTGCCAGATGCTGTTCTGGGCAGGGAGGGGCCTGGTCTGGGCCCTGCCCTCTGAGACTCCTAGGGCACCTGCAGCCCCCAGTGCTGGGCCTGACAGGAAGGAGGGAGGCAGCCCAGGCTCCCCAGCGCGGCTGCTGTTTCCCCGAGAGCTCGCCCCGCTCTGCTCACAGGAAGTTCATGGTAGTGGAGATAACCCAGGGACAAAACGTCATAGGAAGTGGGTTTTGTGGTGAGAGACAGTGAAGCACTGAGCTGTGAACCTCAGGGGGCCCACGAGCACTACAAAGCCTTTCTCCCACACCTTCCTTCCAGTCTGGCGCAGCCGGCCCCAGGGATTCTCAGCCCGAGAGGCTCCCAGTCTCTGGCCTCAAGCCCTTCCGGGGAGACAACTCCCCTCAGAAATGCCTCTTGTGACAGTCCTCCACCTGTCCCACCCCAGGATGTACTGGGCAGACCCAGAACTGAGGACACCAGAGCTAAGCATGGCTGTATCGGTGAGCCCAGACACACTCTCATGTCCCCCCCACCGGTGACAGCCTTCCGACTTAAGTTCAATACCCCACTACCCCAACCCAGCTTCACTCCTCACAACTCAAGTCCACAGGACCCCAGGACCCCAACACAGACACCACACTCAGTCCCGTCATCTGAAATATCAACTACATGCAGATGGCTCCTGGGGCTTCCTTCCTGACCTTGCCATCTTCACTTGGATATGGAACAAAACAGAAAATTCAACATATGCCCAAAACGAGCTCTGGATTTCCCCCACAGATCTGGCCCGCAGCCTCCCTCATGTCAGTACACGGTGCCGGCATCCCTCCCACTGCTCTAACCTGGGAGTCGTGCTAGATTCCCCTCTTCTCCCTTCTACAGTCGGCACATCTGCAGGTACTGCCAGCTCTCTCTCTCCATCCCCACGGTCACTGCAGCAATCATGTCTGCTGCTCTTCTGCTTTCTATACCACCCTCCTCAATCTATTCTGGACATGGCAGCTACCATGAGAAGCAGAGTTCTCTCTAAAAATCATAAATCAGCCCAGGCGTGGTAGCTCACGCCTGTAATCCCAGCACTTTGGGAGGCCGAGGCGGGCGGATCACAAGGTCAGGAGATCGAGACCATCCTAGCTACCACTGTGAAATCTCATCTCTACTAAAAATATGAAAAATTAGCCGGGTGTGGTGGTGGGCACCTGTAATCCCAGCTACTCGGAAGGCTGAGACAGGAGAATTGCTTGAACCTGGGAGGTGGAAGTTGTGGTGGGCCAAGATTGCACCATTGCACTCCAACCTGGTCAACAGAGCAAGACTCTTTCTCAAAAAAATAAAAAATAAAAAATAAAAAAAAATAAAATAAATAAATAAATAAATAAATAAAAATAGCTCATGCCTGTACTCCCAGCACTTTGGGAGGCTGAGGTGGGTAGATCATGAGGTCAGGAGTTCAAGACCAGACTGGCCCACATGGTGAAACCCCACCTCTAGTAAAAAATACAAAAATTAGCTGGGCATGGCGGCTCGTGCCTGTAATCCCAGCTACTTGGGAGGCTGAGATAGGAGAATTGTTTGAAGAAGGACCCGGGAAGCGGAGGTGTCAGTGAACCGAGATTGTGCCACTGCACTCCAGCCTGGGCTACAGAGCAAGACTCCATGTAAATAAATAAATAAATAAAAAGAAAAAATTAAAAGAAAAACAAAAAAGAAAAAAAATAATTCTGGAGCTGGGTAGTGGTGATGGCTGCAAAATAACATGAATGCATTTAAAATCATAAACTGCACTTAAATGGTGATGATGATACATTTTATGTCGTGTGCCTTTTACTACATACACACGTGAAAAATCCAAACACTGCCCATGGCTTACAGAGGTCTCACAATTAAGTCCCACTGACCTTTTAAAAATTTTTTATTTTGCCGGCACGGCGGCTCACGCCTGTAATCACAGTGTAATCACCTGAGGTCAGGAGTTTGAGACCAGCCTGGCCAACATGGTAAAATCCCCTTTCTACTAAAAATACAAAAAATTAGCTGGGTGTGGTGGTGGGCACCTGTAATCCCAGCTACTTGGGAGGCTGAGGCAGGATAATCCCTTGAATCAGGAGGCAGAGGCTGCAGTGAGCCAAGATCGCGCCACTGCACTTTAACCTGGGCAACAAGGGTGAAACTCCGTCTCATAAATAAATAAATTTTTATTTTATTTGTTTAATTAGTTAATTAATTTATTTATTGAGACAGCATGGAGAATTTGTGTTTCACCCCCCATAGCCTCCCAAAGTGCTGGGATTACAGGCCCGAGCCCCCGTGCCTGGCCTGCTGGCCTCCTTACATCCACTCCACCAGCACTCTTTCGGCTCCGTCGCTCACTGTGTTTAAGCCACACTGCCTTTTTCTGCCTCATTAACAAGTCAAGCGTCAGGCCTCTGTGTCGGCTGCTCCCTTTGTGGAGAGCACTAAGAATAGCCTTTCCTGGCTACTCCGACAAGAGCTCCCTAATTACTCACTCACTAGCCCATTCGCCTACATTCTTTTCTTTTTTTCCCTCTAATTTAGTTAAGCCAATGGAGTGTGCCAGACGGGGAGGGAACCCTGGATGCAGACTTAGCTACTCAGGAATGAGGTCTGTGCCCTGCTTCTGACTCAGAGGTGGGGAAGAAAAAGCCACCCAGCTCAGCATGGGGCGTCCTCCCCCACAGTATCAAACGCCTTGAGACTCACTATCATGGGGCTGCTGCCGGGTGCCTGGAGAGGAGGACAGAGAGCAGGGACATTGTATTTCAGCAGAGACACAGACCTGTTTGTGTGTGTCTGTAATGGGAGCTGGTTAATCTGCTCAAACAGTCAAATGCGTAGGAAATTTTATCCCGCTGTGGACAGCAGAGATTTCTGACTATGGACCTGAGGGTTTTATCCTCATTTCCTCACTGAACTGAATGTTGCTTAAAGTATCTCTAGAGTCTGAAAGCCTTCTGGGTAGGGTTGTTTATCCCAGGGTCCACAAATTCCCTGGAATTACATGCAAAAATGTGGATGTTGCATACTGTTGTGGGCAGTGGTATATACTATTCTAGGGATTTTAACAGATTCTCAAAGGAGGCCAGGACCTACACCCACCCACACACACACACACACACACAAACAAACAAACAAAAAACCCAACTAGCTTAGGTTTTTCAGGCAGGTGATTGTTTTGTTTTTGTTTTTGAGACAGGGTGTCACTCTGTCACCCATGCTGAGTACAGTGGCGTGATCAGGGCTCACTGCAGTCTTGACCTCCTGAGCTCAGGTGAGCCTCCCACCTCCGCCTCTCAAGTAGCTGGGACCACAGGTGCATGCCACCATGCCCAGCTAATTTTTTATTTTCTGTAAAGAAAAGGTCTTACTATGTTGCCCAGGCTTGTCTTGAACTCCTGGGCTCAAGTGACTTTCCCACCTCAGCCTCCCAAAGTGCTAGGATTATAGATGTTAGCCAGTGCATCCTGATCATGCAGATTATTTAGAGATGCTTGAATTGGAGAGAACTGGCCTTAGGAGAGAGTCCAGGGCAAAAAGTCCAGGACAGCCAGGGAGAAGGTGAACATGTGCAAGGCGGCCTGCTGGAGGCCAGCACTTTGGAGTGGCTGCTGGGGTTACTGGCAACTCTGTCCTACTGACACAGGCTGCTCTGCCTGTTAGATGCTGCCTGTGCCAGCCTGGCATTATGTTACTCGTCTAGCTGGTCAGAGGAGTTGCCTACCTGGGCACTTGTAGCTCATGGACTCACAAAATTTGGGGTGATAAATTAACAGTTTAGAACCCCCATGCTCAAGGCTGTGGGAGCCCACCTCTTGCATCAGCATGACTTGGATGAGAGACATGAAGTCAAAGGAGAGCACTTTGGAACTTTAAGGCTTAATGAGTGCCCTACTGGATCTTGGAGTTGCATGGGGCCTGTAGCCCCTTTGTTTTGGCCAATTTCTCCCATTTCAAATGGGTGTACTTACGCATTGCCTATACCTCCATTGTATCTAGGAAGTGACTAACTTGCTTTTGATTTTACAGGCTCATAGGGAAAGGGACTTGCCTTGTCTCAGATGAGACTTTGGCTTTGGACTTTTGGCTTAATGCTGAAATGAGCTAATACTTTGGGTGGGACTGTTGGAAAGGCATGATTGTGTTTTGAAATGTGAGGACAGGAGTTTTAGAAGGGGCTAGCGGTGTAATGATATGGTTTGGCTGTGTCCCCACCCAAATCTCATCTTGAATTATAGGTCCCATTATCTGCACATGTGGTTGGAGGGACCCAGTGGGAGGTAACTGAATCATGGGGGCAGTTTCCACCAAGCTATCATTGTGACAGTAAGTTCTCACGAGATCTGATGGCTTTATTAGGGGCTTTCCCCTTTGCTTGGCTCTCATTCTTCTCTCTCCTAATGCCTCAGGAAGGACATGTTTGCTTCTGCTTCTGCCACGATTATGTTTCCTGAGGTCTCCCCAGCCCTGCAGAACTGTGAGTCAATTCAACCTCTTTCCTTTATAAATGACCTTGGGTATGTCCTTACAGCAGTGTGAGAATGGACTAATACACTCCAGTACAAGGGATTCAGGTGAAAGAGCTTCCAAAGGATGGGGAGCATAGGACTGGGAGGAGAAAGATAACGAAAGAACCCAGTTTGAGAGGAAGGACTGCTGATATGCTTGCTCCCATCCCATACACCCATTCCATTGCTACAAAGATTCCCTAGAGACCACTGCCAAGCTCCTTCCACCTCTGCCAAACTCTTCACCCTTCCCTTTCCAGAAGCCTAATCCATACATTCCTTGTCCACTAGATCCTGTCGTTGCATCCCTGATACTTGCTTGCCTTGATTTATTTATTTAGAGACTGGGTCTCACTCAGTTGCCTAGGCTGGAGTGCAGTGGTACAGTCCAGGCTCACTGCAGTCTCAGCCTCCTGGGCTCAAGCCTCTCACCTCAGCCTTCCAAGTAGCTGGGACCACAGGCACATCCAATGTGCCCAGCTAACTCTTCAATTTTTTTTTAGAAACAGGGTCTTGCTACATTGCCCAGGCTGGGCAGTCCTCCTGCTGCAGCCTCCCAAAGTTCTGGGATTACAGGCATGAGCTACTTTGCTTAGCCTATTTTACTTTATTTTGTATCTTTTTTTAGAGACAGGGTCTCACTCTGTCATCCATGCTGGAGTGCAGTGGTGCAATCACAGCTCACCACAGCCTCGACCTCCTGGGTTCAAGTGATCCTCCCACCTCAGCCTCCCAAGTAGCTGGGACTACAGACACATACCACCATGCTTGCTAATTTTTTTCCCTTGCTAGAGATGGGATTTTGTTATGCTGCCCAGGTTGGTCTTGCCTTGCTTTGTAATTGCTGCCAAGTATCTGTCTTCCCTGGGAAGATGTGAGCTCCCTGAAGAAATGAACTCAACAGAGCTCACACTCAGCCCTTTCTTCCACTCCCTTCCACAGCCCTAGTCCTCTTTTCAGCCTAACCTAGAGGCAGGAGGGATGCTAGGGGAAGGCAAGGACAGGCAGCAGTCTACTGGAGTGGGTGCCCTCACTATTGGGAGTTTGAGCACAGGAGGTCAACCTGGGAGAGCCCCAGACACCACATGCCTCCTGCGAGGAGGGCTCAGCTTAGGGAGACTCCCAACCTAAAGGTGCCTCAGTCCCACAGCCTTTCCTAGTTCCAGCCCCATCATCTCCTACTCTCAAGAGTGTAAGAGCTTCCTCTCCAGACTGTGAGTCTTCTGCCTCTCTTCCTGCTGATTATCCTCCTCCAAAGCTGCCATCCTTCTGAAATGAGGTCACAATTTCAATGACTCCTCCTAACTTTTTTTTTTTTTTTTT
>NW_016107496.1:3218435-3225369 GCF_001604975.1 Cebus imitator
TCTTGCTCTTTAGCCCAGGCTGGAGTGCAGTGGTGCAGTCTCAGCTTACTACAACCTCCACCTCGGTTTAAGTGATTCTCCTGCCTCAGCCTCCTGAGTACCTGGGACTACAGGCACATGCTGCCATGCCTGGCTAATTTTTGTATTTTTAGTAGAGATGGAGTTTCACCATGTTGGCCAGGCTGGTCTTGAACTCCTGACCTCAAGTGATCTGCCTGCCTTAGCCTCCCAAAGTGCTGGGAATACAGGCATGAGCCACCACGCCTGGCATTTTTTTTTTTTTGAGATGGAGTTTCACTCTGTTGCCCAGGCTGGAATGTAGTGGTGCAATCTTGGCTCACTGCAGCCTACACCTCCTGGGTTCAGGAGATTCTCGTGCCTCAGCCTCCCAAGTAGCTGGGTCTATAGGTGCACACCACCATACACGGCTAATTACTGTTTGTATTTTGGGTAGGGATAGGGTTTCACTATGTTGGCTAGGAGTCTCAAACTCCTGACCTTAAGTGATCTGTCTGCTTCAGACACCCAAACTGCTGAGATTACAGGCTTGAGCCACCGTGCCCAGCCTGCCCTCATTTTTTGAAGAGGAAACAGGTTCAGGGAGTGCAAATGCTTGTCCAAGGTCACAGAGCTAGGAAGGGTCAGAGCTGGGATTTGAATTCCTGGGTTTTGGACTCTGCAGTCCTTGCCCTCACACCTGTTACAGGTGCATCACAGCCACAGCAGTGTGGCTGGTGTTGTAAGAGGTCTTCTGACCTACGGGGGTTGTTAGTATTTTTAGGGCAGGATCTGTCTCATTTGTCATGTCACATTCAGCTCGCTCTTCCACTCCCTTCCACAGCCCTAGTCCTCTTTTTAGCCTAATCTAGAGGAAGCAGGGAGGCTGGGGGAAGGCAAGGACAGGCAGCAGCTCTACTGGAGTGGGTGCCCTTACTATTGGGAGTTTGAGCACAGGAGGTCAACCTGGGAGAGCTCCAGACACCACATGCCCCTCTGCCTGGGGCAGATGAGACATGAGACAGATCTCCTCTGCCTGGGTCAGAGCCAGGAACATAGTACTCAGTAGATGTTTGTGGAATTGAAGGCTGGAAGTTTGGTGAGCAACCCCACTTAGGCAAAAATGGCTGATGGGGGAGACTTCAAGAGCAGAAGAGTGGCCGGCAGGTAGGAAACAGAGGTGAAGGCCTGTCCCTACCCTCTGCCCCAGCTCTCTCAGCATTTCTGAGTTAGGGTTGGCCTTGGCAACATTTAGGGAGTCTTGAAGCCAAAGCTCAAAAGCCCTTGGAGCTCTTTGGCTGAGGCGCGAAGGAAGCATGGGCTACCTGTCCCCCACCTGATTTCTTCCTGCTCCTGGCCTTTATGATGAGCTGTGATGCCAGGCAGGGGGCTCGGAGGTGGTGTCTGCTCCCTTGAAAGACCTGCCCTCCTCCTTTGAGTGCCCAGGGGAGACCCCAGCCCCCTCCTGTGGGCACCCCCAGCCTCACCCTCAGTGCTGGCATCATCCACTAGTATGATCTCCTTGAGCAGGATGGCGGGGGTGGTGTGCAGGACGCTGTACACTGTCCGCAGCAGAGTGGACCAGGCCTCGTTGTGGAACACAATGATGACGCTGGTGGTGGCCAGTGGGGGGCAGCGCCGGAACTTCTGGTCCACACACCTGGAAGTATGAAAGTATGGACAAAGTTCTCCTGAGCCCTGAGAGTGCCAGGTGTGGGAGGGCCCCATCCAGAGATTCCCCTAAACCATCCTCCACTCCTCTGAACTGCAGCCTACATTCCCTGTAGCAGGTGGGAACAGCTGCTCCCCGTTCCTGTCTCCCTCGATATCTGCCACCCACCCTTAGCCTCTGCACAGGTTCTAGCCAAACCACTTCAAAATGCCTCCCCGCAGAGCTGGCTCAGTGCCCCAGCTGTGATGCTCAGGCTCCTCCACCCGCTTCCCTCCTCTGCTGTCTGCTCTCAGACTAGGAGTTCCCAGGGCTGGCTCTCTTCCTCTGTAATATGTGAACTGCATAAAATGTAATCCAATCCGGAGGTCCCAGAGGGGTAGGTAATAAAGGCCAAATTTGACATCTGAGAAAAGTGACTATGATTTCCACACTCAATGAAAAGAAAAGGCTCTTCCCTTTACAATGTACAGTTCCTCGTTAATCCATTTCTCATTAACTCCCTGTGATCTCACACTGCTCTCACAGTCAACTTCCTGCGACCTTTCTTCAATCCTTATCCACTCCAGCCACTCTGTGGCATGTGGCCACGCTGCTACCTTCTTGACACTCCATCTCAGGAGAATATGTGAATCCTGAATCTCAAGGAATCATGTGACCTAACACTCTTTTCTGACCTCTGCTGGTCAGAGGATTTCTTGAGGACCCTCCAGAGAGATTCCCTGGCTTCCTCCACTGGCTGCTGTCACAACCCAGTGCTCTTCTCTCTTTTTTTTGAGATGGAGTCTCACTCTGTTGCCAGGCTGGAGTGCAGTGGCACAATCTCAGTTCCCTGCAACCTCTGCCTCCCAGGTTCAAGCGATTCTCATGCTTCAGCCTCCCAAGTAGCTGGGATTACAGGCATGCATTAACATGCCAGGCTAATTTTTTTTTTTTTTTTTTGTATTTTTAGTAGAGAAGGGGCTTCACCATGTTGGCCAGGCTGGTCTTGAACTCTGGGCTCAAGTGATCTGCCCACCTCAGCCTCCCATAGTGCTGGAATTACAGGCATGAGCCACTGCACCTGGCCCCACTGCCCTTCTCTGTTGAGGAACTCCTGATAGCTCCAAGTGGCCCCCTGTTCTAGGGCTATAATACTTGGCTCAAGTCTCAAGAACCGCAGGTTCATAGCTCTAAAGACTCACGAATCTGGGGATGAGGGCTGCCATTTGAGAAAAGGCCAAATAGGGTATAACTCTTAAGCTGGAAAAGACAAAGGCTAAGTGAGGAAGACATACTGTCTTTAACTTGAGGATCATGGGAATGCAGCCATGGAGGCATGAGAGGGAGAGACTGCCGCTCAAAGATCTAAGTGCTATCTCACTGTGCAAGGTTAAGGCTATAAACTTTAAATAAAGGTTGGAATCAATTCGCGGCCTTGCGGGCCTTCATGGAGGAAACAAGGAGTTGTGAGGATATTTCTGACCACCAGGGCTGCTGTCAAGAAAAGTCCCCTCTCCAAACAGCTCCGCATTAGAGCCCCACAGTTTCTGGGGCAGGTCTCAGTAGAGGGGAAGGCTATGGAAACCGCAGCCTGATATCAGCTCTCCCCAGTCACCTCATGCCAGGTCCTGGTGCCAGGCTGAGTCCCCTCTTCTGCATCATCTCACTTTCATAATTGCACTTCACTCTAACAGGTCTCCCGGGCCTCTGGCCTGACCCTTACAGCACAACCCCTGGGATCAGCATAGTTGTTCTGGGAAAGAAGTGAGGCACAGAGGAGATCCTTGCCCATATTATAAAATCCCCTTCTGGGTGGGAAGCTGGGGAGAGATAGCAAGGGGAGAAATGCCAGATGTAGGTGATGGGAAGGAAGGCAGCAAATCACACTGCCACGTGTGTTCCTATGCAACAATTTTGCATGTTCTTCACATGTACCCCAAAACCTAAAATGCAATAAAATAAATAAATGGGAAAAAAAAGAAAAAATAAATAAATAAAATAAAATCCCCTTCTTCTTTTTTATTGCTTGAGACAGAGTTTCACTCCTGTTGCCCAGGCTGGAGTACATTGGTGCGATCTCAGCTCACCACAACCTTCATCTCCCGGGTTCAAGCGATTCTCCTGCCTCAGTCTCCTGAGTAGCTGGGATTACAGGCATGCGCTACCAAGCCCAGCTAATTTTGTATTTTTAGTAGAGATGGGGTTTCTCCATGTTGGTCAGGCTGGTCTCAAACTTCTGACCTCAGGTGATCCACCCACCTCGGCCTCCCAAAGTGCTGGGATTACAGGCGTGCCCAGCATAAAATCCCTTTCAAGTCTTTCTCTAGCCCTTGACCTGTGGCCCTGGACATACCAGCCCTGTCTTTAGCAAAGCCCTGGTCTCCCCTCAAGGACTGAGTGCTGCTTACTCAGGGGGTCGTGTGTCTGGCCCCAGGGACCTCTGCAGGGAGATCCGGTCACTGGCAAAGGCATTGAAGCAGTGTTTCTTAAAGCCTTCTTCCTTTTCCTGGGTCTCCAGGGGGGTCCACTTTCTCTTCTGAAATGCTTTTCCATCTGCCCCAGGGGCATTGGGGTCCTGTGGTGGCCGTTCCCAGAAGGGCTTCAATTCAGCTGGGGTGTAGAACCCAGGAAGGCAGGACTGGTTTGTGGAGAACAGAGTCTGCTGGGGCTCTGGAGCCCTGATTTGGAGCTTGGGCATTGAATCTCTAAGGTTGTTCACAGCCTCCAGCATGAGGTCCAGGACGTGATCCTTCTGGCTCACCAGGGACTTCAGCCATGGCTTCTCTGTAGCCTGCTCCCTGCTGCTCACATCCCTCTGCAGGAGGAAGAGGAAGAGCACAAAGGTGCAGCCCACCATGGCCAGGCGCAGGGGCATGTGGCGTCTGCGGAGGAGCCTCATCCTCCAGAGCCAAGGGGGACCCCAGCTGCGTCAGCTTTGAGTCCTGAGCCCAACACTGGAAATAGCTTGATATGTCGTGGTGGCCACAAGCTGGGGCCTCAGCCTGAGAAAGGAGGGGATGAGAGAGAAGTGAGCCAAGACAGGGTAAGGGGGAAGTCGGGTGCTTGGGGTTCGAGGCCAGGCTCTGTTGCTGAGTGGTGGCATCGCCTTAATGACCACAACTTTCCCACGTCTAAATTTCCTTCATCCATAAAATGAGGAGACTGGAAGCAGTGTTTCTTTCCTGCCCTGAGATTCTAACATTCATGGATCTGGAGTCACTGGAACACTGAAACACTACCTGAGATTTAATCATAAACTTATGATATTTCATTGTTAAACTCATGAGATTGAATTCGTTATAACCGCTGTGGGAAACAACTAGGTATTATCAAGCAAAATTTAAAATGAGCACAGCCTGAGCCAGCAATTCCACTCCTCATTTTATATCCCAGACAAACTCTGGTACATGCAAACCAAGAGGCATGTGCAAGAATATTTATAGCAACACTGACTAAAATGGCAACAAACTGGTAAAACCTATAAGTCCACCAGCAGAATGGATAAATGAAGTGGAAAATACCCAGACCATGCAGTTCTCTATGGTGACGACAAAGAATGAACCGGTTCTCCGTGCAACAATGTGAATGTGATGTTGGGTGAAAAAAGCAAGTGACAAAAGGATACATACAGTATGATTCCACTTATAGAAGATGCACAAACATGCTAAAACTAAACAATATCTTGTTCATGAATACAAATATGTGATAAAGCTACAGAGAGAGCTATAGAAGACCAGCCTGGCCAACATGGTGAAACCCCGTCTCTGCTAAAAATATAGGCTAGGATCACGACACTATGCTCCAGCCTGGGCGACAGAGCAAGACTCCGCCCCCAACATCCCCCCAAAAAAGAAAGCTAAGGAAATGATATAATCAGTTTCTGAAGGTGAAGAGAAAGGAACAGGATTACAGATGGGTAACAGGGGACTTCAAAGTGTTTTTTCTCGAAGTGGATGATGGCTGCTGGTGAACTGTAATTCTTTATACCCTACATATATTTTATAACTATTTCTTGGCCAAGCATGGTGTAATCCCAGCACTTTGGGAGGCTGAGATTCAAGGATCACTTGAGCCCAGGAGTTCGAGACCAGCCTGCACAATGTATCGAGAGCCCTCCTCAACAAAACTTTTTGAAAATTAGCAAGGCATAGTGGTGCACACCTGTAGTCCTAGCTGCTTGGAAGGCTGAGGCAGGAGGATTGCTGGAGCCCAGCAGGTTAAGGCTGCAGTGAGCTATAATGAAGCCAATGCTCTTCAGCATGGGTGACAGAGAGATTCTGTCTCTTAAAAAAAAAAAAAAAATGTTGGCCAGGTACGGTGGCTCACACCTGTAATCCCAGCACTTTGGGAGTGCTGAAGGAGAAGGGCTGAGTGCGGGTGGATCATGAGGTCAAGAGATTGAAACCAACCTAGTTAACATGGTGAAAGCCCATCTCTACTAAAAATACAAAAATTAGCTGGGCGTGGTGACGCATGCCTGTAGTCCCAGCTACTTGGGAGGCTGAGGCAGGAGAATCGCTTGAACCTGGGAGGCAGAGGTTGCACTGCGTCGAGCTCACGCCACTGCACTTTAGTCTGGTTGACAGAGTGAGACTCTGTCTCAAAAAAAAGAAAAAAAAAGTTATCTGTATCTACTCATATTTAAGAAAAAAGAATTTAACAGAAACCTAAGATTTCATGACAATACATTCTTGGCAGGGCTGGGCATGGGCGTTCACCAGCCTCCACCCCCAGGCATGTGGATCTACGCCCGGGAGGATGAATGCTTGCAGAACTTTCTGTGTGGAGTTCTGGACACATAAGCTCACTGGTTAAGCACTAGACATTGGTGGCAAAGGACCTGGGCACAGATTCCAGTTCTTCCTCTTCTAGTAATAGCACCTACCTCCGAGGGTTGTTATAAGGATTACGTTCCTTCCCCGAAAAGTTCACGGACAAAGCTTAGCAGTCTCTGCACATGGAAAGTTCCCACAAAGTGTTAGTTTTGATCATTAGCAGCTGTGTGACCCTTGGGTGATTTACTTAATCCCTCTAAGCCTCAATTCCCTCATCTATCAAGTGGGGGCAACTAGTACCTAACTCACAGGGTTGTGGGGAGGATTAAATCAGATAATGTAGATAAAACGGTTGGCAGAGGCCGGGCACGGTGGCTCAAGCCTGTAATCCCAGCACTGTGGGAGGCCGAGGCGGGTGGATCACGAGGTCAAGAGATCGAGACCATCCTGGTCAAAATGGTGAAACCCCGTCTCTACTAAAAATACAAAAAATTAGCTGGGCATGGTGGCG
>NW_016107496.1:3225424-3228574 GCF_001604975.1 Cebus imitator
GGAGAATTGCCTGAACCCAGGAGGCGGAGGTTGCGGTGAGCCGAGATCGCGCCATTGCACTCCAGCCTGGGTAATGAGCGAAACTCCGTCTCAAAAAAAAAAAACGGTTGGCAGAGGGCACCTGTCATATACTAAGTCCTCAATAAATGGTATCAATTATTTCGATACCTGCTTCACTTCCCAGCAATTATCCTCAAGCACCTGGCCCTTAGCCAAAGCCACGTTCATTACTCCCTGGATGTTTTGCTTAAAAATAAACCTGGTTGAACTATTTAATGCTACTGTTTAAATGCATGAGCTCTTGCCTGTGGAGAGGCCTGGTGTCTGAGATCTTGGGAATATGTGGCCATCACGATCTCAAGTGGGGAGCTGGATTCACTCTGGACTGAGGTGCCAATGTGGCTTTTTTTCTTTTTGAAATGGAGTTTTGCTCTTCCTGCCCAGGGTGGAGTGCAGTGACATGATCTCGACTCACCGCAACCTCTGCCTCCTGGGTTCAAGCAATTATCCTGCCTCAGCCTCCCCAGTAGCTGGGATTACAGGCATACACCGCCATGCCCAGCTAATTTTGTATTTTTAGTAGAGATGGGGTTTCTCCATGTTGGTCAGGCCAGTCTCGAACTCCTGACCTCAGGTGATCCACCTGCCTCAGCCTCCCAAAGTGCTGGGATGACAGGCGTGAGCCACCGTGCTTGACCAAATGTGGCTTCTTTTATAACATCAGATTCAGCAGGACCATCAAAAATCAAACAAAAGAAATCTCTTTGAGCATCTACTTTGCATTAACTAATGTCTAGGAGAGAGGAGAGATTTGTTTATTCCACCAGTATTTACTGAATACCTGCCATCTGCCAGATACGCTGCAAGAGGAGGGGGACACACAGAGACATGCAAGGCCAGCCCTCGAGGATCCTACAGTCAATTGGAGGTCTCGGATTTTAAATAGCGATTACCCCACGAGAAGCAGAATCATGTGCTGAAGGAGAAGGCATGAGGAAATGCAGCAAATGGGGGAGGGCAATGTCTGTGAAGAAATCTCATGGGGGAAGAAACTTGGGGGGAGCACTGACTGGTGAGTAGGAGTCAGTTAGGTGAGGTGAGCACATTTCAGGCAGAAGGCACAGTACCTGCAAAAGCCTAGAGATGGGAGGCAGCAGAGCTAGTCTCAGAACTGCAAGCAGTTTGGCATGGTGGGAGTAGCAGACATTGGGCCTGCAGAGGTGGTGAAATCAAGTTGTGAGGGCCTTGTTCATCAGGCTGAGGAGCGTTTGCCCTTGACCCAAGGCCTGGGAGTAATAAAGGGTTAAGCTGGGAGTCCTGCATTACAGGAAGAGCAACATGACAGCGGTGGAGGGTATCTGCAAAGGGACCTGCTTGGCAGCTGGATGACCCATTCGGGGTCTAACCCAGGATAGTTAGTAGCAGCATGGATGTAGGAGAAGGGAGGATGTGGTGCCAGGAAGACTCCCTTGGGTGATGGGGTGGGACAGTTTACTTCGTCTGGTACACAGGAGGACACAAAGGCTCAATTCCTTTCCCCAAGCAATTTGAAAATCTTGTTGGAGAACAAGAACTGGTAGCACCGAGCAGGTCAAGGAAGCACCTGTCCAGGGGGAACTCAGGAGCAGGAAAAGGACCTTTCACTGAATACCATTTTGTACTCTGAACCCTGACTATACTACTTATTCAAAAACTACTAAAATCCAAGCAGAATGGCACAGAGAGTAAGTGCTAAGCTGAGACAGGTCGAGTTCCCTGTGGGCTTGAGGAAGCCTTCAGGGAGGAAATGGGGATTCAGTGAGCAGGAGTTTCTTGTCACAGGGGTTGAGCTATGCCGGGGCCAGGACAGGGGGATTCACTAGAGCTAGACACCTCATCAGTTCTGGAACTGTCCTGGCTAAGCCCACACAGAGGCCTGCAGAATGGGGGAGTATATGCCATGACAACTTTGAATGGTTCCACAGGCTGCACCTTCCCTGCTGCCTTCCCACTCCAGCAAGAGGGAGCACAGTTAGAAACAAAGATGTGGTAACATTGTAGTTATTAGCTGTTGCCAGTGCTCAAGATTCACCCCCTCCAGGAAGGCCTCCCTGACTGATTCACTCAGACTCACCCAGGTTACTCCAACTCCCTCATCCTGGCAGTGCCTCGTGGTCCCGTGCAGCGGGGTTTGTCTTTGCTCCTTTTATTTTCCCTGGAGAAAGAAATCTAGGGTTAAATTAAGTTCTTCCTAGGCATCTGCTCTCTAGATCCTGTCTGGCTGCCTGAAGCTTTCTCTCTGAAACCTGCAGTTCTTCAAGGTACTAACCACATCCTGAACTGAAACGAGACACCTGGGATTAGCCTTGGTGGTGAGGGACTTGCTCTCTAGTTTGCTCCGCATGAGGGCAACAGGAAAGAGTCCCTTAGAAGAGACTCAGAATCCGGTGGAAGCCACAGGACTTTGGGGTTAAGGATTTTTGCTCCCTGTGTAGGAGATGATTCCCAGAAGTGTGGTTAGCAAGGTCTTAGAGGTCACCTCTCCACCAGCCTTGGAGAAAGAATAGCTACTATGTTAGTACCGTGCCGAGTGCAGAGCTTCACGAGATCTGCCCCTGGTGTCTTGCGTAGCTCCCTCACCTTTGGGCTCCCACACCTGGCCTCCTGCTTTCCTGGCAAGTGTGCCCTTAGCCCCTATCCACTCATTTCCCTCTCGCTGTTGCTCAGCATTTCTTCCCGTCTTCTTCCTCCAGCTACCCTTGGGGCCTGCAACTCCTCGGACCACCTTGGCTTCAATCCCAAGATGACGCTAGGAATCCTCTCTGAGAAGCCTGCCTACATTGAACAAATGGGACTTGCTTCCCTGGCCCCACCAGCCAGAACACAAACTTACCTTCTCTCACTGGTGTAAGGAACTGAGGCTTTACCCAGCCCAGCTTGTATCAAACTGCTGATCACAATCCACTGCGATATTATAAAATAAATTTAGGGTGTTGCAAATCGGCATTCAAAAAATTCTTTAAAAGACCAGTTAGGGCTGGGCACGGTGGCTCACGCCTGAAATCCTAGTACATTGGGAGGTTGAGGTGGGCAGATCATTTTAGGCCAGGAGTTCAAGACCAACCTGGCCAACATGGTGAAAACCCATCTCTACTAAAAATACAAAAATTA
>NW_016107496.1:3229113-3237483 GCF_001604975.1 Cebus imitator
GAGACAGGGTCTCACTTGATTGCTCAGGCTGGAATGCAGTGGCACAATCTCAGCTCACTGCAGCCTTGGCCTCCTGGGCTCAAAGGATCCTCCTCCCTCAGCCTCTGGAGTAGCTGGGACCACAGGTGTGTGTCACCACAACTGGCTAATTTTAATTTTTTTGTAGAGATGGGGTCTCACTACATTGCCCAGAGTGGTCTTCAACTCCTAGACTGAAGCAATACTCCTGCCTTGACCTCCTAAAGTGCTGAGATAATAGGTGTGAGCACCAAGTCCAGCCTGAAAAATAAATTTTTATTTTAATGTTTGTTTCAGTCTATTAAAGATACACACTGCCTGATACAAAATTAAAATGATAAATTTGTTATTCAAAATTCATACAACTAAAGACAAGTTTAAATGATTAAATTTTCAAATGATAGTTTTTTATTGTTTGTAGAATTTATGCTTGTAATATGATTAAAGTACAAACTGCCCTAAGATTTTGGGAATGCTGTGTCACATATATACAGAGACTAAGTCTGGCTGTAAAGTATATTTCTCACTTTGCTCTAGTCATAGAAGCTTGAAAGCCAGTAACAAAGTCCAAACCCCCCAGTTTATATTCTAGCTCCCCTCCAAAAAGCCTTCTCAGATCTCCCAGCAGAATTCATCTCTTCCTGCTTTGCCCTGTTAGCACCCGAGTTTTATTTGAACTCCAGTCTCATCACAGCCCACCTTGTGTCAAAGGAGTCTCTTCTAGACCTCACATGTTTGTGAATTCCTGGACCAAAGGGGCCATGCTGTTTTCAGCTTTTTATCACCCGCAAAGTTTAGCACAAGTTTTACACATAGCAGGTGTTCCATAAATTTTTTTTTTTTTTTTTTTTTTTTTTTTGGAGACAGGGTCTTACTCTGTCACCCAGGCTGAAGTACAGTAGCATAAACACAGCTCTCTGCAGCCTCGACCTCCCAGGCTCAAGCAGTTCTCCTGTCTCAGCCTCCTGAGTAGCTGGGACTACAGAGGTGGATGCCACCAGGTCTGGCTAGTTCTAATAACTCTTGTCAACTGAGATGAGCCGGAGGGGTTAAATGTGGAGCACTGGCTTCACTAAATGATATTCTCAATGCACTTACTGCAAGAAGTACTTAAATTACAGGACGTTCTGCCGTTACACATTAGCTTGCTGTTTTGAACAGGTCTGTCTGTGAGTCTAACACCCTCATTTCATCATCAGTGAGGCCAGAGTGGTTAGGTGACTTCTCTAGCAACACACAGCTAGCTAGTGGCTCCCAGGAATAGAACCTGATCTCTCAACTCCTAGGCCACTACTCTGTTTACCACACTCATACCCTTGGAAGTTGAGTGGGAATTTGGGGACCAGGCCTGTCCTCCCTGAACCTCCCCAACTCCACCCTTTGATCCCTTTCTTGGCATTTGCCCCGCGCCCACTCAAGGATACAAATGCTTTAAAGATTCGGAAACTGGAAGTCCCAGGCAAAGTCTTGGCTTTTGTGAATGCCAGAGTCAGCCACCCAGAACACGCCCTAGCTGGCCAGGTGGCCTCTTTGTAACAATGTTTCTTTCTGTTTATCAGCTGAGCTGGTCACCTCTTCAGACGTGGCAGCAGGAAGCAGGCAGTCCTCACCACAGGGATATTTGCTCAAGTTACTCAGAGGAGGGCTCAATTACAAGTTTCTTTGGAAAGTGATGACTGTCACCACTCTCACCACGGGCACAGGTGTGTGGAGCTAGACATGATACTGGGGAGGGGGCAGGTCAATTTCAAGCTACTGGTGGGGGAAATGGGGCTGAGAGGTTGTTTGGCCAAATGACTGTCCTTTCTTCCTCACAAGCACTTTCTCTCCATCAAACACAGCACTCATCTCCAGTCCTCCGTACTCATGCTGTGAGCAGAAGAGCAAATTATCTCCTCCAAAGCCCTCCTCCCACCTCTGACCCTTTTGATCACAGAATGTGAGAGGTTTTTACTTTTCCCCATAATTACACCTTCAAGACACTTCAGCTCTTTCCCAACACTCAAGCTGCAATACTGTGGCTCATTTTCCCAGGAAGATACACTGAAAATTATTTCTGTAGCTAGCCTATCAAGTTCCCCCCATATATGAAGATTCATTTTATGTTTGCACAGTTTTGTTTTTTTTTTGAGATGAAGTCTCACTCTGCTGCCCAGGCCGGAGTGTAGTGGTGCAATCTCAGCTCACTGCAACCTCTGGCTCCTGGGTTCAAGCGATTCTCATCCCTCAGCCTCCCAAATAGCTGGGATTACAGGCACACACCACCACATCTGGCTAATTTTTTAATCTTTTTTAGTAGAGACGGGGTTTCGCCACGTTGGCCAGGCTGGTCTTGAACTCCTGACCTCAAGTGATCTGTCCACCTCAGCCTCCCAAAGTGCTAGGATTACAGGCATAAGCCGCTGTGTACAGCCTGTTTGCACAATATTTTAAGCTTAAATTACCCAAACATGGATTTTTGATTGAAAAACCCAACCCAACTGTGCTCACCGCTGTATACCTAGAGCAGTGCTTGGCATGCGGTAGGCACTCAGTTAATATTTGTTGACTGATTCCAAGAACAGGTCACCAAAATCAAAATACTATGCCACCAAACAGGAGGTTCGACAGTTCACAGGTTTTTCACTGGAGGCCCTGCAGGCCCTGCCAGGTGGGGCAGAGGCGTGCAGTGGTTCATTCCTAGGAGTCCAGAGGTGAAGGAGGGAGGGTTCCAGGTGAGGACGATGTGGGATTCTCTAATCACCTAGCAGCCTTGGTGACAACCAGACTGGGCTTGAGGGGGGCAGTTGGGGGAAAGGGCAGATAAGGGATAGTGAAGTAATGAGAAGGGCAGAAGACAGGAAGGGTATTCCTGAAGGGTTCTTGGGCCAGTCTTCAGATTGGGAAGTGGGGGTTCATGGAAGAGAACAGAACTGAAGTTTTGACTGGGTGAGGCAGCTCACGCCTGTAATCCCAGCACTTTATGGGCTGAGGTGGGCAGATCACGAGGTCAAGAGATCGAGACCATCCTGGCCAACATAGTGAAACCCTGTCTCTTCTAAAAATACAAAAATTAGCTGGGCATGGTGGCACATGCTTTTAGTCCTAGCTACTTGGGAGGCCTGAGACAGGAGAATTGCTACCCGGGAGGCGGAAGTTGCAGTGAGCCGAGATGGCGCCACTGCACTCCAGCCTGGCGACAGAGTGAGACTCTGCCTCAAAAAAAAAAAAAGAAGGAACTGAATTTTTCCTTCTCTCCTCACCCCCTAGTCCGCTCTTGGCTGCAGAACTTTTACCTGGGGCCACTGGCTACTCAATATACCATCCCCTGAGCTCAGGGTCTGTGCCTAGCCTCCTATGCCAGCCAGCCTTCCCAATTTCCCCATTGCTGCCAGGAGCATCAAAGTCCGTGAAACAAGCCAGCCCCTGTCCCACTCCCAGACACGTCATTTTTAATCCCCTCTCAAGTGCAGGTTCACCCCACGCCCTGCTGCCAAGTCCTGCTGATTCATTCCCTGCCTCCTGATTCCTTCCCATCCTCTCTGCTTTCAAAACCTTCATTTGAAATTGCGCCTTTATCAACCAGCATCTGGAGGATCAGCAGGAGCTGCCTGCCAGCCTCCTTTGCCTCGGGCCCCTCTCTCTTTCACAATCAGACAGCCGTATTCATATTCCTTGAGCGCTGTTTGACTGGCAGAAACACAGAGGCCTGGCCGGGTTGCTTCCTGTTTGCTGCTCACCCTCAAGCCCGACCAGATGCTTGGCACTCACTCATGGGCTATCTTTTCCTCCTCAAAGCCTTTCCCTTAGATTCTTGATAAGCAAGCCATATTTCTTTTCTTTCAGATTCTTGCTACAGACTCCCCTCTTCCAAGAAGCCTTCCTAGACTGAGGTATGTCTCGCTGCCTTAATTTCTAGGTGTTGTTCCCAAGTTTCTCTGCTACCCATGCTTTCCCCATGTAGGACTTCCCACTAAATATCATGGAGAAGGGAGAACCAGCTGGCCCAGATGCTAGACCCCTCAGATCCTGTTTTCCTTCTCCTTCCCAATCCTCAAGTCTCGGTCCCCAAACTTCAGTCTCCAGAATGCTCTTCCTGACCAATCTACCTGGCCTTCCAATCCCTGTGGCACCTCTCTGCCCTGAGATGTATGGCAATGCTATTTTGCTAGTTGTCTGTCCTTCATTCTCTATTATATGCAGAGCTGAGGACTGCGTTGCTTTCTTCTTTCAAATCTCTACCTAGGCCTTAGGACCAGGTTGCTCAGAGTTCAAGAGAATAACAGGAATAACAAGACCCCACAGGGCTCTCAGGTGCCACGAAAGTCTTCTAACAGTCCTTCTCCTCCCTGGAGTGAGCTCATCCTTGTTCACCGCACAAGCCTTCTACACAGCACAATTACAGCATTGAGCTCGACACAGAGACAGGCACTGCCCTGCACTTAGCCTACTGCTTATTCACTCTTGTCCTCTCGTTCCATCTCTACTAAAAATACAAAATCAGCCGGGCGTGATGGCACATGCCTGTAATCCCAGCTACTCCGGAGGCTGAGGCAGGAGAATGCTTGAACCTGGGAGGCAGAGGTGGCGGTGAGCCAAGATAGTGCCAATGCACTCCAGCCTGGGCAACAAGAGCAAAATTCCAGCTCAGAAAAATAAATTAATAAATAAAAAATAAGAGCTGAGTTCACCCAAGCTGTGGCATGGACATACCCAACCTGGTCTTCAGCATCACTTCCAGGCTAGAGATGTGGGAACACATCCGTAGGAGCCAGAAGATGTTAAGGACAATACCATCATCATTTAAAATATTACTGCCAATATATTAAATCAAGTTACAGCCATCTTCTCTGTTTTACACAGAAGGAAACTGAAACCCAGGAAGGTCAAGTGACTTGACCAAGGTCACACAGCTAGAAACATAGCAGAGGCAGAATTTGCATTCAGGCCTATGTATCTCCAAAGCTCACTCTCTTAACTATGACATCACATTGTCTTGCATTTGACTGGTGCTTGGAGCTTTGCCAGAATGCTTCATATACACCTTCTCATTTGCTCCCCACCCAGGGAGTGTGTATGTGATTTGGCTAAGGTTATACAGTGGAGTTAGTGATAGGGGTGAGTCAGCTGCCTGCCTCCGTGATACTCACTCCCCCCTGCACTGAGAAGCCCTTAGCCCTAGGGTTAGCTGCCCCTCCTGGTCCTGAGGTCTGCTCGAGGCAATGGTTGCATGGACTAAGTTCATGCTCATATTTCCTGTCCCCATTTCTTCTAGGTGAACTTGGGCTAATATGTCTCTGACCTCCGAGGGCACCTGACACGCATCAGGGCCTCCCTTTCTCTGGCCTAAGGTCTTTCATGCTGCTACGTGTAGGAGTAAGCTGTTCCAACCGTGGGACTGTGGGCAGCATTATGGAGGTGAGGACATCTTGAGCAGCCCAGTCCCCTGCAGACTTCTCTCTTTCCTTTGAGAGTCCTGTCCTGTTCTCTGCCCTGGTCCCCCTGTAAGCAGCTTTCTCTGGTTATCTCTGGGTTCCTAAAGTTCATGGCATCATTAAGGAACTGGAGCTAGGGAGATGCCTGCAATGCTACTGGCTTCTGCTAGGCAACTGGAACTAAAGCATATTTTCTTTTCTTTTTTTCCTGCGACAGTTTCACTCTTGTTGCCAGGCTGGAGTGCAATGGTGCGATCTCGGCTCACTGCAGCTTCCACCTCTCAGGTTCAAGCAATTCTCCTGCCTCAGCCTCCCAAGTAGCTGGGATTATAGGCATCTGCCACCATGCCCATCTAAGGTTTTGTATTTTTGGTGGAGATGGAGTTTTGCCATGTTGGCCAGGCTGGTCTTGAACTATTGACCTCAGCTGATCCACTGGCCTCAGCCACCCAAAGTGCTGGGATTATGGGCATGAGTCACCACACGCCGCTAGGACCAAAGCATATTTCAAACCTCTCACCTGACCTGGTTTTCATCATTACATGAATTTGCCTGTCTCATTCTTCTTACCTTTCTTCTGATGGGAAGGGAGACAGCTCATCTGTCTGGAGCGGAGAACAGGCACTGTATGGTGCACACAACATCTCTGGTAAAAGGAGCAAAAATCCTCGAGGCTCTTTGGTGTGTCCAAACTATGAACCTCACCCAGTGCCTGCAAACTGTGTGTGTGGGCCTGGAGGTGAGCTCAGAGCATAGAGTTAGCACCCTTTCTGAGAGTGCTACAAAGCGTTACCCGCTGCTAGAAGGGGTCTTTTGTAAGCTTTGCTGGCAAACTGACCACCCCCCACCCCTATACACAGAAGAGCCCCATCCTACCCTCTGCTGAGGTCTGGGTCTGGGATGATTGGCCCTGGGTGCAAGTGAAAACTGTTTCTCTGGCCGGGCGTGATGGCTCACACCTGTAATTCAAGCACTTTGGAGGCCAAGGCAGGCGGATCACCTGAGGTCGGGAGTTAAAGACCAGCCTGACCAACATGGTGAAACCCCGTCTTTAAAAATAAAAATAAAAACAAACAAACAAACAAAAACCTGTTTCTCCTTTTTGTCAGCCTGGGAATCTGAACAACTGAGGAAATAGGGAAGTCGGGGACAGTCACAGTCATGAGCACCCAACAGATTCCATTTCCCCACAGCACGAGGCCGATCCTCCCCACACCCAAAACCTCGGGAGGGAGTCAACCGAGCAGGGCGCAGACCGACCTCCACCAGCGAGGCTTCCCCTCGCTGTCCCCTTGCTGTCCCCTTCTGCTCAGGCGCAACGTGGCAGGGCAGGAGGAAACCTTTCTGGAAGAGTTTCCGTACCAGAGCACATGGGGTGCTCCGGATCTGAGGAGACGGGGCACAGAGGGAATGCGGGGCATGGATGGGTGAGGGGAAGAGAGTGTCGAGCCCTGGCTAGGGCTTGTCCTCCTCTCACCCTCCAAGTTCCAGAGTTCTGGGCTCCTCATTCATCTCATAAGCGCCAAGGTGGAGGGGGGTCCTAGCGAGGGAGGAGCTAGAGGCCACCGCGACCAGCAGAGAGCGAAGGCAGGAGGGACCAGCCTGGCCCAGCCCCTTCGTTTTACTGTCGGGGGTGGTGAGGAGGAAGAGGAAGAGGCGAAGGCTGGCGGTGGGGGAGGCAGGAAGCGAGCTCCGCCGGAGGGAAGTCCGAGCAGTCGGGGAACTCCAGGGAACCCTCCCGGGGAGAGGGTCGCGGGCTCCTTCTGCCGCTTACCTGTCGCGCAGAGGCAGAGCCGCAGCCGCGCCGCGGGGCCGCTCCCGGGTTTCCCCACCAGACGGCGGGGAGGGTGGGGACGGGGCGGGACCTCCCCCGGCTGCCCGGACGCGCCCGCCCCGCCCCTCCAGGGCCAGGTGCAGCAGGTCCCGCCGAGTCCCCAGCGCTGCTGCGGGCCCGGGAACGCCCGGCGGCTGGGCAGAGGGGCGCCCCAGCTTCCCCGCGTCTCAGCACGCCCCGGGGGTGCGGTCTCTGCGGCCAGGCTCTCTGCAAGGAAAAAGATTGGAGGGTGCCAGGCACCCCAAAGACGACAGGCTAAATTAGCAGAGCCTCGGGCGGCGCGTGCATGGAACCAGAATGTGCTGCGCGCCCTCCGGGAGCGCTCGGAGGCGGGAGGGAAAACGCGGCGGGGCGGCCAGGGGCCCAGGGCTCCCTGCCCCAGGTTTGCTTCTCATTTGCGCTCCATCCCACAGGAGCGCCCATTCCGTGTTCCATGAGCTGTGCTAAGGACTCCCAGCGCCAGGTATCAGGTGAATCCCAGCCCCAACGCTCATGAATACCTGCTACGATTATTCCGAAAGTACCGGGCAGGCAGCGGCTCACACCGCAGAGGGTGATTCTCAAAGTGGGACCCCCACCAGCAGCGCCAGTTAGCACCATCCGAGGATTTCTTAGAAATGGGACCCACCGCAGACCTAAATAATCCCTCGGGGTGATTCGGGTGCATACTCGACTTTGAGAACCCTTGGGCTGGAGTGAGAATCCTGGTAAACCCCCTAAACCGGTGTTCCGAATTATGCTGCCAGGGCCTGCGCTGCTCACTGGTCCCCTCAGCGCTGCCTCGTGCGCTGCAATCTTTTGGTGCCTTATTTTAGCAACAGAGAAGGAGAGCGCATGACTCCAAGTATCCAGTAATTTGAAAACTTTCTATGGTAGAAACTTCTACCACTAGTTCAGTTTCTCATTTGTTTTGACATTCAAATAAATTTGTCTTTCTCTTTTCTTTATTTTCTTCCTCTGGGTCTCGCTCTGCTGTCCAGCCTCCCTCTTTTTCTTTCTTTCCTTCCTTCCTTCCTTCCTTCCTTCCTTCCTTCCTTCCTTCCTTCCTTCCCTTCCTCCTCCTCCTCCTCCTCCTCCTCCTCCTTCTTCTTCTTCTTCTTCCTT
>NW_016107496.1:3239748-3241705 GCF_001604975.1 Cebus imitator
GAACCTGGAAGGTAGAGGTTGCAGAGAGCCAAGATCACCACTGCACTCCAGCCTGGCAACAGAGCAAGACTCCAAAAAAAAAAAAAAAAAAAAAAAAAAAAAAAAAAAAAAAAAAAGCGTTTCTGTAAATGAAGAAATTATATGTAAATAAAATAAAAAATGAAAGTGAAAAAGTTGCATATGCACATGGTAAGAAGTCAGGCACTATGAAAATGTATCCGGTAAAAGTTCCATTTCCCACCTGTCTCTAGACATCATCTATCTCCAGACACCATGTACGCATATTCATGACTGAAAGTTCCCATAGTGCTTCTGCAGGACATGTCTGAGTCCCTTGGTTGCAAAGACCCGGAATGACCCGTTCTCAGGAAGTCCTATGAGTTTCATTTTTTCCTCACAATCTTATTTTTATTTTTTGGCTGTTTAGATTCGGGTTTTGGGTGTTCTGAGTTTCACTTTTCACAGGAGCGCACGTTCATGTGAAAAGGGAAGGCAAGAAACCTAGAGAGGAACAGAACAGTAGAAGCAGGACAAGGGCAGTTCTGTGAGGCTGTTGACAACAGCCTTGCCCCTTATCTTGTCTCTTCCTTCCATAAGGTCCCTGGTGAGGGGATCCCCACCTCTGGGTGGGGCAGAGTGAGGGAGACCTGCCCTTGCGGGGAGGTGCTGTCTCCACTTAGCTAGGGGAGTAGGCAGGGGAAGAGAACGTGCCAGGAAGGTTAGGAGGAGGCTCTGGGGTCAACCTCACCCTCTGTCATCCCTACCTCTCATCTCACTCACTCTCCCCTACCCTGAAGGAAGCGAGGAGAGTCTCCCTCTCCCTCTCTCCATCTTGTTTCTTCTCTGTAAAGTGCAGTGAATGGTACCCAAGGTCGTTAATGCAGCTCAAGTGAGATAACATTTGAAAGTGTGAGAGTTTGGTCTTTTAAGTTATATCTGCCTGCTGTACTTCTATCCTCCTTATTTACGCTTCCTCCTCATCTCATTCCCATGCTCAGGAGAAAAACAGTCAAAGCAGGAAACGTTTTGGGGGAACCCCAAGCAGAACTTCTCCTACTTGATAGGAGTTATAATTATAGCGCAGTCACTCATGCGCTACAATTCACCCATCTCTGTGTGCCTCAACTTCCTCATCTGTAAAATGGATATGTTATTTTTATGATTGGGTTGTTAGATTAAATAAGCAAAGTGTTTAACGCAGCATCTGGTACACAATAAGTCAGTTGAAATTAGATATTAGCCATTATTATTAGCTGTTTTCCTTCTTTCCTTTCTCTATTCCTTCCCTCAATAAAATGGTTTTAAGTTGCTCCATATGTTAGCCTCTATGCTAGGTCAGGTGTGGAGATACAAGGATAATAAGTCACATCTCTCTCATCCAGACACCTGTAGTTTGTCAGGGGAGCCTGATACATATAAAAAGGGCTATGAAGGGGCAGGGCTAGGACTAGGGTAAGGCAAGGGAGGCACTTCTCTTGAGTGCAAAATTTGAGGGGACATCAAAAAACTCAGTAACCAAGATAAATAATACTTTAATGTGGCCGGGCACAGTGGCCCACGCCTATAATCCCAGCACTTTGGAAGGCCGAGGCAGGTGGATCACGAGGTCAAGAGACTGAGACCATCCTGGTCAACAAGATGAAACCCTGTCTCTACTAAAAATACAAAAATTAGCTGGGCGTGGTGGCGCACGCCTGTAGTCCCAGCTACTCAGGAAGCTGAGGCAGGAGAATTGCTTGAACCCCGGAGGCGGAGGTTGCGGTGAGCCAAGATTGCGCCATTGCACTCCAGCCCGGGTAACAAGAGCGAAACTGTGTCTCAAAAAACAAGCAAACAAACGAAAAAAACTTAAATGCAATATTTTAAAAACATTAAAGTTAAGGCAAGGCCGGGCACGGTGGCTCACGCCTGTAATCCCAGCACTTTGGGAGGCCGAGGCGGGTGGATCACAAGGTCA
>NW_016107496.1:3243016-3249225 GCF_001604975.1 Cebus imitator
AAAAAAAACAAAAAAAAAAAAAAAAAAAAAAAAAAGAAATTCGTCATTTGAAACAGTGGAGGCCGCAGCAGTCAGGGATATTTCTGAAGCGAGCGTCTTTGATGCCTATGTACTTCCCAAGCTACATTACTGTGTGAGTTGTGCAATTCACAGCAAAGTAGTCAGGAATCGATCTCGTGAAGCCCGCAAGGACCAAACACCCCCACTCCGATTTAGACCTGCGGGTGCTGCCCCACGACCCCCACCAAAACCCATGTAAGGAGCTGAGTAAAGATGGAAGACAACTATTCTCTGGAGAAAAATAAAATGGAAATTGTAAAATAAATAAATAAATAAGGAAATGAAATAAGCAAAACAGTTAGTTTTGAAAATATGACTAATACGTTTGCTTGCATTAAACCCAGGAGCTTATATTTTTCCTTTTGCTTCCAGCTCCAATTTGGCTCAGCATGGCATTGGATTGGGACCTGGACAAAGAACCCAAAGAGAATAGGGAGGAGAATAAGAGTCAGGGAGAAGGTTTGAAAGAGTCAGGTGGGATGGGGAATATTTTGTTTTTTCTAATTGTCCAAATATCACATTTTCAATGTGCAAAATTTCAGATGCACAGAAAAAACACAAAAAGAAGACAAGTTACCCATAGCTATGTCACCTAGAGATAACCACTGTTGCTATTTTGGTATGATATAGTTTTCTCTTTTTCTGCACATGTGTGATTCATATGTACACATATATTTCATCAATTCTAGGATGCTTTTTAAAAATCTTTAACATTTCTGAAATTGGTATGTATCTTAGATTGATGGCGTCAGAACATAGCAGTGTTGGATCATGCCTGTAATCATAGCACTTTGGGAGGTCAAGACGGGAGGATTGCTTGTTTCCAGGAGTTTGAGACCAACCTGGGCAACGTAGTGAGACCCTGTCTCTATAAAAAAATACAAAAATTAGCCAGGCATGCTGGTGCATGCCTATAGTCTCAGCTACTTGGAAGGAGGCTGAGGTGAGAGGATCTATCGAGCCCCGGAGATCAAGGCTGCAGTGAGCTGTGATTGCACCACTGCACTCATCCTGGACAACAGGGTGATAGTGGTGTTCTTTCATTTAGTGGTATATAAGATAATGATTTGTCTTATAACCTTATATTAGATGACTATATATGATGGATTGTATATTGATGAAATTATAGATGTATGTAATTACTAAATACATATTATAAAACTGGGATCATATTGAACATACTGTTTTGTGAACTGATTTTTTTTCACTTTATTATGGCTATTTTTCAAAGTGATGAAACAATCTTTGAAAGATCAATAATGGCTGTAGTAGTCTTTTGTAATGATGAGTCATATATTTTTTTTTTTTTTTGAGATAGTATTGTGCTCTGTTTCCCAGGCTGGAGTGCAGTGACTTTATCATTGCTCACTGCAGTCTCAACCTCCCAGGCCAAGTAATCCTCCCATCTCAGCCTCCTGAGTAACCGGGACCACAGGCATGTACCACCATGCCTAGCTAATTTTGTGTATATATGTGTGTGTGTGTGTGTGTGTGTGTGTGTGTGTGTGTGTGTGTATACATTTTTTTTTTTTTTGAGACAGAGTCTCGCTGTGTTGTCCAGGCTGGAGTGCAATGGCGTGGTCTTGCCTCACTACAGCCTCCACCTCCTGGGTTCAAGTGATTCTCGCCTCAGCCTTCCAAGTAGCTGGGATTACAGACGCCTGCCACCATGCCTGGCTAATTTTTGTATTTTTAGTAGAGATGGGGTTTCACTATGTTGACCAGGCTGCTCTCGAACTCCTGACCTTGTGATCCACCCACCTCGACCTCCCAAAGTGCTGGTATTACAGGCATGAGCCACCACGCCTGGCCAATTTTGTATAATTTTGTATATTTTTTGTAGAGATGAGGTCTCACTACCTTGCCTATACTGGTCTCAAACTCCTAGGCTCAAGTGATCCTCATACCTTGGCCTCCCAAAATGCTGGGATTACAGGTGTGATCTCCTGTGCCTAGCCCCATATACATATATCTGTATCTATCTATCTATCTATCCATCAAACCAATCACCTATTGCAGAGCATATAGGTTGTTTGCCTTTTTTGTTTTTCTACTATATGTGACTGGCTACTCCACTAGAGGTTAAGCCTATGTACATGTTTTCTTTCCCTTTCTGTCCCTTCTCAAGTGAAAGAGGAGCCAGAATGTCACTGTGGTTAGGCTTTGGAGGATAAATCACCTCTGTGTCCACTTCTTTCCAAGTGGGGGTGTGTGTGAGTGTGACAGTTACACTGGAAGGCACTGAGGAGACCACTGTAAATATGCATGTAGCCTACAGGAAAGTGAGGGGTTACCACCCCTTTTGTGTTTGGAGTGTCTGAAAGGAGAAATACTAAATCCCTAGAGGGAATAGGGGAAAGAAAGATGGTCTAGGTGGTGGGTCCAGGAGGCCCCTTATAACTGGGAGGTGGCTGTGATGGTTAGTTTTATGCACAACTTGCTAAGCTATGATGCCCAGTTATTTGGACAAACACTAGTCTAGGTGTTGCTCTGAAGGTACTTGTAGACGTGATTAACATTTACAATCAATTGGCTTTAAGTAAACTAGTTTACTCTCTATAATACGGAAGGTCCTCATCCAATCAGTTGAACGCCCTGAGAGCCGACTGAGGTTTCCTGGGTAAGAATCAATTCTGCCTCAAGACTGCCACACAGAAACTTTGGCTCTGTGTCCAACCTGCTGGTCTGTCTTGCAGATTTCAGATCAGGACTTGCAACATCGATCCTCACCTGAATTTCCAGCCTGCTGTCCTGTCATTTTGGATTTGCCTATTCCCATGATTTTGTGAGCCGATTCCTTAAAATTAATCTCTCCTTTTTCTCTTTCTCTCTCTCTCTTTCCCTCTTTCTTTAGAGAGGAACTGTTTGCTAACCTTGACTAACACTGTGGCCATGCATGAGGTAAGACCATGGACATTAAGCACATTCTCACAGTGGAGTCTGCACTAGTAAATACATCTTGCCACACATGTAGACCCAAATTGTCCTGGCCTCTGTCCCTTCTGTTGCAGAAAATTCTGGTTTCTTTATGCTTCGTGAAGCTTGGTGTAACACAAACAACATTACTGTCAGGCCTCCTTCTGCAAGCCTGGAGCCTGAAAGTCTGAGGTCCTGCCTGCCCAGGCTGCTGTCTCCCACCCCCTGCCTGCATTCGCCATTGTCCCTGATTGCCCAGCAGAGCTTCCCTGACAAGCTCCTCACCCAACCCTGCCATCTTAACTGTTCTTATGATAATGTAAATACCTCTGCCATTGTAACTGCATGCATACTCCTTGCCCCTATCCCCCACCACTGTAACTGAACTTAATCTGCAACACCCCCGCCCCCCAAAAAACTACCCAAACCTATAAAACCAACTCCAATCCCACTGCCCTTTGCTAATGCCCTTTTTGGCCTTAGCCCACCTGCACCCAGGTGAATAAACGGCCATGCTGCTCACACAAAGCCTGTTTGGAAGGTCTCTTCATTCAAAGCATGCATTTTTTTCAACATTTGGTGCTGAAACCCGGGACGAGGGAGCTCTTGTGGGAGACCAAACCCCCTTCCCTGTTGTTGTGCTCCTTCCATGAACAGATCTACGTACCGACCTGAGGTCATCAGGCCAGCCCACAGACGCATACCACCGGTTATTTTGGTAAGCAGTCTCTCTTTTTTGCTTTTCCATCCTTTTTCTTTTCCTTTTCCCTTCCTCCGCCTTTCAGTTTCATACTTTTTCCACCACAAAGACAATGAAAATCAGGTAAACCAGGTTCTTCCGTGAGGTTCGTGACTGGAATATCCTACGTAGGTCATGGATCTGGGGACCCAGTTTCCCCAGGGGTTTGACTATCGTGGAGACGTTCACCCTAGTCACTCGCCCACCAGGCTTATGGCCGATATTGGTGGCAGGTCAACGTAGAGGACGCTCTCTTTGACCACCCACCAATGATGAGGTTCAACCCAGGCTCAACTAGGGACGCCTTTTGAGCAGCTGGATTGCGTGCCCATTTTTCCTGTCTCTGCTGCCTTTCCAGAGCCATGGGCAATCATCCGTTCTCTAACCCTCCCTCCTCTGCTGGCCTGTGTTCTAAAAAACCTCAAGTCTCTTCCACTGTCTCCTGACCTAAAACACAAACGTCTCATCTTCTGTAACCCTGCATGGCCAAAATATAAGTTAAACAACAGCTCCAATTGGCCAAAAAATGACACTTTCAACCTCTCTATTTTACATAATTTAGACAATTTTTGTCGCAACACGTGCAAATGGTCTTAAATTTCCTATGTCCAGGCATTTTTTTACACACCAATCCCTCCCTAATCTCTACTCCTTCTCTTCCTTTCTGTCTGCCCCTCCTTCCTCTGCTGGTAAGCCAGAATCTTTCGTGTCTATCAACCCTTCCACCCATTCTCCTCCCCACCTGTCCAAACCAGGCCCTAATCTGGAACCTAACCCCAACCCCCAGAGCCTTCCTCCTCTTCCTCTGCCCACAACCCACCTCCTTCTTCCCCTCCTGTCACCTCCCCACCTCATACGCAGTTACAGTTTAGTCCTGAAACTACCTCCTCTGCCCCTCCCCAACAATTCCCCTTCCAGAGGTGGCTGGTGCCAAAGGCATAGTTAGGGTGCACATTCCTTTTCCTTTATCCAACCTTTCCAAATTGGCCACCAGTTAGGCTCCTTTTCATCACGTCCTCCAATAGTTAACCCAGTCTTTACTCTTACCTGGAGTAACTTAAATGTCATCTTTCCTTCTACTGTCACCCCTAAAAAATGCTTAACATGCATTTTACACGCAGTCAACCCCAACATTACAAAAAGATATAGAAATTAAAACCTGGCCCTCAAACCCCACAACAGGAATTAAGCAACCTCACGTTCAAGGTATTAAATAATAGGAAAAAATCTGCTTGGCAGCGGCGCATCTCAGAACTACAAATGCTTGCCTCTTCGGTAAAACAAAGCCCAGTCACACCATTGGCTCACAAAGACTTCAAAGCACCCAGACTGCAGCGTCCAGCCCCTCCTGGACGTTGCTTCAAGTGTTGAAAACCTGGCCACTGGGCCAAGAAATGCCTGCAGCCTGGGATTTCGCCTAAGCCCTGCCCTGTCTGTGCGGGGCACCCCCAGAAATTTGATTGTCCGACTCAACAATGCTGCTCCCAGAGCTCCTGAAGCTCCAATCCTCAGCTTGACAGCTAAAGACTAACGATGCCCAAGCATCTCAGAAGCCCCCTGGACCATCCCAGACGCCAAACTTCAGGTAACTCTTACGGCAGAGGGTAAGTCCATCCCCTTCTTAATCAACATGGAGGCCACCTACTCCACGTTGCCTTCTTTTCAAGGACCTGTCTCCTTGGCCTCCATAACTGTTGTGGGAATTGACGGCACGGCCTCCAGGCCTCTCACAACTCCCCAAGTCTGATGTCAATTAGGCCAGCACTCCGTTCCACATTCTTTCCTAATCATCCCCACTTGTCCAGTTTCCCTGTTAGGCCAAAATATCCTAGCAAAATTGTCTGCCTCCTTAACCATTCCTGGGCTACAGCCACACCTCATTGCCGCCCTACTCCCCAAACCGGTACCTCCCTCAATAGCCCCCCTTATATCGCCCGACCTTAACAGTAGTGTGTAAAACACCACCTTCCCATCTGTTGCTACAAGTCACTCACCCCTCATCATCACCTTAAAACCTAACCACCCTTACCCTGTCCAGCCCCAGTACCCCATCCCATAACAGGCTTTAAAAGTAAAGCCTGTTATCACCCGTCTATTGCAACACGGCCTTTTAATTCACCCTCCTGCTTCTTCAGCACCTATACTCAAAGGGGTTTCGTGTATCCCCTTCCAAAGCCCACATTTCTTCCCCATCTGTTATAATCTTTCACCGGCAAACACGAGCTCTCCCTGCCAACTGTATCCAATTAATTTCCCAAACCCCAACCCCATCCACCAAACAACAGCTTCTCTCCTTCCTGGGTGTGGTTGCTACTTTCACCTCTGGATACCAGGTTTTGCTATTCTAACTAAGCCATTGTATAAACTCACTAAAGGGGCCGGGCGCGGTGGCTCAAGCCTGTAATCCCAGCACTTTGGGAGGCCGAGGCGGGTGGATCACGAGGTCAAGAGATCGAGACCATCCTGGTCAACATGGTGAAACCCCGTCTCTACT
>NW_016107496.1:3249435-3252513 GCF_001604975.1 Cebus imitator
AAAAAAAAAAAAAATAAAAATAAAAAAAAATAAACTCACTAAAGAAAACGTATCCAACCCTATTAATCCTAAATCCTTTCCTCACTCCATTCGCTCCTTAAAAAACAGCTGTAAAAACTGCTCCCTCCCTAGCTCTCCCCAACCTGTCTCAACACTTTTTCATTATATACTGCTAAAATCCAGGGCTGTGAGGTTGGGATTCTCACATAGGAGCCAGGCCCACCGCCTGTAGCCTTTTTATCCAAACAACTTTTTATCCAAACAACCTCACAGTCCTGGGCTGGCCCTCACGACAACGCACAGCAGCAGCTGCCGCCCTAATACTCTTAAAATCCCTCAAAATCACAGGCTATGCCCCATTTACCGTCTAGCCCTCA
This sequence comes from Cebus imitator, assembly GCF_001604975.1. Taxonomy (NCBI): domain Eukaryota; kingdom Metazoa; phylum Chordata; class Mammalia; order Primates; family Cebidae; genus Cebus; species Cebus imitator. Next base: position 3,249,813 of record NW_016107496.1, read on the forward strand.
CAATCTCCAAAGTTTGCTCTTTACACCTCACACACTTAGGTTCAGCCTCTCGCCTTCCCCACCTTAAGTAGCAGTTGCCCCACTACTTAAACCACACCCTCAAAAAGTCTGTTTCTATTATTTTCTGTCTGACTGTGCTCAAATTCACTGTACTCATTTACTTTTGCATGCCCTGCTTTTGTTTAAGTTGCGGGTTTACACGTTTCCCCCAGGCAATTACAGCTAATATTTCACTCTTAATCTGGCTCTCGTTCTCTGCGCAAACCCAATGCTGTTAATAAAAGTAAGTGGCTGCTTATAGATACCACACACTTCCTCACACACCATAAAACAAAGGCTCTCCCTCCACACAGCTAACCTCCTCTAATACTGTCTTTCTCCTTCTCTTAAACTCTGTGTTTTTCCAATTAATTTGTCAATTCCTACAAATCGTTTACAAGCAGTAACCAGTCAGTCAATACGACAAACGCTCCTTCCAACAACCCCACAATATCACCCCTTTCCCCAAAATCTCCTAGTAGTCTAAATTCTTTCCCATTTTTAGGTTTCCACCCCACCCCCAATCCCGCTCGAAGAAGCCTTGAGAAACTTCGCCCCCATCCCTTAAAATGTGTTATCACCCCCTCTTCTCTAATTCTTTCTCTCTACCTAAAAAGACAGGTATGTCAGGCCTCCATCTGCAAGCCTGGAGCCTGAAAGTCTGAAGTCCTGCCTGCCCAGGCTGCTGTCTCCCACCCCCTGCCTGCATTCGCCATTGTCCCTGATTGCCCAGCAGAGCTTCCCCACTGCCCAGCAGAGCTTCCCCACAAGCCCCTCACCCAACCCTGCCATCTTAACTGTTCTTATGATAATGTAAATACCTCTCACCCAACCCTGTCATTGTAACTGCAGGTATACTCCTTGCCCCTATCCCCCACCACTGTAACTGAACTTACTCTGCAACACCCCCGCCCCCCAAAAAACTACCCAAACCTATAAAACCAATTCCTATCCCACTGCCCTTTGCTAACGCCCTTTTCGGCCTTAGCCCACCTGCACCCAGGTGAATAAACAGCCATGCTGCTCACACAAGGCCTGTTTGGAAGGTCTCTTCATTCAAAGCGTGAGTTTTTTCAACAGTTACAAGTAACAACACCCCTTTTCTGGGTAGGACTGAGCATCTCTCTATTGCTATCTGTTGGAGTGGGTACTAGGAGTATCCTTTTTTTTTTCTTTGGAGACAGGGTCTCACTTTATCACTCAGGCTGGAGTGCAATGGTGCAATCTTGGCTCACTTCAATCTCAACCTCCTGTCTCAGCCCCCCAAGTAGCTGGGACCACAGGAATGCACCACCATGCCAGGTTAATTTTTGTATTTTTTGTAGAGACAGGGTCTTGCCATGTTGCCCAAGCTGGTCTCGAACTCCTGAGCTCAAGTGATCCATCTGCCTCAGCCTCCCAAAATGCCAGGATGAAAGGTGTGAGCCACCACGCCCCGCCCCAGTATCCTTATTTTTACAAGTGACAATTTTATAAGCACAGCAGGTCCCTGTAACTGCAGTCTGAGCACTTAGCCACTACTTTCTGCAAGTCTGTCTCTCCATTTATTCAAGTCTCTAGTTTATGATCTTCAGAAAAGTTTTCTAGTGTTCTCTCTTCCTAATCTTTACAGCTCTTGTTAAAATGATTCCTTGGCATTTTATATTATCTATTTTAGGGGACTCTTTGTCAGTTTTTCTTTTGTATAACTGAAGCCTCCTAATACGATACAATTAGTAATTTTTCTTCTCTTGAGAGACATATGGGGTTGTCAAACTGTAACTACAGACTTTCTACTTAAATCACACAAGATCATCTCCCTAAAAGCAATCAAGTGGCCAGATGCGGTGGCTCACACCTGTAATCCCAGCATTTTGGGAGGCTGAGGTGGGCACATCTCCTGAGGTTGGGAGTTCAAGACTAGCCTGACCAACATGGAGAAACCTCATTTCTACTAAAAATACAAAAATTATCTGGGTGTGGTGGCGCATGCCTGTAATCCCAGCTATTCAGGAGGCTGAGGCAGGAGAATTGCTTGAACCTGGGAGACCGAGGTTACAGTGAGCCTGGGAAATAAGTGAAACTCCATCTGAAAAGAAAAAAAAAAAGAAGAAAGCAATCAAGTGCCCAAGACCTGTCTGTACCTCTTACAATAGAGAAATTTCATAATTGCAATGAATAAAACATTCAAATGCTTGTAAGATTTGCTGTGAGAGCTTTTTCTGCTGAAAATTATGATTTCTTATTATTTAATATCTCTCTTTAAAAGAAGAAAGATATTCACATTTAACCTTCTGAAACAGTTAATTGGATCTCAGTCTGACAACTGCTTTGCCCAAAGGGAAGTAATAAAAGGGGCAATAAACTAACTCTGCAGAACAAACAATCCTCCAGCTAAAAGCAAAACCTGTTATCTTCCCCTAAAAACAGGGAAGTCTGTTTTCTTTCCTTTCTTTCTCTTTCTTTCTTTTTTTCTTTTCAGACGGAGTTTCACTCATGTTACCCAGGCTAGAGTGCAATGGCGCGATCTCGGCTCACCGCAACCTCTGCCTCCTGGGTTCAGCCAATTCTCCTGCCTCAGCCTCCTGAGTAGCTGGGATTACAGGCACGCACCACCATGCCCAGCTAATGTTTTGTATTTTTAGTAGAGATGGGGTTTCACCATGTTGACCAGGATGGTCTC
>NW_016107496.1:3252613-3255945 GCF_001604975.1 Cebus imitator
TTTTAAGACAGAGTCTTGCTCTGTTGCCCAGGCTGTAGTGTGGTGGCGTGATCTCGGCTCACTGCAACCTTTGCTTCCCAGGTTCAAGCAATTCTTCTGTCTCAGCCTCCGGAGTAGTTGGGATTACAGGCTTGTGCAACCATGCCTGGCTAATTTTTGTAGAGAGGGGTTTCCCATATTGGTCAGGCTGGTCTTGAACTCCTGACCTCAGGTGATCTGCCCGCCTTGGCCTCCCAAAGTGTTGAGATTATAGGTGTGAGCCACCGTGCCCGGCCAAAGTTTCTGTTTTCTTAGACGTTTGAAAGAAAATCACATATTTCATTAGGATTGAAGTCTATCTGATAGCATCCAAAGGTTAATATTGCTTTGATTTGTAAGTAAAGGAGAGACAACAGAATAACCTCATTGGCAGATGGGTCCCGATGTCTAACATCCTCTTAATATCCTAAAATTTTTGTCTCATTCCTGATTAATTCCCATGGAATCTTATTTAGTTGCTTTCAATAGGTGATATGTGCATATGGCAAAACAATATAAAGCTGAAAAGTATAGGGAAGAGTGAGTCTCGTTCGTTTTCCCATCCCCAGTCACCTAGTTTTCCTCCCCAAAGGCAGCCACTGTTACTGATTTCTTTTGATTCTTTCTAGAAACATAGTACAGAGGAGTCATCCTGATTTTGGCAAGTGCCTTAAATAGCAGCTTTTTTTTTCATTATATTGCCTGCAATGGTTGAAATTATTTTAGAAGCAGTCAACTTACTGAGCTATCTTTGTGGCTCTGCTAGATTTCCAGAGGATTCTCTTGATTTTCTAGGTAGACAGACATATCAGCAGCATTCAATTTTGGCAAAGTGAAAACAGTTTTGGAGGGAGACCTGGGCTGAATCCTGACTCTTCCTGCTGTCTGATCTTAAATCCAGCCTTTAAAACATGTTAGCACTGTCCAAAGGTAGCACGGAGGTACAAAGCGGTCCCCCCTCCAGGATGTGGTGGGTGGAGTGGGCAGAGGCCACGCAGAGCCAAGCACTGCTCCTTTGCCCTCTCCTGGGTTTGTTCCACCTGGACCTGCAGATAAAACCAGAGGCCTTTGATCTCAAAGATTGCTAACCACCCAGAGATCAGGAGGAAAGACTGCAAAGGAAGCCCTGAAGTAGAATAACCTTCTCTTTCTCCATGAATGGAACATGAGTTATATTTGCTGAGGGCAGATTAAAATAGATTTTATCGTTTGAAATCAGGAATTTACAGAAACTGTTTGAAGAGCTACTGTCTATCAGCAAATTCCTTTAAATCCCTCACTGTGGTAGTGGGTAAGATAGTTACGTACAATTGTAATTACATACAATTACAATTACAATTACAATTGTAATTGTAATTGAATGTGTATAGGTTTCCCCAGAGTTGGGACCCACTGCCAGGGAGGGAGTTGGTGGTATTTGATGCTGTTGTTTAGGGAGGAGTGGTACTAAGAAAAAAACCCATGGTTAGTGAAAAAACAGCAAACAAAAAACTCTCAGTTGCCCATAGAGTTGTATCAGTTTGAGGGGATACCCTAGAATGTGGGTGGGAAACACCGTGAGAGACCCCACAAGGGCTGAGGCTAGGGTCTGAAGCCTCAGCCTGTTCCCATATGAATATAGAACTAGAAAAGAATTAGAGATATAGATACCTAGTTATTCCTATATATATAATCATGAATGATCACATAGTTATTCATATGTAATCACAGAAATATATATACTCAATATAATATTTTAATCTTACTGATTATCGGATTATAATGGAACTGAGGTGACATTGTGAACAAAGTGACCCTAAGGCAAGATGCTCTAAGTCCTCTGTCATGCCCGCATAAGGGCTGCTGGTGGGCCCCTCACTGTGTGGCAGTGCCAGCTCTGGGAAAGTGCCCACTGTTTAACCAGCTAGGGAAGGAGACATCCAAGATGGCCAAGACATCTCCTTCCTCGGGGGAGTGAGGAGAAAACTCTGCTCCTCCGAGCTCTTGTGGTGGCTTGGCGGCTCTCAGGGAAGCGCGCAAACATCCGGGGGCTTAATTGTCTCTCTGTGGTGCTGTGCTTCAGTGGTCACGTTCCACGTCTACTTTCACGTTCCGCTTCCGCACCTGGTTCCTCTTTTTCTTAAAAGATAAGAATCAGTAACAATAGCAGAAATCTTAATGTCTTTGTTCTTTCTTGACCTATGAGAAAAGTGCTGACGCGTTAGGTTTTCCCTTCCCCTCGGCTACTTGAAAGTCCTGGCCCCCTGTCTCCAAGATGTGATTGACTTGACCCTATCACTGACCACCAGTGCCTGGACCTACCCTGCCTGCTGCTTCCTACTCAAGTCAGAGCGTCCAGGCACTCGGGGCCACTGCCGGACTCTGTGCTTTGGTTGGCAGTGGATCCCTGGGCCCAAACTCTGTTTTCTCTTTCTCGGTGTCTTTGTCTTTTATTTCCACAGTTTCTCATCTCCACATCTGTAGAGAGGGGCTCGCAGGACCCTGTAGGGCTGGACCCTACACTAGACCATCTCAGGAATCTGTACTCCCTTAACCACTCAATGGAAAAAGTGACTAGGGCTATAGATTGTCTAGTTTGTTTATATGACATAACTTTTTTGCAGCAGTACTTGAGAGGAGTGTGAATGAACTTCATATCTTTTTTATTTTTAGGCAGGGTTCACTCTGTTGCCCAGGCTGGAGTGCAGTGGCACTGACACAGTGAAATGGGAAAGGCTCCCTTGTCCCCCTCACAGGGAGTACAACATGGGGAGTGGCTGGCTTCTTCAGTGCCGCTGCTGAAACCTCTGGGGAGCACACAGACAGCAGGTTGTGGGGCTCTGACCCTACGGCAGCGTCTAGCGTGAGTGTTTACAGCTCCTGAACAGCAGTGGGCGTGTGCTGCCATGCGCTCTCTTAGTTTTGCCATCCCTCCGTAGGCGGCTTGTGTTAAACAGCTCAATTAGACCCTCTGCCCTATCGCAAGGACAGAGGACTTTCTGTGTCCCGCATTCTTGCTTTGGTGTACCAGAAGAATCAGAGGACACCTGGGCTTGGAGAATGAGCGCAAGGTTTTGTTGAGTGGAAGTAGCTCTGAGCAGATGGGGAGCCAGAAGGGAGATGGAGTGTAAAGGTGGTTTTCCTCTGAGTTGGGCCGCTCAGCAGCTGGGCTCTCCTCCCACTGCCCCAGGCAAACTCTGTGTGGTTCCATGGGCAGATGGCCTGCCTGCGTCTGCCGGTGCCTGCAGGTTTGCTCTTCCACTGGTGGATTCCTCTCGATGTCCAGCTGCTGGTGCGTTCCTCTGCTGATGTATTCCTCTTGATGTCCAGCTGCT
>NW_016107496.1:3256150-3264006 GCF_001604975.1 Cebus imitator
TTCCTCTCGATGTCCAGCTGCTGGTGCGTTCCTCTGCTGATGTATTCCTCTCGATGTCCAGCTGCTGGTGCGTTCCTCTGCTGATGTATTCCTCTTGATGTCCAGCTGCTTGGGTGTTCCTCTGCTGATATGTTCCTCTTGATGTCCAGCAGCTTGTGTCTCTGCCCGCTAGGGTCTTGGGGTTTTTATAGGCACAGGATGGGGGTGTGGTGGGCCAGGGTGGTCTTGGGAAATGCAACATGTGGGCAGGAAAACAGAAATGCCTATCCTCACCTAGGTCCATAGGCACAGGCCTGGAGGTGGAGTCCTAGCCAGGGACCTGCCCTTCCCTTCCCAGCACTTCCCTGCCCCCATCGCAAATCAACTGCTCCCTGCAGCCTCGGCCTCCCCAGGCTCAAGCAATCCTCCCAACCTCAGCCCCCTGAGTAGCTGGGACTACAGGCATGTGTAACAACACCCAGCGAATTTTTCTTTCTTTCTTCCTTTTCTTTTTTTTTGTAAAGATGGGATCCCCCTATGTTTCCCAGGCTGGTCTCAAACTTTTGAGCTGAAGTGATACTCCTCCCTCAGCCTCCCAAAGTGGTGCTGGGATTACAGGCATGAGCCACGGCCCCTGGCCCCTTCATATCTTAACCAGCGGGAGAAACAGACCTGAAGTGCTGCTTTGATATATGTGTGTTCTGCAAGACTAGAGTAAGATGTGACAGGCATATATTGTTACAACAGGGGTGAGCTCAGACTTTGAAAAGATACTGGCTTTACTTACTAATCATCAAGACTTAGTATATCCTGGGATTCAGCTTTTGTGAGAGGTTGAAGGGAAACCATTCCAGGCTTAAGGGGTGCAAAGCAAGGATGCTTCAAGATTAGAGGGAGAAGAAGCCCTGCTGTGCTGAGCTTGAGACTCGACTTTTTAGAACCCTGACGGCTCTGTAATATGTTATCTTGTCCTGGCATTTGCTAGCCTGATGAACTCACAGGTGCTAAATTTAAAGGCTAAAATGAGGCCAGGCACAGTGGCTCACACCTGTAATCCCAACACTTTGGGAGCCTGAGGTGGCTGGATCACCTGAGTGAGGAGCTCGAGACTAGCTTGGCCAACATGGTGAAACCCTGTCTCTACTAAAAATACAAAAAATTAGCCGCGCATGGTGGTGTGTGCCGGTAACCCCAGCTACTTGAAGCAGGAGAATTGCTTGAACCTGGGAGGTGGAGACCACGCCATTGCACTCCAGCCTAGGTACGAGAGTGAAACTGTGTCTCAAACAATAAAAAATGAAGGCTAAAGTGGTCAGGGTAGCTGACTTCCAGGCATTTATTTATTGGTCCCTTTGCAATTAGCCTAAGTGTAACATGGTGATCCCACTTTCCTTGTCAGTGATAGGCAAAGAGGGGTCTGGGGTTCCCTGGGAAAGCTTTCCTTCCTTTAAAAGGAACAGATATAAGAATAAGCCAGTCCCTCAGAAGCCCAAGCTGAGGACAGAGCTCATACACTGAGCAGAGTGGAGCAGAGGGAAGACAGAACCTGGGCCCTATTGACCCTGTTGAGTTGGAGCTTATACTGGTCATGGAGTCCATCCCACCCTGGTGTCTGCTATGTGAGATAACTCAGTGGGCTGTTCTGGAGCCAACAGAGGGACCAATGGGAAAATAGGGTGCACTAGCCCCAGAAGACTTAGACCTCCTCCCATTAAGGTTTTGCTATGGGTCTGCAAAAACTAGAATTTTCTGCATACCTTGGAATACAACAGTGGAAAAAGTTCTACCTGGGGAGACTTGGAGCCAATATGAACTAATCTTTTAACTCCAATGGGCAAGAAAGCCATGTCTGAATGGCAGGCTTAGCCTGCTGCCCATGTGAGAGCTGCTCTGAGACCTACAGAGGAGTGAAGTCCTGAAGCCGGAGTTTGTGGACTTCTTTCCTTTGGAACCAGAGAGTTGGAGACCAGGGAGCATTCTAGTGCTGGTCACTTATTCTGCTCTTCACAGCATTATCCCATGGCCAGATGCTATGGAAGAGGCATGTCTCAGTATGGGACTGGGGGTCCCTGATAGAATTCCCCCCGTGCCCAGTGAAAGGAGACACTCTGAGAATGACTGCATGAAGTCCCCCAGTTAGCTGGCAGTTCTGTAGTCATGGGTAAGTTGTTTAACCTGTTTTCTTTTTTTTTGAGATGGAGTTCTGCTCTTGTTGCCCAGGTTGGAATGCAATGGCATGATCTTGGCTCACTGCAACCTCTGCCTCCCAGGTAGCTGGATTACAGGCATGTGCTACCACACCTGGCGAATTTTGTATTTTTAGTAAAGATGGGCTTTCTCCATGTTGGTCAGGCTGGTCTCGAACTCCCAACCTCAGGCGATTTGCCTGCTGCGGCCTCCCAAAGTGCTGGAATTTCAAGCATGAGCCACCACAGCCGGCTCTCATTTTTTTTTTTTAAAGGACAATTATATAGAGTCTGTTGTGAAGTTTAGATTAGGTAATAGATGTAAACTGCTCAGAACAGTGCTCGGAACATCATAAGTGCTCTGTATTCAACAAGAACAATAGCAACAACCACACAGGCGCTCCTTGCTACCTCCGGGGAGACTCAGGGTACCTGAACTCTACTAACTGAGCTGGGGCCACTCAAGCCTGAACAGAAGGATCAGGGGATCCAACTTGTGAGTTTCTCGATATGTGCCTGCTACTCCACCAGGAAGCGTTGCTCACTCATTTCCAGAGTTTGGGCAGGAGCCATGACAGCCTGTTGATGAACTTGGCTGAATCATGAAATTTGGCCTGGGTTTGAGGGTGGGCAAGAATGGCCACTTGGATCCTGCTCAAAGCTCTTTCATTTTAAGTTTACTCCCAAAGCAGCTGAAAGCAATGCACAGGGTAGAAATGAAACAAGGGTACATCTAGGTGGGTGGCTGCTGCTTCCCATGGCCTCTTTTGTCAACTCACAGAGAAGCACCTTTCAGAATCTGGTGATATTACCATTCAGTGGGGGGAGCAAGACTTTTGCCAGACTGGAGGAGCACAGAACTGCAGGTTGACTGCCTTCCTACTCCAGCCACGTGGCATCCGGAAGGAATAAAACACCTGTTTAATTACACCCGGCAATAATTCTGTTAATCAAGCCATGTCACCCAGGTCTAAAGTCTAAGTCTTGAGATTCTTCCGGTGTCAGCCTTGGGGCAGTCACCCCTTATCTGTACCCTTGCTGTAAGCATGGCGGTTGCTAGCCCATAGCGAGCCTTGTGTGCATTGTTAAAAGGCATCCTTTCTGTTGGGCAGATGCAGAGCTATACATTAGGATGCTTGCTTGACAAGCTAAGTGTGTACAGGGAACACAAGTTGCACAGCCACAGGTGGTGGCAGTGGCTTCAGGGCCTTGGAGTTCCCATTTCTGTCTGGGGCCTGGCCATGATAATCTCTGCCTTAGGGTAGGCAAGGGAAATAGGCTTCACTCAGGGGGAAGTCAGACTTGTGAGCAAATCACAGGACTCTTACTGTGTGGCTACTGTTGCTGCTCACTGCAACAGAAGAGCAGACGCAAATAGGACGTCGGGAGCTACATGAAGGGGCGGGATGGCTTTGAAACCTTGGGCTGCCTGGTGAGCATAAAATTGTCAGTCTGGAAATTGACTCCTGACTAAATGCAAGAGAGGCTGGGGAGCTTGACTGTGTACAAGCACTGGCAGATATTGGGATGGGGCAGTCGAGTACAAAGAACCTGCTTTTTCCTTTAGCATCTTTTAGGGAACTATCTTCCTTTGATTCCTAGTCCATGAAATTCAGATGAGGCCCTCCTCACTCCCCAGCACCAGCACGGTGGATCTGTAATCTTACAGTCACAGTGATTGGTTTAGGGTTAGGCATGTTACCCAAACCAGGCCACTCAGAGCCTTCTCTGAGACATTTCCTAGAGCAAGCAAAAAAATGAACTCCTCCTCCCATCTTTTCTCCTCTATCCCCACACAACCACTGATGGAATCATTAGATGGGAACGTATGTGTGTTTAGGGTAGCTAAAGATCATCTTTGCTATTACATGAAGCAGGAGAGTCAACTTGACTGTGAAGTCAACGCTGAGAAAGTAGAGAAAGATAAAGAGTGAGAGGACTCCAGTGATATCTTTCGGACTCCTGGATCCTGCTGTGCCTGAAGTCATTTATTCCTAGACTTCTCCCTTCTTCCGCTTTCTTTGCTTTCTTCCTCCTTCCCTCCTTTCTTTCCTTCCCTTCTCTTTTCTCTCTTTTTTCCTTTCCTTATTTTTTTCTTGTTTTGTTTGAAATTTGTTTGGGTGTGTTTTTGTCACTTTTAGCTAAAATAATCTGATCAATAAATATATAATGCACTAGATTAAATTATTGCTATAAGGGGCGAAAAGGGCTTAAGGTCAAAGGGCTATGTTCATGAAAACCTAGGTCTGGCAGGGAAGAAGCAGAGAGAAACTTCCAAGGAAAGCTTAGGAATTGATGCTTCTGACTTTTTAGGGAGCAGAGAAAGGGAGTTGGGTGGTGACTCAGAGTGGGGAGGTGGGAACACACTGGATTGGAAGGGATGGACCATCCGTCTCATCCTGTGAGATGGCCTTGAACCATGCAGTTTCCAGGTAGGTCTTGGAAGTCATAGAAGCCCAGGAAACTGGAAGGTTTCCCTTTGGGAGAGGTGATCCCAAGAATGGAGAGGCAAGAGGCTGGTTAGTGTCTGGCCTATTGCAAGCACTTCAGGACATGCTGCACCTCATTCCCTCTGAGCACTGGGGAGGTCGCCATTTCTCTGCTTCATTACAGCATTAGGCTCCAGGCTGTTGATGTTCTGTGCCTAACCATGCCTCTCATGTTTGCTTTGAAGAGGTTGCACCCAAATTCCCCAGTGGGGGTCTCCCCCATTATATATGAATAATGCTGCTGTAAACCCCCTTTGTGTTCATTTATGGCCATTTTCTTTCTTTTTCTTTTCTTTGTAGAGATGGGGTCTTGCTGTGTTTCCCAGGCTGGTCCCAAACCCCTGGCCTCAAGCAATCCTCCCACCTGGGCCTTCCAAAGTGCTGGGATTACAAGCATGAGCCACCATGCCTGCAGGGCCCCATGGCCATTTTCTTAGGATACACTTCTAGAATTAAATTTACCACGTCAAAGGTTATGAACATTATTAAGGTTTTCAATTCATTCCAGGAAGAAATATTATCTCTTACTAGAAAAGAGATGTAAAAAGTTCCAGCCCCTGTCAACTAGGAGAGTGATGATCATCAAATACAACACATAAGAGGTGACTTGTTTTTCAGAAAAACAGAGCCATGTCATGGTGCCTACAATAAATTAAATTAAGGCCATAAAAGAGGGTGTGAGTGCAGCAGATCATGTGGCATTAAACAAATTGGACTGTCTAGTTCCCTGGAGATATATAGGACAAGCACACCAGAGAGATGATGTAATGGGGTTATCGGGGCATTTCCTTGAGAGTATCCCAATAGTAGGAAGCATGGCGGTAACCACAGTGGCAGGGGCAGCTATAGTTGCATTTACTTCTGTGTAAATGGGGTTAGGACCAGAGGAGGGCAAAGAGCTAGTCTTTCACTCTCAGGAACTCTTTGTCTAATGAGAGAGATTGCCAACTGCAAATAAAATTATCCCAAGGGAGAGATTTTGGCTTGGTATAAATAACATTCTGAGTTTCTTCACAGTTGGAAAGGTTAATGCATTTGAAAGCACTGTGGAAGCCATAAAGCATTATTGGTGTGGCGTAGAGTGTTAGGTGCTAGGGAGTCAGACAAGGAAGACCTGGTCCCTATCTAGTCTATGGGACAGCTACTCTAGAATGTGATATGAATGTGTAACAGAGGGGTGTATGTAGGAGGCCCAGTGGTGGCACAAAGAGGGGAGTGGTTAACTTCATCTGCTGCTTCGGAAGGATTTAGAAGAGGTGACAGGACCTGGTTTGTGATGAATGAGTAGAAGTTTGCCAGGTAAGTAACTGGGAGAGAGCAAATAGAGTGAAGGGCATTTGTGTGACACTGGTGACCCCCACAATTTGTCGAGCAAATTACATGCCCCTGTTAGTTTTCATAATTTAGTGCCCCAGGCCCCACATGGAGTGATAACGGGTCTGTGGCCCTCTGAGGCTTCACCCTCCTCCCCAGATCGTTGGGGTTACTAGTGTTGAGGGGAGCTTGGCTCTGGCTGGCAGGGCTTATTGCAGCAGGGGACCGCAGCTAATGAGGAGGACCCAGCTTTGGTCAGGCAGTCTTCCCTGCAGAAGCTGGGCAATGTTTGAGGCCTGTGAAAGGAAGTGGATACTGGAGTGATATCTTGTCCTGGGGGTGTGTCTTACTCCATTTTCTACTAAAACAATATACCTGAGGTGGGGTAACTGATAAACAACAGAAATCTGTTTCTCAGTCTGGAGGCTAAGTCCAAGATCAGGGTGCTGGCAGGTTTGGTGTCTGGTAAGGGATGCTCTGCTCTTCCAAGATGGTGCCTTGTTGCTATGTCCTGGCATGGAGGGAGGCGGAAGGGGAACCTGACTGATGGGAGGAGCCCTCATGGCCTAATCAGCTTCTTCTCTTTTTTTTTTTTTGTATTTTTATAGCTTCTTTTTAAAATCATTACACTTTAGGTTCTGGGGTAAATGTGCAGAATATGCAGGTTTATTACATAGGTATACACGTGCCATGGTTGTTTGCTGCATCCATCCCCCCATCATCTACATTAGGTATTTCATCTTCTAAAGGCCTACCAATAATACTGTTGCATTGGAGATTAAATTTCAATATAAATTGCTTTCTTTCTTTTTCATTTTTTAGAGATAAGGTTTTGCTCTGTTGCCCAGGCTGGAGTTCAGTGGCACATCATAGCTCGCTGTAACCTGGAACTCTTAGGCTCAAGCAATCCTCCTGCCTCAGCCTCCCAAGCACCTGGGACTACAGACATGCATCACCATACTTGTCTAATTAAAAACAACTTTTTTTTTTTTTTTTGGTAGAAATGGGACGTCTCTATGTAGCCCAGGCTGGGCAACATAGAACTCGAATTCCTGGGCTCAAGCGATCTGCCCACCTTAGCCTCCCAAAGAGCTGGAATTATAGGGATGAACCACCGTGCCTAGCTTCAACATAGATTTCAACATAATTTTGGAGAGACACAAACATTCAAACCATAGCGTGGTGTGTCGCTAAAGCATAGGCTCCTTGCTCTCCAGGAAGTATGCCCCTCACAGAATGGCTCAGAATTGTCTGTGTACACTCGTGGTTTTTCCACCAGACCACTTCCGCTGGGTGCTCAGCTGCCTGCCCTGGTGTGGGAGGTGCACAGATTCTGACCACAGGCATACGTATTAGTTCCCTAGGGCTGCTATAATTATCACAAACTGGGTGGCTCCAAACATGTTCATTGCCTCATAGTGCTGAAGAAATCTGCAAGGTCATGTTCCTTCTGAAGCCTGTACGGTAATCCTCCCTTCCCTCTTCCTAGTGCCTGGTGGCTGGCTGGCAATTTTTTGTGTTCCTCGGCCTGTGCAGGCAGCACTCTGATTCTCCATCCTCATATGGTGTCCTCCCTGTCACTCTGTGTCTTCACATGGCTGGCTCCCTATAAGGACACCAGTCATATTGGATTAGGAGCCTACCTACTCCAGTATGACCTGATCTTAACTAATTACACCTGCAAGGGCCCTATTTCCAAATAAGGTTACATTTCCAGGTATCGGGGGTTAGGGATTAGGACTTCATATCTTTTTCTGGGGGACACAATTCAACCTATAATGGGTGCTTGTTTGTTTTTTACTTTTTTTTTTTTTGAGACGGAGTTTCACTCATGTTACCCAGGCTGGAGTGCAATGGCGCGATCTTGGCTCACCGCAATCTCCGCCTC
>NW_016107496.1:3264817-3267137 GCF_001604975.1 Cebus imitator
GGCCTCCCAAAGTGCTGGGATTACAGGCTTGAGCCACCGCGCCCAGCCTGTTTGTTTGCTTTTAAGACAGAGTCTCACTCTGTCACCCAGACTGGAGTGCAGTGGCACGATCTTGGCTCACTGCAACCCCTGTCCCCCAGGTCCAAGCGATTCTCTTGCCTCAGCCTCCCAAGTAGCTAGGATTATAGGTGTGTGCTACCACACCCAGCTAACTTTTTGTACTTTTTTTTTAGTAGAGATGGGGTTTCACCATGTTGGCCAGGCTGGTCTCAAACTCCAGATCTCAGGTGACCTGCCCACCTTGGCATCCCAAAGTACTGGGATTATAGGCGTGAATCACTGTGCCCAGCCTATAAAGGGTTTTCTGAGAGATGTGATGGTGGAGCTTTGAGATGGCAAAGACCAGTCTCCCAGTATTTGGAGGTGCTTCTCAGGGACAATGGCTCAGGAGCATGGTGTTCACCTCTCTCTGCTTGATGACCTGAGGCTGCCCAGGAGTGTGGCTGAAGGGAGTTGGGGCTCTGCCCGAGCCACAGAGCAGTGATATTGCACCTGGAGGAAAGGGTGGAGTGGAACACCTGTCAAGGGAGCCCTTGCTGGGCCCCTTCCCAGCTGTTCCTCAAGAAAGGGAAACTGCCAGTGTGATGCTCACTCCAGAGCATCTTCCCTTCAGAACAGAGAAGGAGTAAGGAATGCATCTGACTAGCCATCCAGTCTTGTTTTTGTCTTTCAGAGTTATTTTGGGTATTTTGCGTGCCCATTAATTTAAAAAAAACCCTGTTCATAATTTTATTGTGATGTCCTGAAATTGATAGATGAGTGAAAGGAGAATTAACATATATATATTATATATATATAAATATATATATATATATTTTTTTTTTTTTTTTTGAGGCAGGATCTCACTCTGTTGCCCAGGCTGAGTGCTGTGGCACAATCATGACTAACTGCTGCTTTGCTGTCCCAGGCTCAAACAATCCTCCTGCCTTAGCCTACCGAGTAGCTGGGTCTACAGGTGCACACCACTACACCTGGCGAACATCTTTAATAAAATTGAGTTTTTCCTACCAGATACACAGTATTCAATCTATTCAAGACTTGTTTTGTGCCACTCGGTAGTATTTTAATGATTTTTTTCTTACAGTTCTTGCACACTATTTATTGGTTGCTAGATCTTTTCTCTCTTTGTTTGCTAATATAACAGGAATCTTTTCTCTCATCTTGTTTTCTAATCAGTTGTGTTTTGTGTTCTAGGAAAGCTATTGATTTTTGCATAATATTCTTTTGCGCAGTCACTCTCTTCTCTGAACTTTCTTACTATTTGCAATAGTTTTCAGTTGATTCTCTTAGGTTTTTCTAGCTTTGCAATAATATAATTTAATCTCTTCCTTCTTGATATTTTTAAAGAGATGGGATCTTGCTGTGTTGCCCAGGCAGGAACACAGTGGCTATTCACAGGTGCAATCATAGTGCACCGCAGCCTTGAACTCCTGGATTCAAGGGATCCTCCTGCCTCAGCCTCCTTAGTATCTGGGACTGTAGGTGTGCACCACTGCACCCCTGATTTTTTTATATGTTTTATTTTTTTTTTTGTTGTCAAGTTCCATTTGTAACTGAATGTAAGGCTGCTCGCTGCCTGACAAGCCAAATACTCATTAGGCGAGGTATGGTGAAGCGCCAGCAGTTGAGGAAATGGCCAGGCTCATGCTTCCACAAAACCATTTCAACTTTTTGGGCTAAGGGGATTTAAGAAGGAAAATGTGGTATGGGAAACATATGGGAATGTTGGGTGTGGAGTCTGCTTGTCTCGTTCCAATAGCTATCTTGAGTAATCGCCCCTCCAGAGTCCTGGTTGGCGTCAATTTGACTTTGGCCTGATGGTGATGGAGTAATCATTTGTAACTTTCCCCAAGCAGGAGGATTCTGCAGCTGGGTCTCTATGCCTGGCTTATTTCAGAATTGGTCCCTGGAATTTCTAAGCAAGCATATAATTAGATAAGCAAGCACAGTGCATGGGAGTGCCTGGCAGGAAAAGGAGGAAAACAAGGAGTTTTAAAGTACATTTCAAGGCTATATTTTGAGTTTAGAGAAAAAAAGTTTTAAAATGCATCTTGAAGCTAAGATACTCGGTTACACATTGACACCCTCCCCACCTAACGGGTAATAGTATTTTTGGTCATCCTTAGCTACATTTTTTACTTTACTGGGAATATATCTCTATTTTCCCATTAAGTATGATCCTGGCTTTGATTGTTCTGGTTAGAGTCATCCTGAATGCATCTGGTCTTGAATTTAATTTTTTTTTTTTTTTTTTTTTTTT
>NW_016107496.1:3268115-3294318 GCF_001604975.1 Cebus imitator
CACCCATCTTGGCCTCCCAAAGTGCTAGGATTACAGGTATGACCCACCACACCCAGGCTCTCATTTCTTATTATTTGCTTTCATGCGTTTTATCCTTCCCTGTCCCTCCCCTATGCAATGATTTGGTTAGCTGATGCTTTTATCTTTCCTGATGCTCTATTGCTTTTCGGGTTTCTAATTTAACAATTTCTACATTTATCTTTAAAAAGTCTTTCTTTAGGCTGGGTGCAGTGGCTTACATCTGTAATCCCAGCACTTTGGGAGGCTGAGGTGGGTGGCTTACTTGAGCCCAGGAATTCAAGACCAGCCTGGGCAACATAGCAAAACCCTGTCTCTACTAAAAACACAAAAAATTAGCTGGGTGTTGTGGTGTGCACCTATAGTCCCAGCTATTCTGGAGGCTGAGGTAGGAGGATCGCCTGAGCCCAGGAAGTTGAGGCTACAGTGAGCCATGATTGTGCCATTGTACTCCAGCCTGGATGACAAGAGTGAGACCCTGCCTCAACAACAACAAAAAAAGTCTTTTAAAAGTTTTTTTTGTGGGTCTTTTTCTAACTTTTTGAGTTGGATGCTTAATTCATTTATTTTCATTTTCATATTTATGTATGTAATTTATTTAAAACTATAAAATATGTTTGGTTCTAGTCTTCCGCAGTTTTGGTTGAAAGAGTTGCTTAAGCGTTTAAGAAGTTCTCTTTAGTAGAGTTTTTAAAAAATTTGTTGTCTGGGCATGGTGGCTTATTCCTGTAATCAGCACTTTAGGAGGCCAAAACCAGAGGATCGCTTGAGCCCAGGAGGTCGAGACCCTCTTCTCTACAAAAAAAATACAAAAATTAGTCAGGCATGGTGGCACGTGCCCGTGGCCCCAGCTACTTGGGAGGCTGAGGTGGGAGGATTGTTTAAGCCCAGGACTTCCAGGCTGCAGTGCGCTGTGATGGTGCCACTGTACTCCAGCCTGGGTGACAGTGAGATCCTGTCTCATAAAAACAAAAAATTGTTACTGATTTCAAGACATATTAACTTATGACAACAGGATGTCTTTCACGCTATCAAAATTATTGAGGTTTTTTTTTTTTTGCCTAATAATCAGTTTTGATGAATCGTCCATGAACCATTGAAAAGATGTATTCATTGTTTCCAAAATATAGAATTTAATATATATCAATTAGATAATATGAATTATGTTATTTGGATGTATATCTTTATTTTAAAAAATGTTTTAGTTGATGCATAATAATTGCATACATTTATAGGATACATGTGATATTTTGATACATGCATACAATCAGGGTATTTAGGATATTCATTACCTTGAACATTATTTCTTTGTCTTGGGAATATTTCAAATCTTCTCTTCTAGCTATTTTGAAATATACAATAAATTGTTGTTAACTGTAGTCACACTACTGTGCTATTGGACACTAGAACTTATTTCTATCTAAATCTAGGTTTTCAGCCATTAACCAATCTGTGTTCATTCTCTACCTGTCCCTGCTTTTCCTAGCTTCTGGTAATTATTTGGCTCTCTGCTTCCATAAGATGAACTTTTTTTAGCTCCCACATGAGTGAGAATATACGATATTTGTCTTTCTGTGCCTGGCTTATTTCACTTAACAAATGACATCCAGTGCCATCCATGTTGCTGAGAACAATAGAAATTCATTCTTTTTTATGCTTAATAGCATTCCATTGTGTATAAATACCACATTTTCCTTATTCATTCATCCATTGATGGACACTTAAGTTGATTCCATATCTTGGCTATTGTGAATAGTGCATGGAGATGCAAGTATCCCTTTGAAGTACTGATTTCCTTTCCTTTGGATAAATACCCAGTGATCAGATTGCTGGATCACATGGTAGCTCTATTTTTGTTTAAGAAACCTCCATACTGTTTCCCATAATATCTGCACTAATATACATTATTACTAGCCGTTTATAAGAGTACCCTTTTCCCTGCATCTTCACTGACATTTGTGTGTGTGTGTGTGTTTTGGTCTTTTTGTTAATAGCCATCCTGGCTGGGGTGAAATGATATATTATTGTGGTTTTTATTCACATTTCTCTAACAGTTAGTGATACTGAGCATTTTTTCACATACCTGTTGGCTATTTGTATGTCTTCTTTTGAGAAATGTCTACTCACATCTTTTGTCCTTTTTTTGGGGGATTATTTGTTTGTTTATTATTTTTAAAGCAAGCATCTTTATTGGAATAATGTATCAATATATGCTGATAATCAGACAATACCAATCAGACAATACTGACTTCTTTATTTATTTTATTTATTTTTTTAAGAGATGGGGTTTCACCATGTTGGCCAGGATGGTCTTGATCTCTTGACCTTGTGATCCACCCACCTCGGCCTCCCAAAGTGCTGGGATTACAGGCGTGAGCCACCTTGCCCAGCTTTTTCTTTTTTTCTTTTTTTTTGGGGGGGGGATTATTTGTTTTATATCTTGCTGTTGAGTTCTTTATATATTCTGGATATTAGTTCTTTGCTGGATGAAGACTTTGCAAATAATTTCTCCCATTCTACAAGTTGTCTCTTCACTCTGTTAATAGTTTCCCTTGCTGTGAAGAGCTTTTTACTTTAATATAGTCCTATTTGTCTGTTTTTGTTTTTGTTGCCTATGCTTTTGAAGTCTTAGCCATGAAATCTTTTGCCTAGATCCATGTCCTGAACCATTTCCTGTATGTTTTCTTCTAGTAGTATTTATAGTTCCTGGTCTTACATTTCAGTCTTTAATTCATCTTGAGTTAATTTTTGTATATGGTAAAAGATAGGGTACAGTTTCATTCTTCTGCATATGGACAGCCAGTTTTCCCAGCACCATTTATTGAAGAGGGTTGTTCTTTCCCCAGTGCATGTTCTTCATGCCTTTGTTGAAAATCAGTTGGCTGTAAATATGTGGATTTATTTCTGGGTTCTCTATTCTATTTCATTGGTCTGTGTGCCTGTTTTTATACCAATACCATGCTGGTTTTCCTTACTGTAGCTCTGTGGTATATTTTGAAGTCAGGTAGTGTGATGCCTCCAACTACGTTCTTTCTGCTCAGGATTGCTTTGGCTATTTGGGATCTTTTTTGGTTCCAGACAAATTTTAGGATTATTTTTGCTGTTTCTGTGAAAAATGTCATTGGTATTTTTATAGGGACTGCATTGAATCTGTAGATTGTTTTGGGTAGTATGGTTATTTTAACAATATTAATTCTTCCCATCTATGAGAATGGGACAGCTTTCTGTTTGTGCCCGCTTCCATTTCTTTCATCAGCATTTTGTAGTTTTCTTGCAGAAATCTGTCACCTCCTTTGTTAAATTTATTCCTTTATTTTTTTGTAGCTATTGTAAATGAGATTGCTTTCTTCACCTATTTTTCAGCTAGTTCATTATTGGTATATAAAAATGCTACTGATTTTTTATATGTTTACCTTGTATACTGCAATTTCACTGACTTTGTTGATCAGTTCTAAGAGTTTTCTGGTGGAGTCTTTAGGTTTTTCTACATTGAAGATCATGTCATCTGCAAAGAGGGAAAGTTTGACTTCCTCTTTAATCTGAATGCCTTTTATTTGTTTCTTTTGCCTGATTGCTCTGGCTAGGACTTACAGTAATATGTTGATAAGAGTGGGATGGATGTAGTGGCTTACACATGTAATCCTGGCATTTTGGGAAGCCCAAGGAGGTGGATTGCTTGAGCCCAGGAGTTTGAGACAGCCTGGGCAACATAGTGAGCTCTCATCTCTACAAAAAATCATAAAACAAGGTAGGAAGATCGCTTCCTACCTGAGTCTGGGAGGTTGAGGTTGCAATGAGTTGTGATTGCACCACTGTACTCTCACCTGGATGACAGAGTGAGATCCTACCTCAAAAAAAAAAAAAAAATAGTGTTGAAAGTGAATATCCTTGTCTTATTCTAGTTCTTAGAGAAAAGGTTTTCAGCTTTTCCTCATTCAGTATATTAGCTGTGGATTTATTATATGTGGCCTTTATTATATCGAGGTAATTTATTATATGTGGCCTTTAATATATGGAGGTATGTTCCTTTTATGCCTAATATGTTGAGAGTTTTTATCATGAAAGGATGTTGGATTTTACCAAATGCTGTTTTAGCATCTATGGAAATAATCATATGCTTTTTGTCCTTCATTCTGTTAATGTGATGTATATTGATTTGCATATGTTCAGCCATTCTTGCATCCCTGAGATAAATCCCATTTGATCATGATGCATTATCTTTTTGATGTGTTGTTGGATTTGGTTTGATTTTATTGAGGGTTTTTGCATGTATGTTCATCAGGAACATTGGCTTATAGTTTTCTTTGTTGTTGTTGTTATGTCCTCATCTATTAGGTTGATGCAAAAATAATTGTGGTTTTTGCCACTGGGAGGAAAAAAGGCAAAAACCGCAATTATGTTTGCACCAACCTAATTTTGGTATCACAGTAATGCTGGCCTCATAGAATGAGTTAGAGAGAATTCCCCATTCTTCGATTTTTTTGGAATAGTTTGAGAAGAATTGATGTTAGTTCTTCTTAAGTTATTATAGAAGAACTTATAGAATTATAAGTTCTTCTATATAAGTTCTTAATTATAGAATTCAGCAGTAAAGCCACCCAGTTCTGGGCTTCTCTTTGTTGGGGGATGTTTTTATTACTGATTCAATCTTGGTAATTGGTACTGCTCTGTTCTGGTGTTCTATTTCTTCCTGGTACAATCTTGGTAGGTTGTAGGTGTTCAGGAATTTATCCATTTCCTTCAGGTTTTCCAATTTGCGAGCTTTACTTATTTTTTCTCTTGCTGTGTCACAGGCTGACAGAGGTAAAATAAGCTTTTCTCAGAATAACGTGTGCTGATTTTTCCTTGTATGTACAGTAAACTTTGTTTTATATCTTTGCTGCTATGTTATTTGTTTACTCATATATTTGTTATATCATCATTGTAATGAAAACCTTTACTGTTATAAAGTGCTTTTCTTGGACATAAATATGGAAATAACAGACACTGGGGATGCCAAAAGGGGAGAGGGTAGCAGGGAGGCGAGCACTGAAATTTACCAATCAGGTACGGTGTTCACCAGTTGAGAAATGGACATACTAGAAGCCCAGTCCCCACCATTACACAATATACCCATATAAACAATATGCAAATGATGCTCAAATCTAAAATAAAATTAAATATAAAAATAAGGTGCCTATCTTTGTCTAGTTTAATAATTTTCACCTTGAAATCAATATTATCAGAAGGTAAGAGCATGACTTCTACTATCTTTCTTTTCTAAAATTTACTTGATATACCTTTGCTCATTCTTTTATCTTTCAAACTTTCTGAGTTACCTTGTTTTAGCCATGACTCATATTCTGGGAATAATCTGTACTTTTGGCATTTTGCCAGTTTAGGACTGGCGATGTCCTGAGTAGTACCTGCTGGCCCAGGGAATTTGGAATTTGTCTGTTTCATGGAGGTCTTTTTTTTTTTTTTTTTTTTTTGAGAATTTGCGTTTTTGAAAATGTCTCTATTTCACTTTCATTCTCTCCCACCTTTTCTGGCCCTTTATTTTCCAACTTTTAATTGTAGAAATTTTGAAACAAAGAGATGCTAAAACACAAGGACAATAGGCTGGGTGAGGTGGCTCTTGC
The DNA here is from genome assembly GCF_001604975.1 of Cebus imitator. Classification (NCBI taxonomy): domain Eukaryota; kingdom Metazoa; phylum Chordata; class Mammalia; order Primates; family Cebidae; genus Cebus; species Cebus imitator. Next base: position 3,273,755 of record NW_016107496.1, read on the forward strand.
CTATAATCCCAGCACTTTGGAAGGCTGAGACACACAGATCTGTTGAAGCCACGTGTTTGAAACCAGTGTGGTCAACAGGGTGAAACCCCGTCTCTACTAATAATACAAAAATTAGCTGGGTGTGGTGGTGCACACCTGTAATTTCAGCTACTTGGGAGGTTGAGGCACGAGAATCACTTGAACTCAGAAGGCAGAGGTTGCAGTGAACCAAAATCGTGCCACTGCACTCCAGCCTGAGCAATAGAGTGAGACTCTGTGTCAAAACAAAACAAAAAACAAAACAAAACAAAATAAGGACAATGAACATCCATGAAGCTTCCACTAGATTCCACATTGTTAACATTTTGGCATATTTGCTTTATTTATTTTTATATATCTATTTAGGCATATCTATCTGTTTCTATATCTGTATTGCTGTATCATTCAAAAGTAAGTTGTAGACATCGTGATACTGTACCTTAACACTGCAGCATGCATCGCCTAAGAGTAAGAATTGTCTCCTGACAGGCGCAGTAGCTCATACCTATAATCCCAGCATGCTGGGAGACCAAGGTAGGTGGATTGCTTGAACTCAGAGGTTCAAAACCAGCCCGGGTAACACAATGAAACGTTGTCACTACAAAAAATACAAAAATTAGCTAGCTGTGAGTGTGCCTGTAGAGTCAGCTACTCAGGAGGTTGAGGTGAGAGGATCACTTGAACCCAGGAGTTTGAAGCAAGATCTTACCAGATTGGGCAACAGAGTGAGATCCCCTTTCTCAAAAAAAGAGAGAAAGAATTGTCTCCTACATAACCATATTACCATCATCACATATGAAAATTAATCGTTGTGGAAGTCTTTTTTTTTTTTTCTTTTTGAGATGGAGTTTCGCTCTTGTTACCCAGGCTGGAGTGCAATGGCGCGATCTCGGCTCACTGCAACCTCCGCCTCCTGGGTTCAGGCAATTCTCCTGCCTCAGCCTCCTGAGTAGCTGGGATTACAGGCACGCGCCACCATGCCCAGCTAATTTTTGTATTTTTAATAGAGATGGGGTTTCACCATGTTGACCAGGATGATCTCAATCTCTTGACCCCGTGATCCACCCGCCTCGGCCTCCCAAAGTGCTGGGATTATAGGCGTGAGCCACCGCGCCTGGCTTTTATTTCTTTATATTTGAGAAAGGATCTTGCTCTGTCACGCAATGCAGTGGCACGATCACAGCTCACTGCAGCCTCGACCTCCCTTGCTCAAGTGATCCTCCCACCTCAGTCCTCTGAGTAGCTGAGACTACAGGTGTGCAACACCACAGCTGGCTAGTTTTTGTGTGTTTTTTTTTGTTTTTTTTTGTACAGATGGGGTCTGCCTATGTTGCCCAAGCTGGTCTCTAACTTTTAGGCTCAAACGATCATCCCGTCTTGGCCACCCAAAGTGTTGGGATTACAGGCATGAGCCACCGTGCCTGGCTGGGAGTCTTTTTAAATTGTGCATTCCATTGCTAAAAGTTCTCCTGGTAGTCTGGAATTACAGGGATGCAAGTGGCTTGCTGGAAACAGTAATCTTATCCTGATCATGCCTTGTCTGAAGAAGATGAGAAAGAGGGAAGGTATCATAATGGGCTATGAGAATTTGAAGAGCTGTCATGTAGAAGAGTGAGCAGACTTGCCTTTAGAGCTACAGAGGAGAGCATTTGGAATGAAGAGTGGAAGTTTCAAGGAGGAAAACTGAACATGGAATGGGGCTGCCAGCCTCATTCAATGGTGAGTACTCTGTCACTAGAAATATCCAAGGAAAATCATGTGGCTCCTTATCTGGGATGCAGTGGAGGGGAATTGTGTTGGATAGGAACTGGTCTATAGAACTTTTAAGTTTATTCCAAGAATTATTAGGGGGCAGGGACAGGTTCCAGAGAGACCCAAAACGATATACAGTTTATAATCGAATTATAATGGCTCTAGTTCATTTTACCTACCTCAAACAAAGCTGATTATCCTAATGTGTTTTAAAATTACTTTTTTTCCTCTGTTATTTGTTGGCTAGCCATCTCATAGCTCTGGTTTTTGGTAAATCTAGCAAATACTCTTTCTTTTTTTTTTTGAGACAGAGTCTCACTCCATCACCAGGTGCCAGGCTGGAGTGCAGTGGCGTAACCTCGGCTCAGTGCAACCTCTGCCTCCCGGGTTCAAGCAATTCTCCTGCCTCAGCCTCCCGAGTAGCTGGGACTACTGGCACACACCACCACGCCCAGCTAATTTTTTTGTATTTTTAGTAGAGACGGGGTTTCACCATGTTGATCAGGATGGTCTCGATCTCTTGACCTGGTGATCTGCCCACCTCGGCCTCCCAAAGTGCTGGGATTACAGGCGTGAGCCACCGCGCCCGGCGCAAATACTCTTTCTTATATTTTCTGTTGATTTGCAGAAAGGACCAAATAATTCTGCCTTCTTTGGGGAGGAGGCTGGCCTTTTCAATTTGGTAAAATGTTAGAGATAGAAAAAAGAGAAATGAAATAAATTCACATTTTATCTCTATTTCTTTTTGCCCCAGTCCCAATGTATGAATGGTATCTTTTCTTTTTTATTAACTGCAAAATGAAAGGTCTCAAGGGAAGCATCACTGGAAGTAACAGTAACTTGGATTGAATTTATACGCATGCCAGATAATATGCTTCAGTAACAGTTATTTTCAGAACTCCATGGGAGTTTGTTCAGTAAACTAATGAACGGGTGTCACCAACAAGCTTTCCAAAGTGGAAATTACATGAAAACTCTCATCTTATGGGAAAGGGTAACAGAAGAGAAACCCTGGGCTTTTGCTTGTGGGGGTGGGGTTAATGTCAGCTCTAAAGGAGATTCACATTTTTACTGTTTCATTGAAGGCAATTCAATTTTATGCAGGAAATGGCTGGATGGAATTATATTTCTAGGAAGCCACAGAATTAAGTGGAAAGCTTTAGTAGTTCTTAATTTACTGGCCTGGGCAAGTCCCTACCCCTAGCTACATTTCCACTTCCTAGACTTTAAATGTTCTGTGTACATTTACAGATCCATCGAAGATAAATGAGATAGCAGTGATTACAAATGTCAGGTGTTGAATCTGCTGCCACCTTAAAGCTATTCCAGATCTACGGGCTCAAAGTGAAGTAAGAACTTCCCTACTTAGCATAATACTTAGTATAACAAGCTCAGGAGGTCTTATCCCCGAGTAGATAAGATGTGGAGTGAAATCACTTTAAATAGACCTGAATTCTAAGCAGGGTTAGGTTTGGTTAGATGTGGATAAGATAAATGTATTGACTATGAATGTGTTCAGCTCTGGTATCAAGAACTTGGCAAGTGGTCCTTGGTTAACACCTGCTGCTTTCAAATTTCTGAATGGCTTCCCATCTGGATCTGGAAGTCCTACAGCTTTTTTCCTCCAAGGCCTATTCTTGACTTGCAGATGACAACAGTTTTTTATAGCCTGCTTTTCTGTTTTGTTCTGCTCCCTCTGGAGGTCCCTTCCCCTACCTCTGCCTCTGTCCAAATATCTTAACAGTGATTCCAAAGAAGGCAGAAGCCAGGTTTTGCCATTTCACTCATATTCCGCCCCAGAGCCTCACTCAGTCTGAAGCAAAGTGTAACTGAGTGCAGTGTAACGAGGTTCTGTGGATGATGTTGATGATGACGAATGGTGGCGAGTGATTTTCACAGCCAGGAGCTTGGCTCTCGGCTTTTGTGGCGCCTCAGACTCTTCCCTGAGATGTGTAGTGTTCCAGGCTGGCAGCATGCTGTGAACAATGAAAATTGTACTCTGTAGTCTCTTTCAATGTGCTGTGACTTGGCAAGGGCTGAAAGCAGATCATGCACCTGCATAACCTTTTCAGCTTGACAAAGACTCTCACTCCCCCTCTTGCCCCTCCCTTGCACAGGAAATGCTCCCAGACAACAGCATGAATAAGCCCTAATTAAGTCTGTCCTCGGATCCTGACGTCTTTTCCTCCAACCACATCTTGGGTTTAGATGTGTATGTAAGAGGAAAGTGGAGAAATAAAATCAGATATAAGATGCAGATGGAAATCAGGAGCTATCTCATGGCAAGTAAAGCCTAAGACCTTGGCCCTGGTGGCCCTGTGGACAGTTCACACAGAATAAGAGACATGGTAAACTGATGGAGGAGTTTAGATGCTTTTGATGGAAAAATTGGTTGCAAATTATTTAAGATCATTTTCTCAGATTTTTTGAGTTTCTTATATTTGTGTATGTCTCCGAATAGAAGAATTTCAGTGTCTTTCAGGATATTTAAGGATCATATACATAAGGTGCCTCATACTTCCTTGAGAAGTCTATGAACACATCCTCACAATTATATGCAAAATTTTGGGCTTTGTGTAGCTATCTGAAAAGAGAATCCATAGATTTTGTAATGTTGCCAGGGAGTTCAAGACCTATTTCTTTCCCCAAAGTTTAAGAACCACTGATATTATGGAAGAAAAAGAGGTCGGGCATGGTGGCTTACGTCTGTAATCCCAGCACTTTGGGAGGCCAAGGCGGGTGGGTCACCTGAGCTCAGGAGTTCGAGACCAGCCTGGCCAGCATGGTGAAATCCTGTCTCTACGAAAATACAAAAATTAGCTAGGCATGATGGCACATACTTGGGAGGCTGGGGCAGGAGAATTTCTTGAACCCAGCAGGTGGAGATTGCAATGAGCTGAGATTGTGCCACTGCACTCTTGCCTGGGAAACAGAGCAAGACTCCATCTCCAAAAAAAAAAAAAAAAAAAAAAGAGAAAGAGAGAATGAGTCTAAAACAAAATCTGGAAGGATGGCCACGTCAGGAAGCCACAAAGAGAAAATGGAGCCTATAAATGTTGGAGAATGATGAAATTCCCAAGCATCCCCATGGGAGATAGTAGGGTGGTGAAGCTTATGCACTCTGTAAATCATTTCCTCTGAGCTCATGGTTTAGAGTCTCCATCTATTAATTGTGCTGGCTGTGTGACCTGGGGAAGTTACATCTGTAAGCCTCAGTTTTCTAATCTATTTAGTGGGATGATAGTGCCTACCTCAGAGTTGTTGCAAGGACGAAGTGAGGCCATCCATGTAGCATGCCTCCCTGCCTCCCTCTTGGTATGGTATGTGTGTGTGGTTGCTGCCTCTACATATGTATTTTCCATTTTCTTGTCCACTTTATGCCTCTTTCTAGGATGACTGAAGGCTCCAGAAGTCTCTGAGTTCTGTTCTGCTATTTGTTTTTTTAAAAAATTTTCTGCCTTCTTTAGAAAAATCATCAGTGTGAGATGGTGTCCTTGGCTGAATACCTCCAGCTCCTCCAGAACCTGTCTGGGGGCCAGGCTGAGAATCACATATTTGCGCTTTTCTAACCAGGGCAGGGAACAGTAGTGGTTAGGAGCCTTGTGCCCAGAGCCAAGAGAACCAGCTTTTTTTTTTTGGGAAGAAGAGACCAAATTATCCCTGGGAGGGTAGAGCCTATCTTCTGCAGTGCCCCAGATAGCAGCAGCCTCAGCTGCTGCCTTTGTGGTCTACTTCCTTTTGTAATTTGCACATTAGGCCAGAAGATGGGGCTCTTGACCCTGGAGTCAAGGGCCAGCGACTCTGACTTTTTCCACATTTGAACTGGAGAGAAGTCAGATCCACCAGAGCTCCCAAGAATCACCTCTACTCAATTCCTTTCCCTACCCTACCTACTCCACTTCTGCCATGACTGGGACCTGCCTTCCAGGCGAGTGGGGGATGTGGGCACATCTTTGGCCGCTGTCCTTGGCTCCCCCTGAATGTGACCACGTTGCCAGAGTCAGTCTTTCTGACCCCCTGCCTCAGGTTTCCCCCTCTAATCCATTGTCCCCTAATGGCAGATTTGGAAATGGTACCTTTTTTCCTTTTTTTTTTAAAAGGCTGAGTCTCACTCTTGTTGCTCAGACTGGAGTGCAATGGCGTGATCTCGGCTCACTGCAGCCTCCACCTCCCAGGTTCAAGCGATTCTCCTGCCTCAACCCCCCAAATAGCTGGCAATACAGACGTGTCACTATGCCCAGCTAATTTTTTTGTATTTTGAGTAGAGATAGGGTTTCATCATGTTGGCCAGACTGGTCTCGAACTCCTGACCTGATCACTCAGGTGATCAGCCTGCCTCGGCCTCCCAAAGTGTTGAGATTACAGGCATGAGCCACTGTGCCTGGTAGATGGTACCATTTTTACAGGCCAATACAACATAGTGGTCAAAAACTCTAGAATCAGAGAGCTTGCCCTAACTTATCTCCTCAGGTGAATCTTTCCCCACTTCCTCAGAGAAGCTCTCCCTATTCCATGCCAGTTACTCTTTATCACATAACGCTTTATTTACTTAATAGTAGTGATTATAACTAGTGATTATCTTGCTTGATGACTTGTTTACTTTCTTTCTCCCACTCTATTGTAAGGCTCATGAGGCCAAGGACACTGTTTGTCTTAATTGCTGTTTTCCCAACACCTAACACAGGGCATGATACATAGGTTCTCAGCAAGTGTTTTGAATTAATAGATGAATAACGGAATCCCAGCTTCATGACTGCCTGACCTTGAGAAAGTTGCTTAACTTCAATGAGTCTCAGTTTTCTTACCTGTGAAATAGAAAAAGAGTAGAGACATTATGACTGTTAAATGATACAATGCCTTTATACCACTAAACCCATGTTCTGGTGCATGGAAATTTTCCCTAAAGCCTTCAGTGTCCTACTTTTTATCATATAAGAAAAATAAAGTCTGAATGAGTTAGCTAGATCTCCACAATTTGATCACAGCCTTTCCTTTTTTTTTTTTTTTTTTCCTGAGACAGGTCTCCCTCTGTCACCCAGGCTGGAGTGGAGTGGTGCTGAAGCCTCTCCTGGGCTCAGGTGATCCTCCCACCTCAGCTTCCTGAGGGGCTGGGACTACAGGTGCATGCCACTATGCTTGGCTACTATTTTTGGATTTTAAAAATAGTGATGGAGTTTCTACATGTTGCCCAGGTTGGTCTCGAACTGCTAGGTTCAAGGGATCCACTTGTCTTGACCTCCTAAAGTGCTGGGATTACAGGCGTGAGCCACCGTGCCCAGCCCACAGCCTTTCTCTATCACAACTTTTACTTCCCACTGCTCTTCTTATTAACTTTCTGCTTTGGCCCAAATTGTGGCTACCATGAATGGGTCATTGTGCATTATTATTCTTAAGTCTTTAACTAAGATTTGAGATGCTTGCTCTTCTTACCTTGGGTCAACTAAATCTTACCCATGTTTTCAGACTTAACTCAAATCCATGTCCTTTGTGAAACCTTCATGAAGATCATTTTCTCTTCTGAATTTTTGTAATCTTTGTGGTTTATATATATTACTCATTAACATATATCCTGTTTCCCTGATTAGTCTGTTAAGCTCCCTTGGAGATATGTAGTTTAGATTTCTCTGCCTCTACAGTGTTACTTGGGCCTGTTCATTAGTAGGTGTTCAATACATTTTTTTATTAGATTGAATTAAAAGCATACTTATTTACTAAGTACTTTCTATGTGCCTGTCAGTCTTTGAGGTTCTGTTGAGTATACAGAAGGGCATAAAAAATAATCATTGCTTTCAAAGAACTTGCAATATTCTAGTAAACTAAAGTCAACATATAAAGTACTTAAATAACCACAGCATGGCAACTGCTTTAAGAAAGGTATGAAGTGCTTTGAGAATTCTGGGGAGGGTGAGATAACATCTGTTAGGGGTGTCAGGGACAGCAGAATAAAGAAAGGCTTCTTGGAAGAGGTGGCCTTTGAGATTAACTTTGAAGGATGGTTAACATTTTGATGGGCAAAAATGGGGATGAAGGTAGAATGTGAATTCCAGATTCATGATGACAGGATTAGTAAAGAGATGGATGGAGTATGTGGTAATGAACACTAAAACTCAGAGACTAGACATGAGGCTTATATAAGACATCAGAAATACAATTCTGCTTCAGGGATACTGAAGCCCAACCTTGTTTCCAATTTCAGGACCAGTGCAAGGGATGGTAAACAGGGATGGAAACTTTTACCATGTATCGGACTATGTTCCCCAACTGTAGTTTCTTTGGAGGCTGATAATTATTTGCAACAATTCTTCCCCCACCCTCCACCCCCCCCAAATTTGGACCTACCTGAAGTCTGGTATGATAGTGCATATGAAACAAAAGGCCCATTTCTTTTTCTTGGGGAGAGAGGGTTGCTTCAATTTTAGCCAGCCTCTATTATAAATCCAAATCAAATTGAATGCATTATTCATGATAGTCTAACCTTTTGTTAGGTCAGTAGTTCTGTTAAATAATAATTTGCCTTAGATCATTTCCTGGAAAAGTTGGAAGTCTTTTTGTGGAATCGCTTCAACAGTCATCCTTAGCTTAACCCTGTCTGTGCTTTTTGCTTCTGACTTGGGACTCAAGAAGAAGACCTAAGTCATAGTAAGTCTGTGAGGGGGCCTGACACTGCCTGCCTTCTTCACTTTAATGCTCTTCAATCTGACCATTAGCTCAGGGAAAAACAATTAATTTTAGAAGGCCCTCTCCCCTCATCCGCAATTACTTCCTCCTGCAATTGCGAAGGATGCTTCCCTGGAATTTAAACATCATCTCCCAAGGAATGAAATCAGAATAGGCAGAACCGACACTTTCTCAGTTTTCAAGGGTCAGGTGCAGCTGCAAATAGAAGCAGAGATTTTCTAGCACGCAGTTGGAAGGACCTTCACGCCCAGAGGCCCCCGAAGGGAGGGAGGCGGTTTCCTCGGCAACCGGGCCCAGGAGCGGTTGGCTCCCCGGCTCCTCCCCCTCCCCCGCGGTAGCCCAGGGTACCGCCGGACAGCGTCCTCCTGTGATCCGAGCCCTGATTGGCTGCATAGGCCGCTCGCTGATTGGCTGCGGCAGATGCCTAGCGGGCCTGTGGCTATGGAGGCGGCGGCGGTTGATGGTTGACCGTTGGCTCCGGGGTAGGGGTCGCCGTTCGAGTGATCTGCTCAGACCCGACCAGAGGGCGCGGGCTGCTGACGCTCGGCCTCGAGCCCGCGGGGGAGACCTAGTTCGGCTCCACCATGCCGGCCGCCGGGAGTAACGAGCCGGACGGCGTCCTCAGCTATCAGGTAGGGCTCCGCCTCCCGCGCCTCCCGCCCCTCCCCGGGGCGCAGCCTTCTCATCCTCTGCCCACCCTCCTCCCTTCTGCCCCGAGCCCAGCTTCCCAGGCCGTTCCCTGAGGGCGAGGGGAGGCCAGCCCGGGACACCAGGGGGCGCTCCGGGCGGTTGGGGATCAGGCCGGGGCTGCGAGAGGGTGACCTTGGGCCGAACCTGGGAGCTGGCCCATCTCTGCCGCATCCCTAGCGCCGCCTGCCCAGGAGCCCTGACAGCCGGCGGGCGGCAACCTCTTGTTCTCCTCGCGTCTTTCTGTGAAAGGGGCCGGCGTCTGGCCTCGCGTGGTCCTGCCCGAACGTGGGCAGAAAGGATAGCCAGGGACCTTGCTCTGGTGGGGCACGTCTTCTCTTTGTGTTTTTATCTCTGGAGGTTTCAGAAAAGACTGTGGAGGCTGGGACCAATCCCTGATAGGGTGACCTGGTTTGTGACTCCCACTTGCCCATTGCACAGGCACCTGAAAACTTCTGGATAGGGACTACAAACTGGGCTGAGGATGTGTGGAGGGGTCAGGAACAGGTGATAAGAAAAGCAGGGTGAAGCAACTGATATTAGAACTGTTGGCGGCTAATGTAAGGAAAAGCATTGGACTAAGTGTTAGAGTCTGTAGGTTGAAATCCTACCTCTGCCTCACACAGACTTGGTGACCTTGAGTAAGTCACTTGCCTCTTTGAATCTCAGTTTCCCCAACTATTAAAATGGGAACAGTAATGTCTGCTTTGCTTGCTTAACAGAGTTGTTCTGAGGATCAAAGGAAGTGCTACTTTTGAAAGGGCTTTGTGAAGTAATGTTTATTGTGTGACAGTGAGTGAGTGGCAGCCCATTGAGATGTGTTCTGGGGTCATAACACACAGGGCCATTTGGAGCCTATGCCAAGGAAGTTGACATTTATCTGAGGAACAAGGAGAAGCCACTGGAGGGGTTTAAGTCGAGAAGAGAGGGGCCTCTCCTAACCAGGAGAAAGAGAGAGGTCATGAGAGAGCAAATGAGATCATCAACAGATTTTCCTATTGAAAGATTTCTCTGACTGTGGTGGGGAGAACAGCTTGGAACAGAAGTGAGGACACAGTGTCCTTAACATGCAGAATGTGTACAGGTTTTATCACTGAGGTCATGATGACACTTAGGTTTCTGTTAGTGTTGTGTGACATTAATAATTCTTGAGTACTTCTGGAGTAGGATAGAAAATATCTCCTTTATATCTAGTTTGTGAAATTTACATGGGTGGTAGGGTGAGGAGAAGAAGAAAAGGAATACATTGGAAACAGTAGGACCTCTTGAAGGCTGGAGTCGGGCAAATGGGAACTTGAGAGATAGGGAGGAAAAGAGAATGACGGTGGAAGGAGGAAGGGAAATGGGGATGACTCAGGGGAGTGACAGTCAACTGATTGGCAATGACCAACTAAGCCTTCTGTGTGCCAACTAGGCTGTGTGGAGATGGGCCTTGTAAAGTGAGTAGATTGTATAACTTGATGTAAACAGAGAGGTTCCAGACATCACATCTAAATATCATAAGGCTGTGATATTTTGTAAGATGTGAGCTACTGCCCTAGCCTTCTAATAGTTCCCTCTGCCTTCTTTCTTGCCTTTCTGTAAGTCTGCTCTCCACATGGCAGCTGCAGGGAGCTTTTAAAAAACACAAATCAGATCATGTCATGTCTTATCTTGAAACCCTTCAGTGGCTTCCTGGTGCATTTAAAATCCAAACTCTTTTATCATGGCCTACCAAGCCTGAATCCAATCAGGGCCACCTTCCCAGGACTGCCTCTCTTCCACTCTCTTTCTTGCACCTCCTCCGGCTTTCTATTTCTTCAATATAGCAGGAGCTTTGTTCTTGTCATCCCCTCTGCTTAGAATGCTGTTTTACCAAGGACTTCTCATGATTCAACTGGAATGTCATTTCCTCAGAGTGGCTTTCTCTGATCTTCAACCCAGACACTCTCTTTAAGATGATCCTGTTTTCTTATAACATATGACTTATCTGAAATGTTCTTTTGGTTTCTTGTCTATTATCATCTCAGTTAGAAGCTTCTTGAGGGCAGGAGACAGGCAGAAAAATCTTATCATCTAGCATGGTGCCTAGTATAAAATTGGTACTCAATTGCATGAGTGAATGAACACTGCTCTGGTATCCAAAACCAGGTGCCTCCCCTTGAGGAGCTAATGATCTAGTCAGGATTGGCACAAAGCAACAGACCACCATCCCTTCAATACACAACATCTCGTCCCTCTACGCTGCTGTGCCTTTGCTCAGGCATTCAATCTGGAAAACCTTTCCCCTCCTCCCCGCCTAGAAAATTCCATTTTAACCTTCAAGGTCTGGCCCCATATCATTCTATTATATTCGTCACTTGCTCTCCTCTGCTCACAACACCTACCAAGTGCTACCTTCCCCCAACTCTTACTTATGGAATATACATATTCATCTCCGCTTTTCAGCTGACAGCTCCATTTGTTGTTACTGTTAACTTTATTGAGTGCTTGCCATGTGCCAGGCACCATGTTAAGTGTTTTCCATGCATTGCCTCACTTAATGCTCTCTACAACCTGAGAATTATGCAACTTTGTTATTGTTTTCCAAATGAGAAAAGAAAGATAATAAAGAGGTTAAGTAATTCTAAATGCCAGAGTTGCTTGTGGCCCTGCCAGACCCAGGGCTGTGTCTCTCCAAAGGATGTGCCCTTAATCACTGTGCATTAGTGGGGCTGAGTCTTTGATGCCTATATCAGTACCTGGCTTTGAATAAGCTCTTACTAAGTGTTTGGGAAGACAGGATGGGAAGAGACTGGAATGAGGGAGGCCAGTGGTGTAATTCAGGATGAGTTCATGAAGACCTGCATTATTGATCATTTTGATGAGGGGGTCTCACTCTGTTCACCAGGCTGGAGTGCAGTGGTGTGATCTTGGCTTGCTGCAGCTTTGACCTCCTGGGCTCAAGTGATCCTTTCACCTCAGCCTCCCTAGTAGCTGGGACTACAGACACGAACCTCTATGCCCAGTTATTTAAAACAATTTTTTTATAGAGACAGAATCTCACTACGTTGCCCAGGCTGGTCTTGAATCCCTGGTCTCAGGTGATCTTCCCCCCTCGGCCCCCTGAAGTGCTGGGATTATAGGCATGACCACCACGCCCAGATGGTTATTGAAATTTTAAGAGTCAATGAGCTTTTAATGGGGGGTAGTAATAGAGGAAGGAAGTCAGAAAGCTTTAAGGAAAGCCCCTACTTTGGACTGGAACTGGGGACACCTGGTAGCTTCATGGTTCTCCTGATAGTACTTTCAGAACCAAGCAGAAGGAAGTGCTGAAAGAGAAAACTGGTGAGGTTGGAACCCTCAGCATTTGAGCCAAGTGGTGCTGGGAACTGAAGGAAAGTTCAGGGAGGGTGAAAGTGGTAGATGAGGAAGCAAGTAAATTTGGGCAATTACCAAGGCTTTTATGTGGATCAGGTCTGCTCAGAATGGAGAATTTTGCAGAAATCTTCAGAATAATAACCCCTGGTAAGTGGGCGATAATTGAGAAATATGGCTGATGGGAATAGAGTTACACCCCGTGTCTTATGATGGTCCTGAAAAAGCTCTAAGAAGAGCTCTGAAGGAGACCTGGATTCTAGTGCCCAGTGACTGTGGCACATGTTGGAGCTCAGTACATATTTGCTGAGCGAATGAATGAATGGCTCTGTAGGCAGTGGGTCAACTTTTCTGAGGGTCAGTTTATGGTAAGCAGTCAGTAAATATTTGCTCAATGTTATTGAACAAAAATATCAACTGTAGATAGCAGTTTCTCTTCTTACCACATTGCACATACCCCTCCACCCTCTCCTCACACATACTAGGTATTCTCTCCATATGTGAGAATTGGGGAACCTGTGGGCATCCTTTTTATCTGGTTTTCCCAGATCTACTGGGAAGCTTCAGCAGGAAAGATGTGGGCTGACTTGCCAAGCAGAGACTTGAGCAGAGAACTGGGGACAATTTAGACAGATTCACTTCCTTCAAAATCTGTAGATAATCGCCTTAGCTTATGGTTTGCCTTGGCAGGGTAGACAGGGTCATGGTAGTAATCAGGACACAGAAAAGCAATTGTGTCTATTCTAAATCTGCTGCCAGGTAACAGCAATGGATATTAGATAATAGAGAAGCTGGTTGTTTCCCATAGGTAGTAACAAGTATACTGGTCCTGGTCTTGGTAGTCAGGAAGTCGTATGTATTTGTTTTCGATTTCTGCATAACAAATCACAACATATTTAATAGCTTAAAAAACACAAATTTATCATCTTACAGTTCTGTAGTTCAGAAATCTGATAAAGGTCTCGCTGGACTAAAATCAAAATGTTAGCGGGACTGTTTCTTTCTGGAGGTTCTAGGAGACATTTGTTTCCTCACCTTTTCTGTCTTCTAGAGACTGCCTGCATACCTTGGCTCATAGTTCCCTTCCTCCATCTCCAAAGCCAGAAACGTATCATCTCTCAGAACCTGCTTTCGTCCTCACATCTTTCTCTGTCTTTAGTCTTCTGTCTCCCTCTTCAACATTAAGGATCTTTGTGATTACACTGAGATTACATTATGGTTTTTATAATTTAGGATGGTCTCCTTATTGTAAGATCAGCTGATTAGCAACCTTACTTCCATCTGCAACTTTAATTCCTTTTTGCCATTATAAGGGAACATAGTCACAAACTCTAGGGATTAGGATGTGCATCTCTTTAGAGGACGACTAATCTCTCTATCACAGTGTGCTACCTAGTAATATATACTGAATAGTAGTGACTCCAAGTGGGGTTCAACAAAAGAGTCACTGAGAAACCAGAGCCATTTTTGAATTTTAGGTCCCTAGCAGACTGCTGAAGGGTCAGAATGGGAAGCTCATGGGTATTCAGGAGCCCATGGCCACTGAGAAGAGGAAGTCTGGAACAGCTTCATGAATCCTCATGGAACTTTTTTTTTTTTTTTTTTTTTGCTATAAAGTATTTTCATTCAGTGAGAAAGTAACTGAGAACATTGGAGAGTTGGGGACCCATGGGTCAGGTTCAGTGATGGGCTCTCCAAAGGGCCAGCATTCAGAGGCTCTGCTGAATGAAGAGGAAGATAGAAATGAATAAGGAGATGAAGAACTGTTGGAGGTCTGGTCAGTAAACGGCATTTTGGGGAACAGGGTGCTGGAGGACTAAGGATTTAAGAAGGTAGTAATGTGGATCTTAAGCTATTCTTATTTTTACTGTGGGCATTATTCCATGATTAGTCCATCTGACTAATCATGTCTTTGCTTTTGGCAATCTTAGCCTACTGACTTACTAATATTGGTAAGGAACACAGACTTGATTAGAGTTCTTATCCCGCTTAGCTATTGTGATATCTTAGCCTTGATTTAGAACTGTTTTGAGGATTAAGTGAGGTAATATATGTAAAACACAATGCTAGGTGTATAAATGTATCACCTTGGTTTTCAGATTAGAAACCCTGGAAATGGCCAGGCACAGTGGCTCACGCCCGTAATCCCAGGACTTTGGGAGGCCAAGGTGGGTGGATCACCAGGTCAGGAGATTGAGACCATCCTGGTCAGCACAGTGAAACCCCGTCTCTACTAAAAATACAAAAATTAGCTGGGTGTGGTGGTGTACACCCATAGTCCCGGCTACTCGGGAGGCTGAGGCAGGAGAATTGCTTGAACCCAGGAGGCAGAGGTTGCAGTGAGCCGAGATCGTACCATGGCACTCTAGCCTGGCAACAAGACTCCATCTCAAAACAAACAAACAACACCACCCTCTCTCCCCGGAAATCATCTCTATATTTGTTGATTTTTAAATGGTTGAATGTATTGGAACTTAATAAACACTTGACTTTTTTTGCAGGGATCTGAGCAGGGATAGCAGTGGGAGTGAAGTAGAATGGTATTGTATATACTCTCTGAAAATAGTGAAAAAGATGAAAGGGTTCTTTGAGGTAAAATGTCTGAGACATACTGCAGGAAAGGAGGTGGGATTCATTTGAGCAGGTCCACCACCACGTAGCTCCAGAGAGGAGCATCAGGGGAAGTATGTTAGAGACAGAGCTTGAGGTAGGCTCTGTGCCCCACCTTCCCTGTTCCCTGTAGCCTCTGTGGCTGCTTCCAGGAGCTGGGGCCATTATGTAAGACTCAGCTCTGCCCCTGCCTTTTAATTTGTCCATTTACTGTAAGTGAGAATCTGGTCTGCTACTCAGTTATAATTCATTCATTCTTCAAGGCTCATAACAATGCTTTCTCACTCAAGGCTTGCCTTGCAATTTCAGCATTTTCATGTGTATTTTACCCTCTTAGTTCTTTTTATCTATCTAGTCCTTGAGGTAGGCACTCAAGTCAATTCACATTTACATAGTGGGTCATTATCAGTGAACTAAGAGGAAGTTCAGAAAAGAGGATACCCAGAAATAGGGCTTTTTCTCTACTTCACTCCTCCCTTTCTTCCTTCCTTCTTTTCCTTTTTCTCCTAAGCTTATATAATGTGTTTCTCATGATTCTAGTCTTTTCTGAGTCATAAGCCCCTGTGAGAGTCTAATGAAAGTTATGGACCCTCACCCAAGAAAAGTGCACATTCACACATATTCCCACAGATCCTCTGAAGTCCATTTACAGGCATCCTAGAAATCCATGGACCCCAATTGAGAGATCCTTTTTGCCATAAATAAATGATAGTATCAGAGGAAATAATAGCCAATTTGTGAGGAATCTGCAGCAATCACAGACCAAAGAGACCTGATGTTCCTTTCTTTTCATTTTTAATGATTTCAAATAAACTTTGTATTTGCTTGAAATTTATGAAACATTTCAAGCATATAGCAAAGTAGAGAGATTTTGCATAGGGAATCATCATGTACTCATGACTTGGCTTCAGCAGTGAACACATCATCTGTTTTTTTTTTGTTTTTTTTTTTTTTTTTTTTTTTTTTTTTTTTTTTTTTTTTTTGAGACAGGGTCTCGCTCTGTTGGCCAGGTTGGAGTTCAGTGGTACAAACACAGCTTATCATAGCCTCCAACTCCTGGGCTGAAGCGATTCTTCTACCTAAGTCTCCAGAGTAGGTGGGACTACAGGCACATACCACCACGCCCAACTAATCTTTGAAATTGTTTGTAGAGACAAGGTTTCCCTATGTTGCCCAGGCTGGTCTTGAACTCCTAGCCTCAAGCAATCCTCCCACCTCAGCCTTCCAAAGCTCTGGGGTTATAGGCATCAGTCACAGAGCCTGGCCACACAATCTTGTTTCATCTGTCTTCATCAATGCTTCAAATCTCAGACATATTATTTCATCAGTAAAAATTTCAATGTGCAGCCCTAAAGATTTTAAACAACAACATAACTGCCAAAACATACAAGATTATTATTATACTTAAAAAAAACCACAATAGTTTCCTAATATAATCAAATGTTCATTCAGTTGTTTAAATTTATGTGAGTACCTTATAGTTTTTTTAAAAAAATACTTGCTTTATTTGAACCAGGGTTCAAACAAAGTCCACACATTCACATTCAAGCCTGACCTTTCAAATGCTTTCGCTAATGGTTATTGACAGTGGCTCTGTTTTCTCTGGCAAGACAAAGAAAGTGGATGAACAATTATTCAGTGAATTTAGGCTGTGGTTAACCAATCTAAATTAAGGAAACTAACAAACAGTAAGTCAGTTTTTCAACCTGAATTTTTCAGATGATTGACCTTGCTCTTCATATTTTGCAGTTACAATTTTAGAGTCAAGAAATCAATCTTCTCTCCTTCTGTCCCTCCCTCTGTTCCTCTAGATTCCTGCTGTGTTCTCTGCCATGTCAGGTGTCTGAAGACAGTACCAAGTATTATAATTAATTGATTCCTATCCTCTGAATATTAAAAACCAGTAGGGGAACCAACGTGAATAATTAGTCATATATATAATTATTTATATATATAGTTTTCTGAGAAAACATCTGCTCAAATATCAAAGAGTTTGTAAAAACTAATAAATATTCATTGAAATGTATTGAATACTTACCATGTGCTGGACATTGTACGGGGCGCTGGATACATATTGATGAATATAAGATACAATACTCATCCTCCTAGAACTTTTGAGGGGACAGAGTCTGCATTTTGCTGATTGTATTCACATGATGTTGTTTTTCAAGGAACACTGTTTTATTGTACTTTCAGTAAATTGGTATTTGGATTTAGAGGCTTGATCAGATTCAGGGACAATTTATTTAGTAAGATTACCTCTACGGTGGTGATATCGTCTTCCATCAGGAGGCATACAATGTCTGATTGTCTATCCTTTGCAATGTAAGTGACTGCTGAAAATCAGTGTAATCCATTAGGGATTTCAAAATGGTTTTGTTCCATCATTCCCTTTTCATTTATTCTCTTCCATAATGAGAAGCTTTTCTCATCTTCTCTGTGGTACCACTCTATGGTACAGTTTATCTAGGAAAGCCCAGATAAATTATTTGCGAGTTTTCAAAGTAATGAATTGGTTTATTAGTGCTATCCTCCAAATGTGACCATTAGTTAATTTTAAAAGTGACCTTGTGAGGCCAGGTGTGGTGGCTCATGCCTGTAACCCTAGCGCTTTGGAAGGCTGAGGTAGGAGGATCGCTTGAGCTCAGGAGTTCGAGACCAGCCTCGGCAACATAGTGAGATGAGCCCCTCCCCACACCTCTGTTTTAAAAATAAATAAATGAATAAATAAATAAAATAAAAATGACCTTTTCAAGTGAACTCAATCAATCTTAACATTGACATGGTCAATCTGTTGTAGGTATTACCCTATTGATACTCAAATTATCTTTTTTTTGGCAAGAGACTCCTTTAAATTGGCTGCTGAGTCCTTTGGACACAACCCTAATTCTCTTCGAGTGCTTCCTTACTATCTAACATAACAAGATGTTTTAGACGTACCTTCTACATTTCCTGACTGAGACCTGTGATTAGCCATTTCTCCAAGGGGTTCTGATTCCTTTTAGCACAAAATGGTATTTTAAGAGACTATAATCTAGGTGCTAATTAGACTCATTGCTACTGATTAATCATTTTTTTTCTAAGTCTTTGAATGGGCAGAACTAGAAAATATAAATTTGTAAATTTAAAAACATTAAAAATAAAAACACATTATGTTATTATTGTTGATACTTCCAATTCAAATTTAGGACTACATGGCTCTTATTTACCTTTTGTCTTAAAACTGTATCTCCTTTCTCCTTTGCCGAAAATCCCAGTCCTCAGCCATATTGGGAGTGACAGAATCAGTTCACATAGCTACTCATTTGTTTTATCTCACAACATACAACAACCTCAGAATACCAACACCAACACTACAGGCAACAATAGGATAACCAAAAAGCAGTTTAAGATCTTTTAAAATTCTTCTTTGTCCTTAGAGTATATGCCACTAAGGATGTTCGGTCAGTTTTAATGTTACTTGGAATAATTTCTCTTGGAATTTATACCATCAGTTTGACCTTTGTTTTCATTTTGTTTTTGATTTTGGGGAATTGCTTTAAATTTTTAAATTTTACATTATGTTCATTATTTACACAATAAGGTATATTTTTAAAAGTCTAGCTTTTATCTTTGTGTCTTCTATCTTATTCCCTCCCTCTTCTATAGGTAACTATTTAAAAAAATCTTTAGTGACTTATTTTTCTTTTATTTGTTTTATATTTATTTATTTATTTTTTGAGATGGAGTCTTGCTCTGTCATCTAGGCTGGAGTGCAGTGGAGCAATCTCGGCTCACTGCAACCTCTGCCTCCCAGGTTTAAGTGATTCTCCTGCCTCAGCCTCCCAAGTAGCTGGCATTATAGGCCTGTACCACCATACTTGGCTAATTTTTGTATTTTTAGTAGAGATAGGGGTTTCACCATGTTGACCAGGCTGATCTTGAACTTCTGACCTCAGGTGATCCGCCTGCCTTGACTTCCCACAGTGCTTGGATTATAGGCGTGAGCCACTGAGCCTGACCTATTTGTTTTAAAATGTAAGCAAACACTTATGTTCCAGCACCCTTTCTTTGATAAAAGGTAGCAAATTAAACAGTTTTCCCCACCTTGCTTTTTAATATTATATCTTGGAGATTTTTCCATGGTAGTAATAATATATAATTTTTAGTAATAATATATAATTTTAAATATTTGTATAGTATTTATATATATTTAAAATTATATATTAATAAATAAAATTTAATAAATAAAATATTCTAAGTAGACATTAGACTATTTTATTTACTTCCCTAAAAGTTTGTTTATTGAAGTTGGCCTCAAAAACTATTTGAATCTTCTCATTGGGAAAATAGATTGCCTTATGTTCAGAGTTGTCTTATTTGGGAGCATAGCTGAAAACTACAAAATAGTAACTTGGAACAGTAAGCTGGAAATCTGAGCGGGATCTGGAAGGAAGGTAATATGGTTTGGCTGTTCATCCCCACCAAATGTGTTGAAATGTAATCTCCAGTGTTGGAGATGGGGCCTGTTGGGAGATGTTTGGGTCATGGGGCAGATGCCTTGTAAATGTCTTGGTGCCATCTTCACAGTAATGAATGAGTTCTTGCTCTATGAGTTCACACAAGATCTGGTTGTTTAAGAGTCTGGGCCCTCCCCTCTCTTGCCATGTTATACACCGCTTCCCTTTTGCCTTCTGCCATGATTGTGAGTTCCCTGATTCTCACTCGAAGCAGATGCTAGCATCACACTTCTTGTACAGCCTGCAGAACTGTGAGCCAAGATAAACCTATTTTCTTGATAAATTACCCAGTTTCAGGTATTCTGTTATAGCAACGCAAACAGACTAATACAGAAGGCGAGGATATAGTGTGCTGGAGAGTTTGGGAAAATGGCATGTTAGCTGACTAGATGACCTGACAATATGAGCAAAGACATGAAGGTAGGAATGTACACAGTGCTCTCAGGATCAGTCAGCTTGGTTGGAGTTGCAGGTTTGAGAAGGGAAATCGATTGGCAAGGAAATCAGCCAAGAGTTTTTTTGAATTAATTCAGGGTCTTGTGATTCAGCGTATTAATAAGATAGGTATCATTATATTCATTCTTTTAAAAGGTTTTAATTTTATTCTGTAATTGACAATATTTAAGTAATATTGTACATATTCATTGGGGTGCATAGTGGTGTTTCAATATAGGTAATGTATTGTGATCAGAGTAATTAGCATATCTATCATTTAAAACATTTATTATTTCTTTGTGTTGAGAATACTCAATATCTTCCCCCTAGCTGTTTGAAACTATATTATAGTCATCCTACAGTCGTGTAGAACACTAAAACTTATTCTTCCTATATAGTTGTAATTTTTTATTCTTTAGCAAATGTCTCCCTACACTCTTTCCCCTTGCCTTCCCAGCCTCTGGGATTCTCCCTTATACTTCTTACTTCTTTTTTTTTTTTTTTTTTTTTTTTTTTTTTTTTTTTTTTTTTTTTTTTTTTTTTTTTTTT